>NC_143555.1:27090000-27405000 GCF_054136105.1 Typopeltis vanoorti | reverse complement strand
TTAGTGATGCTGTTAGTCTACAAAGGAAGAAGTTAAAGAGATGACATCATTTCTGATTTGTGAATACCGACTTTAATCCATAATCACTAAGTGCAATGAAAATTGTAAATTAATTCTTGTTAAATGATGTTCATTTGCTCAGGTTAATGTCACTGCCGAATCTAAGGTTATTTTTTTTTTATTACTGCCTGTAATTCCAATACCACTGTTTTACCAACCTAAGTTGATTATATACTCCAAATATAGGTTAAAAAGCATTGGCAAAAGTATGCAGCCTTGACGTATACCTCTTTCCATTTTCAAAGGAGTGCTACAGTTGCCAATGATTTCTATTAACATTTCTAAGGAATGGTAAGGAATTTTAATTAGGCATACTACTATTTTATTATTTATTCCATACCAGTTCAGCATTCTTAACAATGTGTCATGCCATAATCAAAGACCTATATATCTATAAAATATGCCATACTAATTTATTATGGTAAAGCCAGTGTAACACAAAAGTAGTATGTGTGTGTCCATGGCGTTATGCCACCAGAAGAATAGCAGCCTAAATTTAATTCTAGTCCACAAGTAGAGGAACTTTATCTAAGCCTTTTTTTCAACTGGTTCCTGAGTTAGTTGATCTCTGACACAAGCAAGCAGGTTTTTCCCCCCCATAAACTCAAGAAAAACCCACACTATTTCAGAGAGTAAAATATAGTTAGGATTAGGGACCGCCAGATGGCAGCACTTGTCTGCCTCTACACTGGATGCCTTGTTTATTTTGAAAATTTATTTATCACTAGGTTAGACTATAATAGATTTAGTTTAATCCTTTATCCCAGTGAGAGCAAACAAAGTTTGCGCCTGAAAATATCTTCAGGACTAAATGGTGTTGCACTACTTACTGGATAAGATAGTACAACACTATATATTTAGTCCTGAAGATATTTTCAGGCGCAAACTTTGTTTGCTCTCACTGGGATAAAGGATTAAACTAAATCTATTATAGCCTTGTTTATTTAGTGATAGTCTTGGGCAAACTATCACTAGCTACCAAAACTGCCCTTTCAATCTCCAAAAGTTAGTTAGGACAAAATGGCCTCATCTACTTCCTATAAGGGAATAAAAGGTGTTAGCAGATATTTTATTATGTTCAATATATTTTTCTCCAATGAGATGTATCTTAAATAAATGATCTATTGTTCTCTTGTTTTTATCGAATCCTGCTTGGTACTCTGAAAGTATATTTTCTATTTTCCTCTCAATTCTAGAGAGTTAGATTTTCATGAAAAGTTTGCTTAGATGACTAGACTATTAACTGCTACATTCCCTATTGTACTTTTTTTTAGGAATGGAAATATTACAATGAAACATGGTCAATCATTAGGATATGATTCATTCTTCCATATATCTTAACAAATTTTGAAAAGACCATCTATGATAGGTTCACCCCCTGTTTTCAGTAGTTCTGAAGTTATTGCATCTATGTCAGGGGATTTTCCCAACTTCAAAGAATTAATTGCTGCTTCTACTTCTTCTCTTAAAATAGAGAAGTCTCTTTCATCCAATGTCATTTGTATTATGTCTTCAAGGTTTTGATTATTAAGGCTACTGTCTTCTGAGAAAAGTTTAGCTGTATACTCATGCCAACACTGTAAGATTTCACTCTTTCCTGTCAAAAGTGTGCCAATTTCATCCTCAACTGACCAATTAGTGTTAGTGAAGAGTTTTGTTAATCTGCTTCTCATTTGAAAGAACTTTGAAGTTGTTTTTCTGTGGTTCCTCTTCAATCTTTTCACATTCCTTCAGAATAAAGTCGGTTTTAACTGTTCCTGTTTCATTTTTTATTTATTTTGTTCAGTTCTTTGCTATCATTATCCTTGTTTATAATGAATTTTAAGGTTCTTTGGTCACATTGCTGTAAAATGTCTTCTGCAATGCAGAATATGATAATCCTGCAAGATTTCCATATTATAGTATCAGCTGCTTCTAAAATTGCTTTGGAAAATACCTAGTCTAGGCCATATATACTGTTACAACTTGAACAGTGCATAAACCTTTAATCTATCAGAAAATCATTTACAGCTTTCAGCATATATGAACTACATGTACAAGTCGCATATAGCAGCATTCAATGTGTGTGAAGGCAAAATGTTCCCTTTTTGCCTTCACACACATTCAAAGTCTGTGAGGCCACAAATCGATGATAGCATGCACAATATTCAACGGAAATGCTGCCACTGCTCGCTCCAAATCCACCTTCAAGCTGGCAGTGCTGGGAGTGGCATTTCTTGCAGGCAATACTCTCAAGCTTTGAACACAATCTGAAGTCCAATGGATTCAGATCAGGACTTCCAGACAGCCAATCAGATGGTGATATGTGGTCGGGCACATTCTCTTCCAACCACTGTTGTGTGGTCCTTGACTTGTGTTTAGGGGCTGAGTCTTTTTTGAAGGTCTACTGCCTACTGTGAAACAAGGTGTTGTTCAGGTCTGTACCACAGGTTCCAGCACAGTGTCTCAATACACTTTGGCAGAGGTTTTGAATCCTTTCTGGCAGAAATGCAACATGGATACTCCCGATACATTACCCCAGGGTGATGATCTCTCTCCGAATCCTAGGTGCTATGACACATGCTGTGTGACCATCTGGAACATATACCCTAGCATTTTGGCAGTTAAACGACTCAACTGTGAGGGGAATATCTCGATGTCTGTTGTTCACATACTGCCAGAGAAGTGGTTGGATTTTATCACCCTCTGCCACATATGTTGTGGTGTTAGGAAGTGTCCAGTAGAATGACGATAGCCTATCATCCCCAGGTCATCAGTTAATACATGTGACATCGTTCTCTGTGACATGTTCATCTCTCACATCACTTTCTGTATTCTCACAGGATTAAGGTGGAGGCGTGCCTTCACAGTCCTCAAGCTGTTGCATCCTAACGCAGCATGGTCAACCAGTTCTTTGGTGGTTAGATATGTCTTCTGTATCATCATAATGGTTAACAGTCTGAGAAACAAAAATTCTACATATCCTGGGTGCTTTTAGCATTTTGAAAATAACAGGTGGCTGCATTCAAACCATGTGAAGTAATATTACAGATACATGGTTCTCATAATTTCCTCACTGCATGGTGCTCTCTCTCTCTCTACTGATAAAACACGAATGTTGGCTGCACACAGTGCCACTAATGGAACCAGGCTCGTGCATTTCTGTGAGTAGCATGGGGCTGTGAACGTTGTAACAGTATTTATGGCAATACTGTGTAGTTTGGCTTTTAATATTTCACGAAAAGACAACATATACTAGAATATTAATTAAAAAACTTTAATCAATACCTTCCTATATTCCAGCAATGTTACACTGGCATCATTAGGGATCACAATAACAATGATAAGTGTACACAGGCACTAACACTGAGCAAATGAGGAGGAATAAAGGCAACAGAAATTGGGCCCAGAGTCCTAAACGACGCCCCCTAGTAGGCTAAATTGGGTTGTCTTGGCCGACGACCTTGAAATGTATGCTTCCCAAAGTTGGGGCAGTCTCATGCACCCAAATTTGTTGAGATTTGGAAAGTTTCTTCAGAGCTGAGGCAGATTCAATGAATAGTCTTTCATACTTGTATTTGCTGCAGTGTAATAGAGTGGCCTTCTGAGCACTGTTATCTGAACATAGGATATGTTCAGATAACAGTGCCCTAACTACTGAACTTGACCATATCCTCAACACTTTCTTAGCCAATGGCTACCCTCCCAAAAAAAAATCGAAAAAATATTAAAACCAAGTAACCACAACTCCCCCTTCAAAGTAATCTCTGCTCAAAATCTATCACCATTTCATATATACAGGGCACATCCGAAAAATTAACAAAAATCCTAAAGAAATATCACCTGACAAGTTATAAACCACACAAGAAATTGGCATCTCTTATCCACTCCAAAGAAGACCAACCAGAGTATAGCTGGTCCCCTTGCAGTTGCAAACTGTCCTACTATGGCCAAACAGGCAAGACAGTCAATATCAGAATATCTTATCAAAAATATGGGAAAGGTACACATTATTTTTATTTATTTATTTTTATTTTTTTAAATCAAGGCCAATAGTGATATTTACAAAGATCCTAAGAAACCACTGGATACTACATCTATCTAATGATCTGTTTAGTATGATATTATAAATTAATTTTTTTTTGATGATAACATAAATTATATAATTATTTTATAATCAACTTTTATGATTAACCTTTTTTTCAGTGAAGCATAAAGCTATTAGTGATTTAACATCACACAGCTCATACTATTTTGAATAATTCAATTGTTTGCATTCTACCTTTTAAAAAGATGTTGTTCAGGCCACTGATGATAGTTTGTTAGTTTCAAACTGAAATATTTGGCAGTATATTTAATAAATATTACTCCTTGTGTTTACGTGTAAATAATTTACAATAAAACTATGGCACGAGTTTCCATCAAAACAAGGACTACATCCGATTTCACCAATACAGCCACTCAGGACTTGTTGACCATGCTTTAGACACCCACCACAGGATATGCTGGAAGAAGGCCACTCTATTACACCATAGCAAATACAAGTATGAAAGTCTATTCATCAAATCTACCTCAGCTCAAAAGAACTTTCTAAATCTCAACAAATTTGGGTGCATGAGACTGCCCCAAATTTGGGAAGCATACATTTTAAGATTGTTAGCCCAGCCAAGACAACCCAATTTAGCCTACTAGGGGGGGGGGGGGATCATTTAGGACTCTAGGCCCAACTTCTGTTGTCTTTATTCAGACTCATTTACTTATTGTTAATGCCTGCATGCACATGTCATTGTGATATCTGATGATGGCAATGTAACATTGCTGAAATATAGAAAGGTGATTAAAGTTTTTTAATTAACATTCTAGTATATGTTGTCATTTCCTGAAAAATTAAATACTATGCATAACAACGTATAAGTTTATCTACAAGAACTGTATAGTTTGTATTCATTTTCAATATTTCTGAATTCTTTTAGGAAAATATTCAGGGAATTAGATATTATACAGATATAAACTAAATGGATAAAGAAGAAAGGGAACATCAAGAAAGTGATGGCATGAGACTGGAACAGGCCAGATGGCTTAAAATCCATGATAGGAAGAAAAAGAAGGATGGTGGAGGTACAACTTGGTGTCATCCACGAAACTGGCAGGGAGCATGTGGTGTGGAATGGGCTGATGTTAGATGCTGTGAGTATATCTTCACTGAATGTGTTAGGAGAAATATGATAGGTGTTTAAGCATGAGTGTCTAAATGGGCCCTTCCTCAATGAATTTGTGAACTCCCTGAAGGGACATTCATGATAATCAGCATTAACTGGAATTTGACCTTTAGAACTTGAATTCGACAGTGACTGAATTCCTCTTTAACAGTTCCTACCACTGCTTATCTCATGTAACAAATATTTCAAAGTAATTATTCCATACATCTAGAATATCTTTTTTGTTACTCTTATGCCACCTTGATGATATTTATCTCCTATATTCTTACCAAAGGCTTCCCGTGACTTTTGTTTGGCTGCCTTTACACACAGTTTAGAATTCTGCTGAATTATTTGCTAGGAACCTTTTATAGGATTTCTTCTTTCTAGGAGTGGCTGTTAAAGTACTTGAATGAATCAGGAAGTTCTGACTTTTCTATTCTTACAAAAGAACTATACACCACATGCCTCCTTGGCCAAAATGATCAGTTTTCATCTGAGTATGCTAACAAAAAAGGTAAACCTTGGTAAACTAGGAGCAAACTAGCAGTTTTGTTACAAGTAAATGGAAGCAGCCTTGTAGAAGCAAACCAACATCATCAATTTCCTGACATATCCCTAAGGGATGTTCAGGTTACTATAACAGCACTACATGATTAAGTTTACATTTATTAATCTCCTATCAACAATTTTTATCCAAATCAGTCCATTACTTGTGAGAATGCCAATATTGTCATATCTAACATTGCTTGCTTCTAATGCACTTCCAAATGAATCAATCCATGTAGACCTTGGTCTTCCTCTGGGTCTATTTCCTGCCATCTTAGCATCAAACAGCCGTTTTGCTAATCTTTCTTCACCCATTCTATTCATTCTATTTAATGGCCTTATCACCTTAGATTAGCTCTGCTGACATATTCTTGAATGCTAATAATGTCAAGTTCCTTTCTAATATTATCATGTTTAATATGATTCTGACATTGATGACATTCATTCATTTCCCTAATTCTTCTCAGAACCCTCATATCTGTAGTCTCTAGTCTGATCAAGTGCTTTGTTTCTAACCCAACTCTCAGATTCATAACTTAAAACTGGTTTGAACACTATACTGCTAGTTTGGTGTTTTGGCTCATTTTTCTCTTATTCCATAAAAATTTATTCAGCTGGCTACCCACCATACCAACTTTGCTTATACTATCTACTTTCAAATTTAACCTGCTATCTTCACTCAAAACTATGCCTAAACAGCTGAAATATTTTACTTGTTCTATAGGATCTCCATTCAGCTGAAGTTTTCTATGCTCTTGCCTATTTTCATGGTTTTGGTCTTTTGATTGCTGATTTTCTTCTCCAATTCTTACATCAGGCCTAATGTCACTTTCTTTCATAATGTGATTCATATATGAGGTGTGGCTATTAAATAACGAGACTGGTTGCAAAAATGTGGTTTATTATTACAACTGTTATCCCCTTCAACATACTCCCCTCCTCTATCTATACACTGTTGCATACGAATTTTCCATTGTTGAAAGCAGGTGCTGCAAGTCATCAGGTGTTATCTGCTTCAGTAGTGCTGCTGTTTTCTCCTTTACTTCACTACTGACTGAAAATGGGTGCTCTTCAATGTGGATTTCAACTTAGGAAAAAAGTAAAAGTTGTAAAGAGTCTGGCAAGTAAGGTGGATGGTCCAACACTGGGATCTTCTTATCAGCCAGATACTGCTTTACAGACAGTGCACTGTGGGCTGGAGCACCGTCTTGTTGGAGAATCCAAGCATTGTTCATTCACAGATCGGGTCTCTTCTTCCTCACTCATTCTCTCAGCTTGGCCAGAATCTCAAGGAAATAATGTTGGTTAACTATCTGACCCTTTGGTACCCATTCAACCATTACCATGCCATTGATATAAAAAAATAAATAAAAATAAAAACACAATCAGCATTGCCTTCAGTTTTGACTTGCTCATTCTCACTTTTTTCATTCTCGGTGACGCAGGAGATTATCCTAGTGTCATCCACCTTACTCACTGGACTTAGCTCCATGCGACTTTTATCTTTTTCCAAAGTTAAAATCCGCATTGAAGGGCACCCATTTATTTTCAGTCAGTGGATGAGGTAAAGGAGAAAACGGCAGCACTACTGAAGCAGATAACACCTGATGACTTGCAGCACTGCTTCCAACAATGGAAAATTCATATGCAACAGTGTATAGATAAAGAAGGGGAGTATGTTGAAGAGGATAACAATTAAGTTGTGCAATTGTAATAATAAACCACATTTTTGCAACCAGTCTCGTTATTTAAAAGCCACACCTCGTAGATGATGAATAAGAGTGGAGATCACGTGCATCCTTGTCTTGCCCCTGATTTTATGTTAAATCATCATCCTGTATTTCCTTCAATTCTAACTGCTGACTGACAACTTAAATATAGACTAAGTATTCCTCTGTATAATGTTCCATTCACCCCATATAACTGAAGTATATTGAAAAGCTTTTTCTCTGTGCACCTTGTTGTATGACTTTTCCAGATCTGCAAAACTTAGGTTCAGATGCTTGTCATATTCCTACGATTTCTCAACTATTTGTCTTAAATGAAAATCTGACCTTGACAACCTCTATTTGGCCTGAACCAGCTTGTTCATCTCCAAGTTTCTCTTCCATAATCTTTCTTAACCTCTTTTCAAGTATGCTTGCATAAATCTTACCTGGAACACTTGTAGAGAAATTCCTCTGTAATTCTCACATTCAACTTATGAGAAATCTACTCCAATCATCAGGAATTTGACCTTCTGACTAGGCCCTCTGAATTATGCAGTATAGACACTGCAAAACATTTAAACCTCCATACTTAAGCATTTCTGGTCAGATATCATCTGCTTCAGCTGCCTTTCCACATTTCAAGTTTTTGATAGCTTTTTCTATCCCAAGTGATATCCCTTTTCCAGGATATGCATTCCTCTTTGCATTCCTCTTGAAAATTTTCTAATATGGTTCTGTCGCTGCTTGGTTCGTTTAACAGTCTTTCAAAGCAATTATTCCAGACATTCTGGGATATCCTTGTCTTCAGTTTTCATGTCACCTTTATCATCTTTGATTCCTTTTAGAGTACTCTTTCCTCCATTTCTAAGATTTTTCAGTAGCCTGCAGAACATTTTGCCACCTTCCTGATATTTATTTTCCATATTGTTAACAAAGTCTTCCCATGACTTTTGTTTAGCTATTTTTACACTTAGCTTAGCTCACTTCCATTTTTCTGTGTGTTCTTTTGGAATGTCTGCTGATTTATTTGCTAGAAACTTTTAGTACACTTTATTCTTTTCCAGGACTGTTTCCTTAAATTCTTATGACGACTATAGTGTTCTTATTTTTTTTTTTTTTTTTATCTTTGCAGACAACTTCACCACATACCTCCCTAGCTGAATCAATCAATGTCTTCAGAGTTTGCCACTGAGACTCCAAAGTTTGACTCTTGTTTTCAATATGTTTCATTTTTTCTTCGATATGTTTGTATAGTCGAGTCTAACATTTACCTTTAAAAGCTGCTCAACTTTAATTTTTTTAAAACTTTCTTAAATATTGTTCTTTTCAATGTGATATCCATTTTTATCCTGCTTAGTACAAAGTAATGGTCACTTCCAATTTCAAATCGTCTATACACTCGTATCTCGAACTAGCATGCTGATATCACTATCAACAATGACATGATAAATGAGTATTTTCTTATTTCTTGTGTCTTCTCTCCATGTGAACTTGTGTACATCTTTATGTTGAAACATGATGTTAGTAATGACTAGTTTGTGTCCTAAGCATTAGTCCAGTAAACACTTGCCTTTATTATGAGCTTTGCCCTTTTCTTCAAATTTTCCCAAAATAATCCTATATACCTGGCAGGATTCATTTCCTTCTCTGCTGTTCAAATCTGTTTTCCCATTTTCTTTATGTCAGTCATTATTTCTAATCACTCAAAAAATTCCTCCATTTCTTACCTTAGAACCTTCTGCAGAACTATGCACAAATAAGTTTCACTGCCCATCTCCCCATTTTGAAGTCTGCCCATATAACTCTACTTGAAACTGCTTCCATTCAAGAAGCTTATCTTCATGTTTGGTATTGCATGCTATCACTACCCTTCCTTTCCTTGATTTATTGCCTGAAAATAACATCCTATACCTTTTTAGTATTTTGTCTTTGTCTCAGTAAAGCCAATTATGTCCACATGGTACTTTTCCATTTCTTCTGCAAGTTTGATTTCCTTTCCATTAATCTACTCCTTATCCTGAAGATAGGAACCATCAATATACTCCTTATATTGATGGTTCCTATCTTCATTTCTTCTGATGTTGGGTTTATTCTTCTTCTAGATGCTGAGTTGTGGCTTGTTCCAGTAGCTGACTTTTCAATGTTCACCCTGGTTCCCTGAAGAAAACAGTGGGGGGGTCTTGTTTAACTGGGCAACCCAAGGCAGCATGAAATCTCATCATGCTATACCATCATATATGTGTGGTTTAAGCCAATAGAGAATACAATTTGTTTGGCTAAGTCCCAAATTGTCAGCCCATTCTCGTTCGTTCAAAACCCAGTAGATACTTACTAACAGGGAATATCATGTGAAGGTGAGGACTGGAAATTGGTCAGAAGCCCCGGTCTATTCTCTCATTCCAGAAAGGCAATGCAGAGATCTCCCACTTATTTGGCTTCAACCCTTAAGCGATTCCCCCCCCCCAAAAAAAAAAAACTAATTCCGTAAAATCAACAAGGTTTAGTTATAACAAGACTGCTAGAGGTTTTGGTAAAAAGTTTTTACATTTGATTACAATGTATATTATACTTCACAAGAAACTATATTATTGTTTTAATCATTTACCAAAGAGTAAGCAAAGAAAGTTTATGTGCATATTATGCAATATTTTCCCAACTAATCTGCCCATATGCTGTGGACTGACATCAACTGCCTCGGTATCCCATGATGCAAAAGAAGACTTCCTTTTGGACATGTATAATACTATGCATATATGACCTATGCAATGATTCAACTTTATTATTTGTCTGGTTCTAGTTCTAACTGATGAAATCTCAGTAAAGGTCAAACCAGTCTGGGTAGTGACCTGATAATGCATAACAAAAGGAAGTGTGTTTTTGCATTATGGGATACAGAAATAATTGATGCAAAGTCAATGGCTTCTGTATAAAAGCAGACTAGTTGTGAAGATACTTCACACACAAACTTCATTTACTTATATAAAGGATTAAAATAAAAACATAATTTCCTACAAAGCATAACATAAAAGTAGCCCCCCCCCCCCAAGGAACTAGGATTTTTTTGTTAGATTATTAGATACACGTATTCACAAGAATGAAGAACAATAATTTTTTTTTTTATTACTGCAAATATTTTGGCCAGAAATTAATCGGCCAACATCAGCATAATCACAAGGCAAAACTAGAACAAAGAACTTTAATTCTGTTTACGGAGCTGATTCGAGTGCAGGAATGCTACCACGTGGCGGTTACAAAATAAAATAAGATTACAATTAAAGCCAAAATTAAAATTAAAATGATTTGAAATACAAAAATTAACAAAATTTAGAAAAATAAAATGGCTGAATAACATAGCATTACATTAAAAAAAAAATCAGGGAGCACGCTATTGCCTGCCATTAACATTTATGATGATGGGAGATCCTGGCAATGGATAGGCAGACATTCTGATTTAAGTTTGGGAAGTGTAGAAGTGCTTCAGCACACTTTAAATAACCACTCGAACCTAAAATGTTGCTGATATTAAAGGTAAGTATTGGACCAGAGAATATTGTATGGTAGTCAGTGTTTACTTTTACAGTTATAGGATTGGGGGGGGGGGGGGAAGAACTAGAGGGTCATCACCAGATATTGACATGACTGATTGTGGTTAGCATAGGTGTAAGGATTAGACTTTTTTGCTTGAAGAGTGGCGAATGAGTGAAATAGATTGCAGTTGGTGGATCAGTTCAAAGCAAAATAAAATACTGTGTGAACGTTGGTCAGTGCTTAGCATAATATTTAGGCCCTCCCTCAATGAGTCTATGGACTCCACGGAGTTGCCCTTGTAATAATAACTTTGCTGTTTAGATCTCAAACAAAAAAAATCAGTTTTAATTTCTTATTGTTAGCTGCCCTCTCTTAATGACTCAAAAGAAAACGCCTCTACTTCTTCGTGAGTAGAACCTTCTATGAGATTACAGAAACAAATAAGTCTACCAGCCTGCTTTCCCATTTTGAGGTGTATCAACAATTCCCTTCACACTGTTTACCATTCAAGAAGTTCATCTTAATGTTCGCTGAAACTACTCTTTCCTTTTACTGATTGCTATTGTATATTTATTATTCAGAAGTATCTCCCTTGTTTCAGTCCTTGTTTTCATCATTATCATCAAATTCCTGATATGTACCCTCAAGGGCTGTACCGGATATGATAGTACTACCTGAACTTACATTACCACTAAATTCCTACCTACAATTTTCCTCCAAATCAATCTATTTCTTGTCGAGGCTTCAACATTATCAGCTCGTCTATTTCTGTCTTCTAAGGCACTTTTTATCAATCCACCTATATCTTGGTCTTCCTCTGGGTCTTTTAACTACCAACCTAGCAAAGAACACTTGTTTTGCTAATCTTTCCTCTCCCATTCTGTTTAAGTGACCATACTATCTGAGATTAGTTCTATTAACACATTCCTGGATGCTAACAATATTAAGTTCTTTCCTAATATCCTTGTCATTAATATAATGCCACTGATGCCATCTGTTCACCCCTCTAATCATTCTCATGACTCTCACATCTGTGGTCTCTAGTTTCTGGTCAGTGTTTTATTTCTAACCCAGCTCTCAGATCCATAAGTTAAAATTGTTTGAACACTGTCTTGTTTATAGCTAATTTAGTGTTTTGACTAATTTCTCTCTTATTCCATATAAATTTATTCAATTGACTTCCTACCATACCAGCTTTGTTAATTCTATTGTCTATTTCCATATTTAATTTACCATCTTCACTAAAAATCATGCCTAATTAGCTGAAATATTTTCTATAGGTTCTCTATTCACAATGCAGTTGATATTTTCAATTCTTCTGCCTATTTTCATTGTCTTTGTCTTGTTATTGCTGACCTTCATACCAAATCTATTACAAGAGTTATTCAATTTTGTCATGGAATCTTGCAGACTTGTAGCAGATTCATTTAGAAGTATAACATCATCTGCATAAAGTAAAGGGCTAAGATTAACATCTCCAATTTTGTTATAGGTTTAATACCACATTCCTTCATAATGTGATCCATATAGATAATGAATAAGAGAGGGGATAATGTAAATCCTTGTCTGACACCAGATTTAACAGAAAACCATCTTCCTGTACTTCCTTCACTTCGAATTGCTGACTTACAACTCAAATAAAGACTAAGTATTGCTTAATATAATGCTCCATTGACACCATACAACTGTAGCACTTTGAACAGCTTCTCTCCTGGTCCCCTGTCATACGCCTTTTCCAGATCTGCAAAACATAAATACAGATCTTTGTTCATTATGGAAAATTATGGAGACAACTACCGTGTTAGAGCAAAACTTTAGTTTAATATAAACCAAAATGAACACTCAACGTTTCGACCTTCATATCAAGGTCATCATCTGGAGCACACACATATATACAGAGAAACAAGCTGCACTACAATCTACATGGTTTGCTAAAGTTACTGACCAACCGTTACAACAATTATTGGTCTGACCTCTGGTGGGAAAAAAAAAAAAAAACTTTACTAAACCAAAGCTAGAGTCCTATTATTATTATTATTATTATCTATTAGGTTACAAAATTAAATGGGGCTGGAGAGCAACATGTTTATATATAAACATAAAAAAATAAATAAACTGTGATTATACATATAAATTTCAACCAATTGGTATAGAATAGTTTCCAATAAAAGCTGAAAACTGCTTAAAATATGCTAGATACTAAATAGACTGAATATGTGCCATCCAAATTCTTGGAATTTTTATGCTACCATTATTGTTGAGATTAGGGTGGTTAATCAGAATTTCACAGGCTTCTTTAAATTTTCTTTCATACCAGTTTTTGTATGATGTAAAGAGGTGAAAGCAGGGATTACGTACAGGGATTGTACATCCAGTTTCACCAATAGTTACAGGTGCAGTAGATGCAATAGACTCCAGGATGTGCCAATGGGAGGAGAGGATCCTTAGAGGAGTCGAATGCCTTTTAATTTTACAGGCAGTTTAAAAGTGGCATTGAGATTATAATGGTGTAGGATTCTATTGATTTTTTCTGATAACCCTTTAATGTATGGGATCGTTATGGTTTTACTGTAATCTATATTCTTTTTTTGATGAAGTTTTATGAAGAACTTTATTAATAGTATTTTTGTTATAGCCATTATTTATAAATGTGTGGCTAATAATCTTTAATTCTTGTTTAAGAGCTTGTAGATTAGAGCAAATTGTTATAGCTCTGTTCTTAAGGGTGTTAACGACTCCAAATTTTTGCGATGGGTAACGGTTGGTCAGTAACTTTAGCAAACCATGTAGTGCAGCTGGTTTCTCTGTATATATATATATATATATATATATATATATGTGTGTGTGTGTGTGTGTGTGTGTGTGTATGCTCCAAATGATGATCTTCGTATGAAGGTCGAAATGTCAAGTGTTCATTTTGGTTTATATTAAACTAAAGTTTTGCTCTAGCATGGTAGTTGTCTCCATAATTTACGATAAGGTATTCTGATCACTGTGAGAGCATGAAAGAAAGGACAGATCTTTGTTATATTCCCACAATTTCTCCACTATTTGTCGTAAAGTGAAAATTTGATCCTGACAGCCTCTATTTGGCCTGAATCCAGCTTGTACTTCACCAAGCTTCAATTCTACAATCCTCCTCAACCATTTCTCAAGTATACTTGAATACATCTTACCAGGAACACTCAGTAGGGAAATACCTCTGTAATTCTCACATTCAGTTTTATTTCCCTTTTTATATATGGGTGCTATGAGAGCTCTACTCCAGTCATCTGGAATTCGTCCCTCTGTCCTGGCCTTCTGAACTATGCAGTGCAGCCACTGTAAGACTTTTATACCTCCATACTTGAGCATTTCTGGCCAAGTATGGAGGTATAAAAGTTGCCTTTCCACATTTCAGGCTTTTGGTGGCTTTTTCTACTTCAAGTATGGATATGTATTGCTGACTGCATGCCTGTTTTTTTGCCACTGTGCTGACATCACTGCTTGTTTCATTTAGTAATTTTTCAAAGTGTTTACTCCATACATCAAGACTCTTTTTTCACCAGTTTTCATGTCACCTTTATCATCTCTAATTCCTTTTACAGCACTCTTTCCTCCATTTCTCAGCTTTTTCAACAGCCTCCAGAATATTTTGCCACCTTCTTGATATTTATTTTCTATGTTCTTACCAAAGTCTTCCCATGACTTTTGTTTAGCTAGTTTTACACAGTGTTTAGCTTTCTTACATTTCTCTCTGTATTCTCTAAGAGCACAAGCTGACTTATTAGCCAGGAACTTTTAACATGCTTTCTTCTTTTCCTTCACAGCCTCTTTAACTTCCTGTGTCCACCATGGAATTCTGATTTTTCTACCATTGCAGACAATCTCCAGAGATTGTACTTCACCACATGCCTCTCTGGCTGAATAAATCAATCATTGTTTACTTCAGGGCTTGCTTCTGAAGGTTTGGCTCCTGTTCTCAAATGCTTTCATATTTTCTTGAATAATGTTTGTGTATTTTAGTCTACAGTTCACATCTGAGAGCTACTCAACTTTTATTCGCTTCAAACTTTCTTACATATTATTCATTTCAATATGAAATTCAATTTTATCCTGGTCAAGACTAAAATGGTGATCACTTCCAATTTCATCCAATCTTCTGTACACCCTAGTGAACCGCACCAGGGAGAAAACTTCCACGAGTATCAATTATAACATAGTCACTGAAACTTATTCATTGCCTCTCTCTCTCTCTCTCTCCATGAATTTGTGCATATTTTTATGTTGGAACATTGTGTTAGCAATAACCCCACGTCCTGAGCAGAAATCGAACAGGTATTTGCCATTATTATTAACTTTGCTCTTTTCTCCAAATTTTCCCAAAATATTTTGGTATATCTGATCATTTCCTACTCTGCTATTTAGATCCCCAGCAAGGACCAACTTTTCCTTTTTCATTGTGTCAGTTTCTTTCTCTAAAGTCTCAAAAAATTCCTCCACTTCTACCTTACTAGAACCTTCTGTGGGATCATAGGCACAAATAAGTCCAATTCCAAAATCCAATTCCTCATTCTGATATTTGTCCACATCACTCTACTTGATATTGCTTGCTATTCAAGATTATTCAAGATTAGCCTCGTCTTTTGTGTTCATTACTATAGCTACACCTTCTTTTCCCTGATTCTCGGTTTCATTAACTTCTATTTTAATTCTTCTAATTCTTTGGGGAATTCCCCTTACTTTCTCCATATGAGCAAGAGACAAATTAATATACAGTGGTTTAAAATTCCATGTACAAACTTTGAAGGGAGGTAGAGAACATCAAAATCAACCATATTACATAGGGAAGTATGACTTGAAACTCATATGTGAGTTTCCAGTCATATTTCCAGTCAGAGTATGTGGAATTCGCACAGTGGTTTCTGCAGAAAAGTTCTGTAGACCTGGATTTTCCAACGTGTGTTTTGTTCATGGATGAAGCTTCATTTACCTGCAAAAGGGTCTTCAATCACCGCAATGCTCATGTGTGGGCACATGATAACCCACACGCTGTACGATCACATGCTGCACAACAATGCTTCACCATTAATGTGTGGGCAGGTATCATCGCTGACTGTTTAGTCTGCCCATACCTGTTACCACCTAGACTGGACTCCAAGAAGTATCGGAACTTTCTGGACGAAGTTCTGTCAGATTTACTGAACAATGATCCAATGGCTGTGCTTCGGCACATGTGGTTCCAACACGACGAGGCTCCAGCCCATTTTGGCATTTCTGTGCATCAGTATTTGGAAAGGTCCTTTGGGACTCAATGGATTGGGCATGGTGGACCCGTCGCATGGCCCCATGCTCACCTGATTTATCGAGTATTGATTTCTTTCTGTGGGGGACCCTTAAAGCCATGATGTACGAAATGCCTATTGCCTCTGACATGAACCTCGTGGCAAGAATCGCCATCGCCATTGCTAATATCCAGGAAACTTCAGGTATATTCGAAAATGTACGGCAATCAATGCATCGTCGGTGTCAGGCATGCATCATGCTAATGGTCGTAATTTTGAGCACTTGATGTGAAACCATATTATGTATCCAACTACTACTGAACTGTTCAGTTACGCCTAATAAAGTTTTTTACACTACTTACTGCCTGGGGTGAATGGAGAGGTAGCACCTTAGTATCGATGTCAGCTGCTGATCTCAGGGTCAGGATGTTGGGCTCTGGTCCTCACATACACTCAACTCTCACTTATAGCTCCAAGAAGTTGGTAGTGCACACCAGCGGCCACACCCCCAGTAAACCGCCTCAGCTGGCAGACTAAACTAAGTGAGGGTATCAGCAATATAGAATGCTGTAAATAGGGAATGTCACCCTTTATGTGCATGAAGTCTGGAATGGCCAAGATAGCAGAAGAATCAACACTGACTGATCAATGGCATGACAGCAAGATGTGCGGCACATCAGGGCACACTCCTGACATCTAAGGGACTTGTGGCCAGCCGTCGTGGAAGAGATCGGAGCCTCACCACGTATTTATACATTGTCAACCATGTCACAATAGGAAACACACCATGTCACAATATGAAGTTAGAGATGTGGTTGAGACCCCCTGCAACCATTAGCTCTTATAGCTACAGGGAAGAAGAGCTTGAAAACAGGAATTGTAAGACAAGAACTACTAAGGTAGTGTATGAAGATAATATCCCAAACCCTCCAGTGAGGATATTCTCAGATGTCCCTTGTCTGAAAACCAGGAGCAATCTCTTGAAAATAGTAACATGGAACGTCAGAACACTCTACGAGGCAGGCAAATTAGATAACCTACTCCAGGAATTAGAAGTGATGAAGGCCGATATTGCAGGTATCAGTGAAGTGAGGTGGACAGATACAGGCATAATAAGAAGGAAAAATCACACTATAATCTACTCTGGCAGTGACTTACATCTTAATGAAGTAGCGCTTGTCCTAAGTAATAGAATTGCAAAATCTCTACGGGGATATTGGCCCATAAATGACAGAATCATAACAGCCAAAATAACTGCACAACCATTCAACAAGTATATTATCCAAGCATATGCACCAACCCAAGATCACCCAGATGAAGAGTTGGAACAATTTTATGAAGACATCCAAACTGCAATCTCCAGTGCTAAGTCAGATGATGTTATTATAATGATGGGCGACCTAAATGCAAAAGTGGGCTCAGTAAAAATCTCATTTTGCATGGGAAACCAAGGGCTTGGAATCAGAAATGAAAGAGGTGAAGGATTAATTCAATTCTGTGAAACCAATGACCTAATAATTGCCAACACACTGTTTAAACATCCTCCCAGAAGACTATATACCTGGAAAAGCCCTGGGTGCATCTATAGAAACCAAACTGACTATATAATAATATAGCAAAAGATTCCGAAATGCAATAACACAAACAAAAACATATCCTGAGCAGACATAGGATCGGACCACAACCCAGTGATTGCAAAAAATCAAAATAAAACTTAAGATACCAAGCCAACCATTCATAAGAGAAACTTATAATTCAGACTCACTTAACAACCAAGAAGTTAAAGACTCCTTTATAAAAGAATTCACAAAATCCCTTAACAAGTCTGACACCACAACTCACATAGAAAATAGAACACCAATTGATGAAATTAACATGAACTGGCAAACATTCAAGAATAGCATCAATGAAGCAGCCAAAAATACACTCCCACAATTAAAGGGGAAAAGGAATAAACCTTGGATGAATGAAAAAATACTGACGTTGATGAAACAAAGAAAAAAGTTATTATTACGGGCGACTGCAGGGAGTCCTCAGACTCATTGAGGAAGGCCATAAACATCATGTCCACACAACTATACGACATTCTCACAGTATCTATCATCCCTTGCCTTGAACTCACTCACCGTCATAGCACCCACAACAGACTCTGGCAGCTTATTCCACTCATTTACCACTCTAAAAGTAAAGAACCCAGCTCTAACACCCTTGCTAACCACACTCTTTCCCAGCTTCCATAGGTGTCCCCCTAGTTCTCCCATCACCAGTCCTGATCTCAAAAATATCCTCTGAATTAATCTTATAGAAACCCTTTAGCAATTTGTATGTCTCAATCATATCTCCCCTTTTTCGCCTATCATTTAATTTCTGCAACCTATAAATCTTCAACTTGTTCTCATAAGGTTCATTCCATAGACCTGCTATCATCTTGGTCACTCGCCTCTGGATCCTCTCCACCTCCTCCCCATCAAGAAGAAACCTAGGTGACCAAATCTGGGCACAGTAGTCGAGATGAGGTCTTATCAAGGCTCAGTACAGAGGAACAATAACTTGTTTGTCTCTGCTTGTTCAAGTATTTTTCAGAAGCCAAGTGATTTGATGAGCTGATTTAGCCACTTTTGCAATGTGCTCCCTAAACTTCATCTCCCTATCCACCAATACTCCCAAATTCATGGCCTCATCAATCTCCTGGAGTATGGTTCCACCAATGTGATAACCTTACATTTTGTCACATTAAATTGACATCCATTCTCCTTAGCCCAGAACTCCAATCTATCCAAGTCATCTGCAAGATTTTGACATCTTCTGCATTCACTATTGCTCTACCCAACTTTGCATCATCAGCGAACAAATGAACTGTTCCTCTTAGATCCTTCCCTATATCGTTAATGAACAAATTAAACAGCAGTGATCCAAGAACAGAACCCTGCGGCACACCACTAGTCACAGGCCGTCTTTTGGACTCTAGTCCTGAATAAACTACTCTTTGATATCTCTCCATCAACCACCCACCTATCCATCTCACCAACCCTATATCCATTCCCATATGTTGTAGTTTACGGATTAGAATTCCATGTGGTATCCTGTCAAATGCCTTAGCCAGGTCCAGCAGTATCACTGTAAACCCATTACCCTTATCCAGTTCAGCCGTCACTGTGTTATAAAACTTGAGCAAGCAACTGAGGCATGATCTACCCTTCACAAAGCCATGCCTGTCCCCTGTACAGTATCTCATTTTCATCAATCCATTCCTGTATTTTTCCCTTGACTACTTGACTGGCACAGGTCTTACGTGAAGTGGCTAAAGAATTATCAGTGCCCTTGACCATGTTGTTTAATCTGAGTCTCGGGTCTAGTTTAGTCCTGAAGGTGTGGAAAGTGGGGAAAATAGTTCCACTGCATAAAGGAGGATCCAAGACCTTGACAACGACTCCTGATATGCTGATCAGTCGGTAATTTGCAACAGTAGTCTTGGATCCTCCTTTATGCAGTGGAACTATTTTCCCCTCTTTCCACACCATCGGGACTAAACCAGACCCGAGACTCAGATTAAACAACATGGTCATGGGCACTGATAATTCTTTAGCCACTTCACGTAAGACCTGTGCCGGTATACCATCCAATCCCACAGATGTATTCACATTAAAGTTCTGTAATAGACTATTCACCTCAAATTCATTCATCACATTTCCCGTATAAATGAATGGTTCCTTCATTTTTTCAATGTCACCACCTGGATGATATACTCTTGTAAAGTGCTCGCTCAGTAATTCCACTATTACAGAACCTTAATGTGAATACATCTGTGGGATTGGATGGTATACCGGCACAGGTCTTACATGTCATTCCTTAAAATCATTTTGCCATGTACGGTTTTTTTTTTGCTTGCAGCATATTGAAAGAACTTTTTGGGATTCTCTTTAGCTCGCATAGCTAGTTTCCTTTCATAATCCGCTTTTGCTTTTTTTTTTACCACACTCGTTACCCTTCTGGGCTGCACTTTAAACCGTTCGTGTGCCTGCAGGTCACCTCTTTCTTTAAATTCTCTCCACAGTTGTTTCTTTTTTTGCAGCTCAAGCTTAATGGTGTTATTCATCCATTTAACCCTTGCTTGTTTTACTATTCGGACCCTAGGTATACAATCAGCCATAACCTCCTGTAAATGCTCCTTGACCACTCCCCATGCTCTATCGACATTCAGCCCTTGCAGTTGTACATGCCATGGCACTGATCCAAGCAATCTCCTAAGCTTGTCATACTTGCCAGCACACGGTAATTCCACATATACCCTGTCTTAATTGAAAATTCCACACCTTTAGCCACCTCCCAGGTCAAGACCTTATGATCACTCTCTCACCAATAGGTGGCAATATGGTCATATTCATTACAGTCAAATTCTCAGATGCTATTACCAGGTCAAGCATTCTCACACCCCTAGTATTTTCAATTACATGCTGTCTCAGATAGTTATCCCTTAATAATTGAACAAAATCCATTTCCTTCCTCACACGTGTCCTCTCCTCCTTCCAATCAATGTTACCATAGTTGAAATACCCCATAATAATTACCCACCTTCCACTCATTTCATCAATTTGTTTATGCATACTATCTCCACCATCTATTCCATCACCTAGTTTATAGCAACACTCAACTGTATATTTTGTTCTGCCAGTCTCAATCTCACACCAAATACTCTCAAATGAGCTCTTTTCAGTATCCTGCGATACAACTTCAATTCTCCTTGGTTGCAGCTCATCAGCTATCATTAATAACACTCCTCCCCCCATTTTATTCTTTCTGTTCCTCCTAAACACATTATAACCTACATTCTATCCCACTAACTATATCATCTTCTGTCAGCCATGTTTCACTAATGCCAATAACCTGTGGCCTGGAAGAGCCAATCAAGGCCAAAAATTCTTCCTTCTTGTTCCTAATACTCCTGGCATTAGTATACATGAAATGCAGAGGTCCCTTTGTCCCACCCCTATCTTGATGCATTATTCTAACCATCCCATTCCGATTTCTTGTCCTTAGTACTGGCTCGGGTACATTATATACATTCTTACACTCAACTGTCTCACTGATGTCCGCATATCCACTTCCCCCCTCCTTGGTAGTTCTAGTTTCCCTGGTTCTGCATTTTCACTTCATTCAGCAACACTTTTTTCCAGTCTGCGCACACCAAATCCATTCAAATGCAGGCCGTCCATCTTGTATAAATTCTTTTACCCATCAAACTCATTCCACACGTCCACGAATTCCACACCACACTGTCTGCATAACTTGCGCATAAAGTCATTTGCGATTATGGCCCTCCTTCTAAACTCCTCTCTGTCATACCACGGCAACAGACTCACCATCCTAACTCTGTCACTCTTTTCTTTCGCTACCTTTAACAATACTTTCAAGTCCTCTCTCATAAAAAATTTATCTCCTTTCAATTCATTCGTACCAGCCACAACTATCAATTCTTTCACCCTCTGTTTTTGCACTCTAATACTCTCACTTACATCCTTAAACTTCGCACCCAGTAAGTACAATTTAGTTAAACTCCCATCTATCACTCCTCTTAATAACGAGTCACCATACAACACTCTTTCCTTCCATTCATTTCAGAAACTCTCCCACTCTTACGCTTATTTTTCCTTTCAAACACTTGTTTATTTCTGTTAGCCAACAAGACACTCTGGAAAGAGTTTTGCAAATGCTCTAATTGCCGCTTCACATTTTGTATCAACCTAGCGATCTCACTCCCTAGAAATAATTCCTCATTTTTTTCATCGTTTAAACCATTTTCTCTCTCTGTATAGTTACTTTCACTCTCTCTTTGATCACCACTCTCATTGCCATCTTGTACAACATCGTAATGCCCTATCAAGCCACTATTTTCACTCACATTCTGGCTTTCTTCAACCATAACTATCTCACGACCTGACACATACTTCAATTCCTCACTTTGCTTACACTTTCTGCATATTCTTTCACCACTATCACTTTCCACCAAACTCCAGCCTCATTCAGGAATGCATACATCCCACAAACATCACATTGGACAAACTCCCTCACATTAAGTTTTTTAACAAAGGCATCGTATTTTTGGGCGCCATTATCTTACGTCACATTGCCACCATGTGCTATTCTATGAAACGTATCATTAAAATACTAAATTAAATAAAACTGGATTCACACCAAAATCACACAGACACAACAAGCTACCAAAATTAGATAATATTACGTTATGATTTAAACCAATATTCCAATTTTCACTCAAAATTATACTTAGCTTTCGGGAGCTCTCTGAAAACACTACTGTTAAAGAACAAACCTGAATAAAGAAATAAAAAAAGAATGCAGGAAAGCCAAAGAGGAATGGATTAAATATAAATGTATAGATATAGAAAACCTTGATAGAAAACACAGAAGCAGAGAAATGCATGAAAAGATCAGAGAAATGACAAGCAGGACAAATACAGCAAACCATGTAAGTGTCATTAGAGACTCAAGAGAAAATATTCTAATGGAAAAAGAAGAAATCATGGAAAGATGGATTGAATACACAAGGAAATTATATGAACAACAAAGAAATTATATTCCTGAACAGACTGATTTAGAAGGACCATCCATTTTACTCTGTGAAGAAATTCCATCAGAAAACTAAAACCACATAAAGCTGCAGGAATAGATAACATCTTTGCAGAATGGTTGAGGGCTCTCGATGAAGGAGGACTGAAATTTCTAACAAAATTATGCAATAAAATATACAAGACTGGATTTCTACCCAAAGATATTAATCACTCAATTTTCATTCCAATTCCCAAAAAAACAAAAGCTACAAGATGTGAAGAGTTCAGGACAATCAGCTTCATCAGTCAAGTATCAAAAGTCCTCCTATACATTATTCTTGAAAGAAATAAAAGAAAAATAAACATAGAAATAAATTATATACAAAGTGGCTTCAAGGAAAATGTAGGTACAAGAGAAGATATTTTCAACGTCAGAACCATCATAGAAAGATATCTAGAAAAACAAAAAGATGTGTACCTCTGCTTCATAGATTACAAAAAGGCATTCGACAATGTCCAACATGAACAATTAATTGAAATCCTTTCAAAAATAGGCATGGATGGAAAATACGTTAGGCTATTAACTAATCTTTACTGGGAACAGACTGCATCTTTGAAAATAAATAGAGAGACCTCAGAAGAATTCCCAGTTCAGAAAGGTGTGACAAGGCTGTGTCTTTTCTCTGATTCTCTTTAACTTGTACATAGAAGAAATATTTAATAAAATTAGTAAACTCAAAGGAATCATTGTGTGGGGGGGGGGGGCAAAAAAATTAATAACCTAAGATATGCAGGTGACACAGTTCTTCTATCTGAAAACAAATATGACCTCAAAACTCTTATAGATGAAACCCTCATGTATAGCGAACAGTATGGCCTCAGTTTCAACTTTAAAAAGACAAAAATCATGATAATTTCAAGAGAAAAGAAAATACCAAAAATATGCATCAACATAAAAGAAAATAAATTAGAACAGGTGCAAAAATACATATACCTCAGGCACTTGATCATAGAGAATGGCAGGACAAAAGATGAAATTAGAAAAAGGATTGAAATTGCAAGGTCAACTTTCAACAGTATGAAAAATCTACTAACATCTAGAGAATTAAATCTGAAAACAAGACTAAGAATCACCAAATGCTACATATGGTCTACATTATTATATGGCATAGAGACATGGACACTCTCCAATCTGAGTGTGAAAAAACTGGAGGCCTTTGAAATGTGGATGCTGCGAAGAATTGTGAGAATATCATGGAAAGACAAAAATACAAATGAAGAGGTACTAGAGATGGCAGGCGTAAACAGGAGCCCGATGAAAGAAATTAAAAAGAGAAAAGTCATATATTTTGGACATATTCTAAGACATAACTGCCTACAAAGGACACTTCTCGAAGGAACTGTTGAGGGAAAGAGAAAGAGAGGAAGACAAAGACTGGAGTGGATGAAAAATATAGAAGACTGGACCATTCTCTCATATGAGGAATGCAGCAGAGAGACACAGAATAGGACATGGTGGAGACACATGATAGTCAATCTCCTGGAGGGAGAAGACACCTGACAGGAGGACTGCCTTATGTTATTTCTGTATCTTTGTGTCCCTGTTAGTACCTTCTGGTGGCGTTTCTGGTTATGCTTTCCTATGCGAATATACTTGATTTTGATGTTCTCTACCTCCTCTCGAAGTTTGTACGTGGAATTTTGAACCACCCTGTATATTATAATCATATATTATAATGTTTGTTGTTGTCTTGTCCTTTGAAGAGTCTTAGATGTTTCCATTTGCTCCTTGAACTGCTTTGGCGTTGACGATGATTTTGTTTGTACAGAGCTGTTGTTCAGAATTAGGATCCATTTCTTGCAAGGCTGCTGTAATTGCTGGACAGGTAAAGATGTGAGTGGGTGTCAGTTCAGCATTGGGGCAGTTGTTGCAGTTTCTATATGTTTTCGTATCATCTGTATTGATCTTCATTCCTCTATAATGTCCTGTTCGTAGTCTTGATATCGTGGTGGAGGTCTTTCTGTCAGCATTGATTTCAGGAATTTGATGTTGTATCACTGATTTCAGCGGAATTAGTTTAGCTTTTGCTAGTGCGTTAGCATCAGCAAGTATCATGCGAGTTTCTTGGTTGAGTTCTCTGACCTCTTTTGATAATTTATCAGCTGCCTTCATTGTAATCAATACCTACATGAGCAGGAATCCATTGTAAAATGCAACTTATTCCTCAACACTTTAGTTGATTTAAGAATTTATGGGTGTCTTGGGTGAGCTTGGTATTGCCATTTTTGATTGCCTCCATAGCTGATCTTGAGTCACTGTAAATTATAATTCCCTCGGATTGTTGAGATGATGATAATTTCAAGCAGGCGAGTGCTTCATTTACTGCGTAAAGTTCGCTGGTAAAATTGGAAGCAATTCTCCCAGATCCAAATTTTATTGAAAGTTTTTCACCTTTCGGGAGTAGAAGGAGAACACCAGCGCCTCCATTAATGATACTGGCGTCTGACGATCCATATATATTATATTATATAATGTAATATATAATCAAAGAGGTCAGAGTGAATATCAGAATCTGAAGAGTGATGAGGAGAGAAATGAGAGCAACAAAGGAAGTGTGGCATGTAATTTTTGGGCTGGTGCAGATCATGAAGCGAATACTCCAAGTTTAGTATATTCTCTGGTATGGAATCAGCTAACGCCTTTTTATTCCCGTACAGGGAGTAGACGAGGCCGTTTAGCCCTATCTAACTTTTGGAGACTGAGTGGGCAGCTCAATCTCCACTGGCAGCCAATCAGAGATAGCTGGCCCAAGGCTATCACTAATTAAGCGGCACACCGTGAAGAGAGACGGCTCAACAAGTGCCACCATGTTGTGGTCCCTAACCCTAACACAGTATATTTAATGTCTGAAATAATGTGGGTTCTACGGTCAATTGTCTTGAGTTTATAGAATGTAAAATCAGAGTTTCCAGGAGGAAAAAACCTGCTTGCCTGTGCCAGAAATCGACTAACTTGGGAACCGATCAAAAAAAGGCTTAGAAAAATTTCCTATAGTCGACGACTAGATACGAAACAAAGTCTTCCTTCATGCGGTCAAATGCCGTGGTGTGCAAACGCCACATCCACTGAGCTACATAGGCTCTCTGGTATGGAATGGCAAATGTAAAGAATGCACCTATCATAACTCTTGTAATGGAAGGAATTGTGTAGTATATCTCAGATACTTGAGGTGGATAGTTCAGATTAATAATTAGTAATTTAGCTCTTGGTAATTGTTCAGACTAAGAGGATGAGATACTACAAGAAATAACAGATCTGGTTTGTACTTAGGACACAAATGTTGGTAAAATATGTAATGGAAGGGTTTTTTTTTTCTGATTTGCAGCATAATTGTATTTACTAGTGTTTTTGATGGCTGATGTCAAAATTAATTACAGGGCAGGGGCCTACAGCGTTAGGATAAAAGACTCTTAACCTTATCTCCCATACCATGAGTGCACAGTTCAGTTCATGTGATAATAACAATGCTCCCTCTTCTCCTCCCTTCCACTCTATGGAATAACATATATTCTTCCCCAAGTTTTCTTATGACTCTTGTTTAACTACTTTTATGTATAATTTGACTCGATGTTGCTCTATGTTCTTCCTGGGCACATGCTCACTTACTGACAGGAACTTCCAATATGATTTCTTGTTTTTCAGGAATAAATATAACTTATTAAGTACATCATGAAGCTCTGAGCTTTCTATCCTTGCAGATTTTACATGACGTGACTGTTCTATCCTACCTTAACCATATGCTATCCTGGTTGAGTTAAAACAAGAACAAACTTTACAGACTGCATCTCTAAGGACTGTTTTGTTATTTTCTCTCTTTTTTCTCCAATTGTGTTTGCATACTAGATATACAAATATTATTGGATATGATTTCAAAATCAAAAACAAGCAGCTTTTAACATTTGCAAGCTGTTCAACTTTCATTCTTTTAAAACATTCATATACATTTTTCATTTCAATGTAAAACTTAATTTTATTCATTCTTGTGTAGAGGCTTAAGTGCTGTGAGGACATTATGTTGGAGGTTTAATGGATTTTTTACAACACTCAAAAAGAATTAAAATAGAATTTAATACTTCCTATATTTCGTCCTAGTCACTAGGACATCTATGGGGATTACAAAAACAATTAATGTAACATGCACACAAAAACTTACAATACTAAGCCCAACCATGTGGATGACACTAAAGTCATATCTAGGTGGAGCGCCCTCTAAGGGCCTTAGTAGGTGGCCTGGAATGTAAGGTGGGACCTCTGGTGATGAGTGTTTCCCAAATCTTCGGAAGCTTAATGCAACCGTATTTGTTAAGATTTGGTTGGTTTCTGAGAGCTGCTGCTGCTTCTAAGAAAAGTCTCTCTTTCTTGAATTTGCTGTGGTGGAGCATGGTGGTTTTCTTCCATGATACTCTGTGGGTGGTGTCCAAAACATGGTCAGCCAAGCCTGAATGGCCACAGTTGTGTTTAACGATATACAACTTGTGTTCCTCCAGGCGGATGGATGCTGATCTGCCTGTCTGTCCAAAGTATGCAAGCTTAAAGGAACAGGGTACTTTGTAAACTCCAGGCAGAGAGAGAGAGGAGGGAGCTGATCTTTCGTAGAACGGATAAGGGTAGCAAGTTTGCAGTAGGGCTTATATGTTGTGTGTAGGTTATACTTTTTTAGTATCTTGGCTATTTTTTCCGAAGTGCCTCGGATGTAGGGTATGGTGATGGCATTTTTAAATCTTGTTGACGAGAAGGATGGGGAATGGGGGAGGAATTGATTATTTTTTTGATATTGTGTTCGCTGTAGCCATTGGAGAGGAAAGTTCTGTGTATGTGGTTAAGCTCAGTAGTGAGGGCGGTTCCACTGGAACAAAGATTGCGGGCTCTCTTGGTAAGGGTTTTAATGATGCCATGTTGTTGTGAGGGGTGGTGGTAGGAGAGTTTGTTAATGTATCTGCCTGTGTGTGTGGGTTTTCTGTATACAGTGAAGGCAAGTGTATCATTAGGCAGGCGCGTGACTAAGGTGTCTAGGAAGGGTAAACAATTGTTCTTTTCCTTTTCCATAGTAAACTGGATTCTTGGATGTAGGCTATTGAGATGACCGAGGAAGGAGTCTGACGTGTCTGGGCCATGAGGCCAAATAGAGAACAAATCATCTACATATCTTAGCCAGATAGAAGGTTTGAGTGGAGCTGAGTCTATGGCTCGTTTTTCGAAATCTTCCATATAGAAATTGGCAGGGGGGGAGAGGGGGGAACCCATGGCGGTTCCCTCTATCTGCTTGTAGATTTTGTTATTCCAAGAGAAATACCCAGAGTTGATGGCAAAGGAAAAGAGATCTAAGATGTCAGAGGGGAAAACGTTTTCTAAGAGAGATAAAGTGTCAGTTAAGGGAATATTGATAAACAAAGAGGAGATATCAAAGCTTACTAATATGTCTGTATTATTCAAGGTTAAATTTTCTGTGAGGGCTTTAAAGTGGGTCGAGTTTTTTATATAGGAAGCTGAATTTCCGGTGAGGGGGGGACAGAGAGTTGGCCAGCTGTTTAGACAGTCTGTAACAAGGTGCATTGGTGGCATCTACTATAGGTCTGAGTGGGGAATTGGGTTTGTGGATTTTTGGTAAACCGTCTTCCCCCCCGAATATACGGTTTACAAAAAATCCACAAACCCAATTCCCCACTCAGACCTATAGTAGATGCCACCAATGCACCTTGTTACAGACTGTCTAAACAGCTGGCCAACTCTCTGTCCCCCCCCCCCTCACCGGAAATTCAGCTTCCTATATAAAAAACTCGACCCACTTTAAAGCCCTCACAGAAAATTTAACCTTGAATAATATAGACATATTAGTAAGCTTTGATATCTCCTCTTTGTTTATCAATATTCCCTTAACTGACACTTTTATTTCTCTTAGAAAACGTTTTCCCCTCTGACATCTTAGATCTCTTTTCCTTTGCCATCAACTCTGGGTATTTCTCTTGGAATAACAAAATCTACAAGCAGATAGAGGGAACCGCCATGGGTTCCCCCCTCTCACCCCCCCTTGCCAATTTCTATATGGAAGATTTCGAAAAACGAGCCATAGACTCAGCCCCACTCAAACCTTCTATCTGGCTAAGATATGTAGATGATGTGTTCTCTATTTGGCCTCATGGCCCAGACACGTCAGACTCCTTCCTCGGTCATCTCAATAGCCTACATCCAAGAATCCAGTTTACTATGGAAAAGGAAAAGAACAATTGTTTACCCTTCCTAGACACCTTAGTCACGCGCCTGCCTAATGATACACTTGCCTTCACTGTATACAGAAAACCCACACACAGAGGCAGATACATTCACAAACTCTCCCACCACCACCACCCCTCACAACAACATGGCATCATTAAAACCCTTACCAAGAGAGCCCACAATCTTTGTTCTAGTGGAACCACCCTCACTACTGAGCTTAACCACATACACAGAACTTTCCCCTCCAATGGCTACAGCAAACACAGTATCAAAAAAATAATCAATTCCTTCCCCATCCCTCTCGTCAACAAGATTTAAAAATGCCATCCCCATACCCTACATCCGAGGCACTTCGGAAAAAATAGCCAAGATACTAAAAAAGTATAACCTACACACAGCATGTAAGCCCTACTGCAAACTTGCTACCCTTATCCATTCTACGAAAGATCAGCTCCTTCCTCTCTCTCTGCCTGGAGTTTACAAAGTACCTTGTTCCTGTAAGCTTGCGTACTTTGGACAGATAGGCAGATCAGCATCCATCTGCCTGGAGGAACACAAGTCGTACATCGTTAAACACAACTATGGCCATTCAGGCTTGGCTGACCATGTTTTGGACACCACCCACAGAGTATCATGGAAGAAAACCACCATGCTCCACCACAGCAAATTCAAGAAAGAGAAACTTTTCTTAGAAGCAGCAGCAGCTCTCAGAAACTAACCAAATCTTAACAAATACGGTTGCATTAAGCTTCCGAAGATTTGGGAAACACTCATCACCAGAGGTCCCACCTTACATTCCAGGCCACCTACTACCGCCCTTAGAGGGCGCTCCACCTAGATAGGACTTTAGTGTCACCCACGTGGTTGGGCTAGTATTGTAAGTTTTTGTGTGCATGTTACATTAATTGTGTTTGTAATCCCCGTAGATGTCCTAGTGACTAGGACAAAATATAGGAAGTATTAAATTCTATTTTGATTCTTTTTGAGTGTTGTAAAAAATCCATTAAACCTCCAACATAATTCATTTTATTCAACCAATGCAAATGGTTCTTACTTCCTTCAAATATGTTACTCTTGTATCCTGAACCAATGTGAAAGTTAGAATAACATACTTATGTCTCTCCATGTAAATTTATGTACATCGGTATGATGGAACATAGTGTTAGTAATGACAAGATCAAGTCCTGAACAGAAACCCAGCAGGTACTACTAATTATTATTATCATTATCTCTGTCTTTTTCTCCAAATTTTCCCAGAATATTGCTGCATGTTTGTGATTAATTTCCTACTCTATTGTCTAGATCTGAGGTTGGCAATCTTTTTGATATGAAGAACACAATATAAAATTAGAAAATTACGGAGGACTCATATTTTTGTCAAATATGGATGAATATAAAATACCATAAAAAATAAATAATAAATGAATACAAAAAATATAAATTCAATAGGATTTAATGAGCAATCTGGCCTTGTACATCATCTGCTAATTTTTTATAATCAATCTCATAGTTTGAAGTACCTGCTCTTAAACAATTCTCCAAATGTGAGACTAAGTTGAGATCGATATTTTGATTTCAAATATGCAATATTTGAAAACAGGGTCTCACAGTTGTATGTAGTTGCACAATATGAATAAATTTTTAGTGAGCATTTTCTCAGAATAGGAAAAATATTTTTATCTATTAACTTCCAGAACATTTTGTCATCATGGTAAGCTTTTAAAATTATGTTGTTTTGTAAATTAATTATTTCCATTTCCAAGTCTTCTGTATTACTTAGCTTGAAGAAATTGGAATTAGCAGGTATATCATCTTCAGCAAAGTTAAACGGATTTAGGAAAATTCTAACTCAAAGTCATAATTAAAATTGTCAAAATTAAATTGGCATGAATGGTTTTGAAATGTCTTTCTATATTACTTTTTTTAGAAATAGCCACACTATTATTGCACAATAAAGAAATACATTTGCCATTAAGATTGATAAAGCAATACTCTTCCTCCAAATCGTCATTAAAATAGTACATTCTCTTCCTTTCACGTGTTAAAGTGTTAAAAAATCTTTGTAAACGAAGTATTTTATATATGAACTGAGAGCAGGAGTGATTCAACAAACACACATACTAAAAAACAAAGGGTTCTAACAAGGTTTAGAAGTGGTGTGAAGGGTAGTGAGAGCGGTCGCATTGATAACTAGATGACAACAACTCAAACTACTTATGATCAGTGGTCTCTCGTCTTAATAGGCACAAATAAAGCAGTTTACAATAATTTTTCTGAGGATGCACTAAAAATTCACTGTGGGCACCATGACGCTCGCAGGTGCTGCATTGCCGACTCCTGGTCTAGATCACTAAGGAACAAACTCTTTTTGTTATTTGCCCTCTCTAATGATAAAATGAATACTTCTTCATTTTTGGCATCCTTCAATGAGACTACAGGTGCACACACACACAAAGAAAGTTGCATCTACCAATTTCCCATTCTGAAATTTTCTCCACAATAAATTTCAAAACTGGAAACTGGAAAGTATTGCCCTAATGAAAGTATTAGTTTATCATAATCTTTTTTTACTTCATATGTATACACATTTCAGATCTACATCAAATTTTCACACAACTAATTTTTTTTTTTTTTTCATCTGTACATGATATAAATTTCAACTCGCATTCAGCAAGTTAACTTGTTTTTCTTTCCTACATTGCATTCATTTGCTCACTCACTCATCTCTCATTTCACACATAATTTATTCCAAAGAGAAGAAAGGAACACTGAATAGTGTGGATGACAAAATATTATTGAAGATATTCTGCTGCAAGAAAACCAATGAAAATTAAGTTTCTTGAGGGTATTAAAAAAAGTAGGAACAATACAGGAATAAATATCGTATCATAAGTCATGCTGCCAACCAAATATGCCCCTTGCAGACAGTCTGAGTAGCACTTTTTTATATCTTTCTTTGAAAAATAAATAAATAAATAATACAAAATTAATTAATAAAGACAAAATTAATTAATTTTATGCCTTTTTATATATCATCTTCTTCTTCTTCCTAACATGGAATATAGGCCATGTGGCCTGTTCCGGTCTCACCACATCTCTTTCTTGGTCTTCCGATTCTTCTTTTTCCACTTATTTTGTATCTGTATAATATTTTTGGTAGTCTGCTGTTGTCCATTCGATTTAAATGTTCTAGCCATTTTTGTTTATACCGTCTTATGTAGTAATTAATTGGTTTGATTTTTAGGGATTGTAAGATTTCTTCATTTGTTTTGTGGTCCCACTTGGTATATCCATCTGTTTTTCTGAGGAACTTCATTTCTGCTGTTTGAATTCGTTTTTCATCTTTCCTTTTCATGGCCCATGTTTCGCTTCCGCATAGTAGAGTTGGTTTTGACAAGACATTATATAGTCTGATTCTAGTGTGTTTTTGTACCAGGGATGGCTTAAATATACTATTTATTATGCCATTTACTTTGACAAAGTTGGATATTTTAGTGTCTATGTCTTTTTCTTCTTCGTATGATAGATCACATCCCAAGTATCTGAAAGTGTTTACTTGTTCTAGTATTTCATTATCTATCACTATTTTACTTCTTATTGGGTTTTCTCCTTTGAATGCCATTATTTTTGTTTTTTCTTTGGATATTGTCATATTATATTGCTTTGAGATATCATTTAATGATTTTAATGATCTTTGTAAGTCATCTTCTGATGTAGCTAATACTATTTGATCATCTGCAAATAGTAGTGTATCTATCTTCATTTGCGGGGTCATTTGTATACCAAATGGGTTATGCTGTTTCCAGATTGTTTATATATATATAAATTGATTTCCTTTTCAATTTATATATATATTGAAAAGCAGAGGTGAGAAGGTACATCCTTGTCGGTACTCCTCTTGATATATCTTTCCATTCTGAGGTGTGTTCTAATTTAACTGCTATTTTATTTCCTGTATATATTTCTTGAATAGATTGTAAAAGTTGGTTTGGTATGTTTAAATTGGTTAATATTTTAAACAATTTTTGTCGACTAATTTTGTCAAAAGCTTTTTCATAATCAATAAACGCCACATGTTTCTTTTTGAAATTCTCTTCTCTTTTCTATTAATAATTTTAAAGTAAAAATTGGATCTATGCAGGATCGGCTTTTTCGGAAGCCATTTTGTTCTTCTAGTAATTTGTTTTCTACAATGCTGCTTAGTTTCTCTTTTAATATTCCTGCATATATTTTATATCCTGTATTCAGCAGGCTAATTCCCCTATAATTATTGCAATTGTCGTTATTTCCTTTTTTATAGATTGGGATGACCAGTGCTTTTTTCCAAGAGTTAGGGGTTTTTCCGGACATCCAAACCATATTAAAAAATTTCAAAGGTCTTTCATTAAATTTTTCACCTGCATTTTTGTATAGTTCTATATTTATATTGTCTTCTCCTGCCATTTTCCTATTTTTCAGCTTCTTTATTATATTTTTCAGTTCTAACATTGTGATATTTTCTATTAGGTCATTCTTTGTCTTATAAAATTTTAATTCATTGTTCTCATCTGTCCAGAGATTTTGGAAATAGGTCACACATTTTTCTAAATCTATTGTTTGTATTTTTATCTTTTCTTTTATTTCTTTATTCATGTATTTTATTACTTTATAGGTTTTGGCTTAAATAAATCCTTTTCTAGTTCCGTTACGAAATTGTTCCATCTTTCTCTATGTTTTATCCTTACTTCTCGTTTTGCAATTGCACTATTTCTTTTATACTCTATTTCTGCTTCTATTGTTTTGGAATTTAGCCATTTCTGGTAACTGTCCTTTTTGGTTTTTATTATATTTTCTATTTTTTGTTCCAGTCTCGTAGTCCTCTTTTTCTAATCCATTTGTGTTTTATTCCTAAGGTTTCTGTTGCTGCTTTTGTGAGAATTTGTTTCAAATTTTCCCATTCATCTTCTATGTCACTTGATTCATGTGTGGTTTCTGTTTTTAAGTTTGTGCATTTTTGATATTGTAGTCTAACTTGAGGATCCTGTAATGAAGAAATTTTGTAGCTTGGCTGGTAAGAATTTTCAATTCTATGTGTTTTTAGCCACTTTGGTTTAAAACGAATTTTTGCTGATACCATATAATGATCAGAGTTTAATTCAAAGCCTCGATATGCTCTTACGTCTAAAATTAACTCCGCTAATTTAAAATTTGTGATAACGTAGTCAATTACTGATTTGTATCCTCTGGCTGACCAAGTATATTTATGTATTTCCTTGTGTTTAAACATTGAATTCATTATTCTCATATTATTATAAATGACAAAATCGCGCAATCTGTGACCATTTTGATTACATGTATCTTCGCCAAATTTACCTATGTTTGTTTTGTATTTTTTGTTTCCTATTCTGGCATTTAAATCTCCTGCTAGCAGTAAATAGTCGGTTTTGTTTGTTTTATCTATGGCATTCTGTAATTCTTTATAAAATATATTACTGTCTTCTTCTTTTCCCTCTTCTGTAATATATTTTACATCATCATCATAACACTATCATCATCATAACATATATCATCATCATAACACTAAATGTGGGTATATACCACATTGGTCTGTTCTGGTCTCATAATCCATCCAATATCCTTTTTTGAGGTCTAACCTGCCTTCTCTTTCCAATTGGCTTATATTTTAGTATTTGTTTAGGATGTCGGGTGTTGGCCATTCGGTTTACATGTTCAATCCATTTTTGTTTATAATTGTTTAGTTTTTCTTCTATTGATTTTGTTTTTAGTTCTTTTAAAATGTCTTCATTTCTTTTTTTGATCTAATAATGTGTATTTTGCAGTTTTTCTCATAAATCTTATTTCACTTGTTTTTATTCTTTGTTTATCTTGTTTTATTATTTCCCAAATTTCACAGCCATATAATAATGTGAGCACTGCTAAAGTATTGTATATTTTCAAGTGTGTTTCTTTTTGTACTATATTTGGGTTGAGTGTTCTATTTATCAGGCCTATAATTTGTAAAAATTTTGAAGTTTTTAATTTTATATATATGGCAATTTGGGATTTAGCCGACCAAATTGTAATTCTTATTGGTTAAACCAAAATATAGAATGATGGTACAACACGACAAAATTTCATGCCGGCTGGGGCGTCGCCCGGTTAAACAAGGCCCCCCGTTGTTTTTGCCAGGGAACCAGGGCGAACAGCAAAAAGTCAGCTACTGGAACAAATCTGAAAATAAACCCCAACTCAACATCACCAGAGTTAAAGATCGGTACTATCAACATAAGAAGCCTGAATGGCAAAGAAATGGAGCTAGCTGAGGAATTAGATAAGTACCAGATCGACATAATAGGGGTGACTGAAACAAAAATGACAAAAACTGGTGAGATCTTTCTGAGCAATAAATACAAAATGTTATATTCAGGCAATGACAATCAAGGAAAAGAAGGAGTAGCCATAGTATTCAACACAAAATACGAGGCTAATCTTCTTGAATGGCAGTCAGTCTCAAGGAGTAATGTGGGCAAATATGAGAATGGGGAACTGGACAATGAGACTTATTTGTGCCTATGGTCCCACAGAAGGTTCTACTAAGGTAGAAGTGGAGGAATTTTTTGAGGCTTTAGAAAAAGCAACTGACACAATGAAAAATGAAAAGTTGGTCCTTGTTGGGGATCTAAATAGCAGAGTAGGAAATGATTGTGAGACATACAAAAATATTTTGGGAAAATTTGGAGAAAAGAACAAAGCTAATAATAATGGCAATATCTGTTGGATTTCTGCTCAGGACATGGACTGGTTATTACTAACACCATGTTCCAACATAAAAATGTGCACAAATTCACATGGAGAGAAGAGGCTAGGAATAAGAAAAGTCTCATTGACTATGTTATTGTTGATAGTGATGTTTTCTCCCTGGTGCAGGACACCAGAGTGTACAGAGGATTTGAAATTGGAAGTGATCACTATTTAGTCTTGAGCAGGATAAAATTGAATTTCATATTGAAAAGAATAACATGTAAGAAAGTTTTAAAGCAAATAAAAGTTGAGCAGCTCTCAGATGTGAACTGTAGACTAAAATACACAAACATTATTCAATAAAAAATGAAAGAGTTTGAGAACAGCAACCAAACCTTGGAGATTCAGTGGCAAGCCTTGAAGAAAACACCGATTGATTCAGCAAGAGAGGCATGTGGCGAGGTTGTCTGCAAGCATAGAAAAATCAGAACTCCATGGTGGACACAGGAAGTTAAAGAGGCAGTGAAGGAAAAGAAGAAAGCATATCAAAAGTTCCTGGCAAATAAGTCAGCTTGTGCTCTTAGAGAATATAGAGACAAATGCAAGAATGCTAAACACTGTGTAAAACTAGCTAATCAAAAGTCATGGGAGGACTTTGGCAAGAATATAGAAAATAAATATCAAGAAGGTGGCAAAATATTCTGGAGGTTGTTGAAGAAGCTTAAGAATGGAGGAAAGAGTGCTATAAAAGGAATTAGAGATGATAAAGGTAACATGAAAACGGGAGAAAAAGATATCCTTGAAGTATGGAGTAATTACTTTGAAAAACTGCTAAATGAAACAAGCAGTGATGACAGCACAGTGGTAAAAAACACTGACCAGGCATGTAGTCAGGAATACATATCCATACTTGTAGTAGAAAAAGCCATCAAAGGCTTGAAATGTGGAAAGCCAGCAGGGGTAGATGATATTCGACCAGAAATGCTGAAGTATGGTGGTATAAGAGTCTTACAGTGGCTGCACTGCACTGCATAGTTCAGAAAGCCTGGACAGAGGGACGAATTCCCAATGATTGGAGTAGAGCTCTCATAGTACCCATATATAAAAAGGGAAATAAAACTGCATGTGAGAATTACAGAGGAATTTCCCTACTGAGTGTTCCTGGCAAGATCTATGCAAGTATACTTGAGAAACGGTTGAGAAGAATTGTGGAAGAAAAGCATGGTGAAGAACAAGCTGGATTCAGGCCAAATAGAGGCTGTCAGGATCAGATCTTCACTTTACGACAAATAGTCGAGAAAGCATGGGAATATAACAAAGATCTGTATTTAAGTTTTGTCGATCTGGAAAAGGCATATGACAAGGTGCCAAGAGAGAAGCTATTCAATACGCTGCAGTTATATGGTGTCAATGGGGCATTATATCAAGCAATACTTAGTCTTTATTTGTGTTGTAAGTCAGCAGTTAGAATTGAAGGAAGTACAGGAAGATGGTTTAATGTTAAATCTGGTGTGAGACAAGGATGTACATTATCCCCTCTGTTATTCATTATCTATATGGATCACATTATGAAGGAAAGTGGTATTAAACATGATATCAAAATTGGAGATGTTAATGTCAGCTCTTTGCTTTATGCGGATGATGTTATACTTCTAAATAAATCTGCTACAAGTCTGCAAGATTCTCTGACTAAATTGAATAGCTGTTGTAATAGATATGGTATGAAGGCCAGCAATAAAAAGACAAAGACAATGAAAATAGGCAGAATCATCGAAAATGTCAATTGTGTTGTGAATGGAGAACCTGTGGAACAGGTAAAACATTTCAGCTATTTAGGCACGATTTTTACTGAAGATGGTAAATTAAATATAGAAATAGACAACAGAATCAGCAAAGCTAGTATGGTGGGAAGTCAACAGAATAAATTCATATGGAATAAGAGAGAAATTAGTCGGAACACTAAATTAGCTGTATACAAGACAGTGTTCAAACCAGTTTTAACTTATGGATCTGAGAGCTTGGTCAGAAGTAAAACACTTGACCAAAGGCTAGAGACTTCAGATATGAGAGTCCTGAGAAAGATTATAGGCATGAACAGATGGCATCAATGGCAATATCATATTAAAAATGAGGATATTAGGAAAGAACTTGACATTGTCAGCATTCAGGAATGCGTTAGCAGAGCTAATCTCAGGTGGTATGGTCACTTAAACAGAATGGGCGAAGAAAGATTAGCAAAACAAGTGTTCTCTGCCAGGTTGGCAGCAAAACGACCCAGAGGAAGACCAAGATATAGGTGGATTGATAAGGTACAAAGTGCTTTAGACGATAGAAATATAAGATCTGATAATGTTGGAGTGTTGACAAGTAACAGACTGATTTGGAGGAAAACTGTAGATAGGAAATTAATAGTGATGTAATTTTTTTCATGTAGTACTGTCATATCCTGTACACCCCTTGAGGGTACATGGCAGGAATTTGATGATGATGATGATGATGATTAATTTTATATCTTTTTCTCCTTCATATGATATTTCACATCCAAGATAACTGAAAGTATGTATCTGTTCTATTATCTTATTATTAATAACTATTTTGCTTCTAACTGCCACAAAATGCCATTGTTTCAGTTTTATCTATGGAAATTTTCATTCCAAACTATTCTACTATAATCTTCCTTATCTGATATTATTACCTGATCATCTGCAAATAATAGCGTATTTATTTTGTTATTCCAGGAAATTTCTATACCTCGATTGTTTAAGGTTTTCCACTGTAATTAATATTTCATTAATGTAAATATTGAAAAGCGTTGGAGACAGAGGGCAACCCTGTCTCACTCCTTGATTTATAGATTGTTTTTCAGACAACTTTTCATTTATTTTTATTTCATTATCTTTATATATATTCAATATTGCATGTAGTAAAATATTAGGTATATTTATTCTTTGTAATATATCAAACAGTATATATCTTTTTACTTTGTCAAATGCTTTTTCATAATCTATAAACAAAAGACGAATTTCCAAATCAAATTCTCTTCTTTTTTTTCTATAAGTAGTTTTAAACAGAAAACTGCATCTATTTTAGAGCATCCTTTTCATAACACTATAAATCCTAAATAAAGACCCATAAATCCATTTTGACATTTTAATAATATTTTTTCACTGTATATTTTTAGTTTTTCATTAAGTATTCTGCTACACATTTTGTAGCATGTACTCAATAAACTAATACCTCTGTAGTTACCAGGTTTTGTTTTATTCCCTTTTCTAAATATAGGTATTACTATGCTTGTATTCCTGAGTTGTAGCTGAGGAATTAGATAAGTACCAGATCGACATAATAGGGTTGACTGAAACAAAAAAAGACAAAAACTGGTGAGATCTTTCTCAGCAATAAATACAAAATGTTATATTCAGGTAACAACAATCAAGGAAAAGAAGGAGTAGCCATAGTATTCAACACTAAACACGAAGCTAATCTTCTTGAATGGCAGGCAATCTCAAGTGGAGTGATGTGGGCAAATATGAGAATGGGTGAACTGGACAATAAGACTTATTTGTGCCTATAGTCCCACAGAAAGTTCTACAAGGTAGAAGTAGAGAAATTTTTTAATGCTTTAGAGAAAGCAACTGACACAATGAAAAAGAAAAAGTTGATCCTTGTTGTGGATCTAAATACCAGAGTAGGATATGATTGTCAGACATACAAAAAAATTTTGGGAAAATTTGGAGAAAAGAGCAAAGCTAATAATAATGGCAAATATCTGTTGGGTTTCTGCTCAGGACATGGACTGGTTATTACTAACACCATGTTCCAACATAAAAATGTGCACAAATTCACATGGAGAGAAGAGGCAAGGAATAAGAAAAGTCTCATTGACCATGTTATTTTTGATAATGATGTTTTCTCCTTGGTGCAGGACACCAGTGTACAGAGGATTTGAAATTGGAAGTGATCACTATTTAGTCTTGAGCAGGATAAAATTGAATTTCATATTGAAAAGAATAACATGTAAGAAAGTTTTAAAGCAAATAAAAGTTGAGCAGCTCTCAGATGTGAACTGTAGACTAAAATACACAAACATTATTCAATAAAAAATGAAAGAGTTTGAGAACAGCAACCAAACCTTGGAGATTCAGTGGCAAGCCTTGAAGAAAACACCGATTGATTCAGCAAGAGAGGCATGTGGCGAGGTTGTCTGCAAGCATAGAAAAATCAGAACTCCATGGTGGACACAGGAAGTTAAAGAGGCAGTGAAGGAAAAGAAGAAAGCATATCAAAAGTTCCTGGCAAATAAGTCAGCTTGTGCTCTTAGAGAATACAGAGACAAATATAAGAAACCTAAACACTTTGTAAAACTAGCTAAACAAAAGCCATGGGAGAACTTTGGCAAGAACATAGAAAGTAAATATCAAGAAGGTGGCAAGAAATTCTGGAGGTTGTTGAAGTTCAGAAATGGAGGAAAGAGTATTGTAAAAGGGAGATGATAAAGGAGATATGAAAACGGGAGGGAAAAGATATCCTTGAAGTATGGAGTAATTACTTCGAAAAATTGCTAAATAAACCAAGCAGTGATAAAACAGTGGTAAAAAACACTAAACAGGCATACAATCAGGAATACATATCCATACTTTAAGTAGGAAAAGCTGCCATCCAAGACTTCAAATGTGGAAAGGCAGCAGGAGATGATATTCAACCAGAAATGCTGAAGTATGGGGGCATAAAAGTCTCACAATGGCTGCACTACATAGTTCAGAAAGCCTGGACAGAGGGACGAATTCCCGACGATTGGAGTAGAGCTCTCATAGTACCCATATATAAAAAGGGAAATAAAACTGAAATGTGAGAATTACAGAGGCATTTCATTACTGAGTGTTCCTGGTAAGATATATGCAAGTATACTTGAGAAACGGTTGAGAAGGATTGTGAAAGAGAAGCTTGGTGAAGAACAAGCTGGATTCAGGCCAAACAGAGGCTGTCAGGATCAGATTTTCACTTTACGACAGATAGTTGAGAAAGCATGGGAATATAACAAAGATCTATATTTAAGTTTTGTCGATCTGGAAAAGGCACATGACAAGGTGCCAAGAGAGAACCTATTCAATACTCTATGGTTATATGGTGTCAATGGGGCATTATATCAAGCAATACTTCGTCTTTATTTGAGTAAGTCAGCAGTTAGAACTGAAGAAAGTACAGGAAGATGGTTTAATGTTAAATCTAGTATGAGCAAGGATGTACATTATCCCCTCTGTTATTCATTATCTATACGGATCACATTATGAAGGCAAGTGGTATTAAACATAATATCAAAATTGAAGATGTTAATGTCATCTCTTTGCTTTATGTGGACAATGTTATACTTCTAAATAAATCCGCTACAAGTCTGCAAAATTCCATGACAAAATTGAATAACTGTTGTAATAGATATGGTATGAAGGTCAGCAATAAAAAGACAAAGACAATGAAAATGGGCAAAATCGCCGGAAATGTCAACTGCGTTGTGAATGGAGAGCCTGTGGAACAAGTAAAACATTTCAACTACTTAGGCACGATTTTTACTGAAGATGGTAAATTAAATATGGAATAGACAACAGAATCAACAAAGCTGGTATGGTAGGAAATCAACTGAATAACTTCATATGGAAAGAGAGAAATTAGTCGGAACACTAAATTAGCTGTATACAAGACAGTGTTCAAACCAGTTTTAACTTATGGATCTGAGAGCTGGGTCAGAAGTAAAACACTTGACCAAAGACTAGAGACCGCAGATATGAGAGTCCTGAGAAAGATTAGAAGCGTGAACAGATGGCATCAATGGCAATATCATATTATAAACGAGGATATTAGGAAAGAACTTGACATTGTCAACATCCAGGAATGCGTTAGAAGAGCTAATCTCAGGTGGTATGGTCACTTAAATAGAATGGGAATTATTTAAGGGATATATAATAATAAATAGAAAGGAAAGATTAGCAAAACAAGTGTTCTCTGCCAGGTTGGCAGGAAAACGACCCAGAGGAAGACCAAGATATAGGTGGATTGATACGGTACAAAGTGCCTTAGACGATAGAAATATAAGATCTGATAATGTTGGACTTGACAAGTAACAGACTGATTTGCAAGAAAATTGTAGATAGGAAGTTAGTAATGATGTAAATTTTTCATGAAGTACTGTCATATCCTGTACACCCCTTGAGGGTACATAGAAAGAATTTGATGATGATGATGCTTGTATTCCATTCTATTGGTATTTGTCCATTTGTATACATTTTATTTAAAAATTTTAGTAATTTTGGTGAAATTTTTTTCCAGCAAATTTATACAGTTTGGAGTTTATCCCGTCTTCTCCTGCTGATTTGTCATTTTTTATTTTATTTAGGTTGTTCCTTAAATTCTTTCATTGTTATCATATCATTTACGGTATTTTGTAAGATTCTGGTGTAATTATTTTTGATGCCGGTATTATCCATCCAAAGATCTGTAAAGTAATCCAAGAATTCTTTTACATCTATTTCACAATTTATATTTGCAGTTTCATTTATATCTGCATTCATGCGTTTCAGTATTTTGTACACACTGGATCTTATTTTGTATATGTCATTTTCTAGAAACGATGCAAAATTTTCTCAGCTTTCTCTGCGTCTCTTTCTGGTTTCTCTTTTGGCTATTGCTCGTCTTTTTTATATTCAATTTCATCTTCTTGTTTTTTGCTACTTAACCATCTTTTAAAAGCCAGCTTTTTATTTTCAATTATTGTTTTTATTTCATTGTCCCATATATGTAATTTTTTATTTTTATGATTTTTTTTGTGTGTTCCTAGACTTTCGTATGCTGCTGATGCGATAATTTCTTTTATATTATTCCATTCTTTCTCCATGTCTTCATTTTCTTGTATTTTTTTTAAGTAGTAATTAATCCTCTGTTGGTATAAATTTCTTATACTTGAATCATTTAGTAGTCTTACTTTGTAATTAGATTTTGTTTCTCTAGTTTGTTTATTTTTTTGTATATTTTGTAGCCAGTTTGGTGGAAATCTTAGTTTTGCCAGTATAAATAGTGATCTGTGTCAATTTCTAGCCCTCTTCTAACTTTAACGTCTAAGAAGAGGTTTGCTGCTCTTTCATTTGCTATAAAGTAGTCTATCGTTGATTTTTTTTTTTTTTCACACCACGTATATTTATGTATATTTTTATGTTTGTAAAACGTATTCATTATTTTTAAATTATTATATATTGTATAATCAATGAGTAGTTTTCCGGGTTTTTTTTTATTGTTGGTTCTCCAAATTTTCGTATATTATTGTTAATTTTTTTCATTCCTATTCTGGCATTAAGACCTCTGGCTATAATTATATGGCGAGTAATTTTTCATATATTCGTTGTAACTCATTGTAAAAGTAATAATTTTCTTCTTTTCCTTCTTCAGGGACATACACTCCAACAACTGTTAAATTTTCTTTATATAATTTTAATCGTACTTCTAATATTCTTTCATTCCAGTATGTATAATGAGTTATGTTTGCTTTAATTCATTTACGGATCCAAATCATTACACCAGATTTTGCATGTATTTGTTTGTCCACTCCACTATATATGATATTGTAGTTAGCTGTTTTTTTGTTCCTTTAAGTTTCTTTTTTTGTTTCTGTAAGAACTGCAATTTCTATATTTTCGTCATTTTAAATTTTATCTAATTCTTCTTCTTTATGTGCTATGCTTCTAATGTTCCATGTAGCATATTTCACCACGTTTTTCTTTTTCCAAAGTTTCTTAACCTTTTTCAGTTTGCGGTCATTTACCATGTTTTCTGTCCAGTTTGGATTTCGTTGAGACTTGAAAGTAATATGTGTTTCCCTATGTCAAGTGACTAGCATGACAATAGGTATCCTAGTGGTGGGGCTGCCACCTTAAGACAACTAGGCTTACCTTTTTTTACTAAATTGTGGAAACTACAGTTTGAGAGGAAAGAGTCACCCCCTCGCCCTCGAATTGCTCTAATAGCACTGGGGGAAGGGGGAGTAAGAAGCAAGAGAGAGAGTAGAAGGAAAGAAGAGTAGAAGACCAGTCTCCAGATATGATATACCGTGTATATTGTATAAAGTAAGATTAGGTCTTTTTATATATCCCAAAATAAAAAGAACAAATTATTACAATTTGATGAAATATTGGGGGTTAGTTAAAGGGTTTTAAGATATGATCTTTCTTGTGGTTATATCAGCTGCTTTAATATAATTTTTGTTCTAGGTGTTTATTGCACATTTACAGACCCCTCCTCATAAAAAAAAGTATAATCATTAGTACAGTTTCATTGATTTAAAAACAGTATTTTATTAACAATACTGTGAAATTAACATAGCCATAATATTTGAAGTATAATTACATATCCACCGCCTCTCATCTCTTACTATAGCATCAGATTATTTCAAACCTTTGTGCAAGTAGGTCAGTAAATAATGAAATTACTATACATGTGACATAGTATTAAATTTGTTTTCGCTATCACTATATTAAAGTTTCTAATAGTCTTTAACAGCTTTCTACTTACCTTGCACCAAATATATCCTTTTTAGCAAGATTATGGCCAGCAACAATATTTAGCCGTAGCAACCGAGCTGGTTCATCCTACAGAGAAAATTGGAATTATAAACATATTATTAAATATGTTTCTATCTATTCAAAAATATTATTTTTGAATAGAAAGAAAATTAGCAACAAATTCAAGGAAACCAGAGGAAATTCTTCTACTATGTGGCAAAGGAAACAATAATTACAGGAGAACTCTGGTAGATAGTGATGGCAGCAAAGTGATCACGACAGATGAAAAGTATGATACGAACTAACAAAGTCAGTTTGTATCATACTTTTTTAATATCCATAAATAAGTGATTTGTGGATATTAAAAAGGCATATGATAGATTACCACAGTTAGTGTACACTCTAGTGAGACAAGCTAGATAACAGATTGGCGGATGGACTGGAGACTGGCTGATAATCAGAGGCATGCTAAGGATACTACTCTTCGGCTAAGGATACTACTGTTCTGCAGCAAACAACTGAACAGCACTAGTTAACATGTTCAGTTATTCAGCTGTTTACTGATGATGCAAAGTGTTATAAGGAGCAATTTAGCTGTCAAGTCTCTCTCTCTCTCAGGCCATTTGAGTAATTCATACTGGGGAATGAGAATAGAGCGAATGAATGATCCAGAAGTGTATAACATACTGAATATGCTAAATGTTAATAAGACTGTATGATTGAATGACATAACCCCATATTTTTTTACCACACAGACACACACACACACAACAAAGATGACTATAACCCTGAAGTGATTATTTGTCTGGCAACAAAGGATCCTCAGGAGAAGAAGAAAAACACATCACCACTGCACAAAAGTGGTAGTAGGATCATTGTTTCTAATTACAGACCATCTGTATATCTTGCAGGTATGATTAAATTATGGAGATATAAGTTTCTCTACAATGATTGACATGAATTAGTAAAGGGATGTTTTATCCTAACAGTTTTAAGGTAAAACAACCTACCAAAGTGACAACAACAGATGAAAAGTTTGATACAAACTAAGAGTCAGTTTGTATCACACCTTTTTAATATCTGTAAATAAGTAATTTGTGGATATTAAAAAGGCATATGATAGAGTACCACAGTTAGTGTACAGGCTAGTGCACACAGCTCTCAACAAATTGGCCAGATAGACTGGAGACCGGCTGAAAATCAGGATGCTGCTACTCTTAAGTCCCTACTGTTCTACAGCAAACTGAATAACATAAGTGAATATGTTCAGTTATTTGCTGATGATGCTAAGCTACAGAGTGTTATAAGGTGCAATATAGATGCCAAGTCCCTCTCAGTTATTTAAGTCAACTAGATTGGATTAATGAGGGATTGCAAAGTACCATACTATACTAGCAGAACTGTGCTTAAGCATGTGGATAAAATTCAGAATTTGGAATAATACTATTCGGCCAAGTGGTCTGCACACAACTCTCCAACAGGCTGTGGGTTGAAATCCTGCAGTGTGCATGAATGCAATCGTCTTTTGTTATTGTTTTTATGTTTCCAAAACATGAATAAAAAAATACAAAACAAATTATAAATAGTAAGTTCCCCCATGGGCTCACTTTAGTGAGTAAGGGAGTGAAGAACCTGAGGTATCTGATGCTACGGATGTGAAAGCTGGATTATTAAAAAGAAAGATAGAAAGTGAATTGATTCATTTGAATTATAAGTGTGGAGGAGATTATTAAGAATCTTGTGATCACTAAACAGAAGTTGATGTACTTTGGACATAGTATGCAAGCTGATGAATCATTGGAAAAGGCAGTTATGTTGGGGGAAGATTGAGAGAATGAGAAGAAGCGAACTTAAAAGAACTTAGCAACTTGACCTTAGAATTACTGAAAGAAAGGGACAAGAGGCTGAGTGGGATGGAGAGCCTTTTGTTCACAGGATCACCAAGAGTCGAAAATGACTGGATGGTACATAACAATAAAGTTATAGGGGAGAGGGTGAAGAACTGTAAACTGTGGAGGTTAGTGAATAGAAAGGAAAGAAGTGATATGATAGAGACATTTAAGTTGATGAGGAAATGTAAAAGGATTAACATGGAGAGGATTGTACATAGAGTATAAGGCGAGAAAAGGGTAGAGTATAAGGCTTGCCAAAGTGGTAGGTGAGTGGAATGATTTTTTTTTGGTAATTCCATATATGAGACTGTTCACCCTATAGTGTACTAACACCATGGATGGACAAAAAACTGAAGGGAAAGAAACTTGTCGAAACTGGTGTTGTTGCTTTCTCTATATTTTACTTTATTCTATCTCTAATCAGCCCGCTATCTAATCTACTGTTGTGCCTCTTAAATATTAATTCGATACTATTTCCTTTTCGGATACTGGCAAAATTTATTTTATGCTGCGCCAGCCAATATCCTATAACAGAAGAGACCCTTGTTCAGGGAAATAATTCTAAATTCAAAAGGGATACACACAATAATTTATCTTACGCTAGCGCAGAGCAGATTCAGTTAGCAGTCATGACCCGAATCTCACTTAAACTACAATATCTAAATTCCTTCCCGCCAAAAAGGTTCTATTTCATAAGTGGTGGTTTGAATTCGTAATCAGGCATAAACTCAGGTGTCTGGTACGAAACATATTTATTGGAAAAGCACAAAACATTTACAGTTAAGAAAATTCAAATATTCAATAGAATAAAACTCACACTAAGTCAAGGTTCATACTAAGTCACATCGATGAAGTTGAGTAAGCTAAATCCTTCAATTATGAAAAGATAAGATTAAGTGTAAGCATAACACTACTAGATTATAATTCCTTTCACAAGTTATTCACTGAATACACATTAAACACTTTCATTAACACTCTATCGATAGCTATCTTAATTCTAAATTTCATTAGTCAAGCCTAGTGATTCTCAATAAAAATACTGCCTATCAACTTCTTTGTTCCACAGGGTTTAACTAATTCAATCAAATTCTCACTTAAAAGTTCTCTAGAAAAATGTCCTTAGCTTAAAGTATGCACAAAATTCATTTCTTCAAAGCGATCTTAACATAGAATGAAATTCTTTACATTACCGGATCCTTTCTGATTTTTATGATGCTATCACATGTAGATCTGGGTTACTTTCCTGTATAGTTTTGGGCTGTCTCTGCGCCTGGCGATACATTACGCTGACCCTGAATCACTTCCGGACTTTGACATGTTTTCTACCGCTCCGCAGGAAACTTACCACGTTCTCTTCGATGGGACCCTTTTCGAAGGCTCGATTCTGCATAGGCCGTCATATCACGATCAGCTTCGCTTGGAAATCCTCGAGCATTCTGAGGAATAGGCCTTGTCGTCCGATATCGTTGTAATTGACCCACTGCTCTCTCACAAATCACCTGACAAACCTTCCAAAGCTGGAATCCAGGAACCGAAGAATGAAAAAGCCTTGTAATATAGTGCGCATCATCCTTTATTCGCCCTTTCGTGTGCCCTCTAATCGATGTGTCCTTTACCGCACGAACCTCACAGTTCATGCCCCTTGGATGATCCCAACTCTCCCTAATCTGTTAGGTTACCGTATTCCAGGTAGTCATTCTAACGTCACTTTCCGCGTAGGTACAGCCTCCGGCGCTACGCTCGACTCATACAGATTACATACGATTATTTTGGATTACTACTTATTATCTGTTTGGAAATTTTGTAATGTACTAGACAGCTTAATGGGATTTACCAATAATTTAACAATTTCCTTACACAATTCTCACTATTCTAACATAAAATTCTCTGCTTCTGAATTCAGTTATACAGGAATAAACTTCAGTATATATCACATATAGATTACATGACACAAGGAAATTTTCATAATTATGTGCTGATGTGCAGGTATCTCCTTAATTAGTAATATTTAGTATGTTAAATCCTGAATAAAGAATTTGCTTGTAAAGTTCTCCATTCAGGATCAAACACTGGATTTGAAGATTTGCTGACTATACTCTAGGAAATTTGGAACAGGGTCTGTTCCAAAAAAAAAAAAAAAGCAGCAGCAGCAAAAGGGATAATGGAGCAGAAGAAAAAATTTGCTCTTTTGACTTGACTTACATAGAGGTGATGAATAAACTTCTACACATGAGAAACAGATTTAAAGGAGAGCAGGATTATCACCACTTCAAGTTCTGCAGAACAGTGGTCATGGAAGTATTTGTATAAAATGCAAGCAGCAGAAACTAAATATTTGTATAAAGAAGAGTAAACTGCTAAGCAATGGGTTATTAATCAACATAATGGGTGGAGAGTAGATGCATGAAGAATATAAGACTCAAGCCAGGAGAGTGACTAGTATGGTAAGAAAGGCAAAACTGGAATATGAGAAAAGATTGGCCCTGAGATCCAAAGAAGACCCTAAGGAATTTTTTAGCTATGTGGCCGGTAAGAGGAGAAATGATTGTGGAAGAATGACATTATTGGATAAAAATGGGAATAGAATGACTGATGCAAAGCACACAGTGGAGTTGTAGTTTGTGAGTTTCCTGGAAAAGTAGGTTTTAATAGTAGAGGGTTAGGGCAGGTTTGACGTGTAGAAGTGCAAGAGGAGAGTGTGTTTCAAATATGTACTCTGGACAAAAAATCAGTAGAGGATGGAATTTTACCACAGGTTTTGAGAGAATGTGCTAAAGAACTGACAGCACCATTGACCTGGCTTTTCAATGAAAGTCTGGCCAAGCCCAAGTAGTGGAAGGAGGGTAAGAGAGTGCCATTGCATAAGGGTGGTAGCAGAGTAGAAGTGTCAAATTATAGAGAAGATTCTGTTTCATCAGTATTTATTAAGATCTTGGAGAAATTAGTAAGGGATCACTGGGAAAATAAGAGTAATATTATCTGTGAGAGTCAACATGGATTTGTTAAGGGGCACTCTTGCTTTAGTAATATAACTGCCTTTTATAATAAAGTGACAAGAGCAGCTGATGAGGGAAAAGCATATTCTGCCATTTTTTTTTTTTTTTTTTGGATTTTACAAAGGCATTTGATAGGATACCACATGATAAGCTATGATACTTAAGTTGCAACACGTTGGTTTAGATGTCAGGTTAGCAAATTGGATTCAGGATTAGCTCTCTGATAGGTAGTTGTGTAGGGAGGGGGACAATATCGAGGAGGCAGAAGGTTACAAGTGAGGTCCCACAGGGCTCAATAATAAGACCTGTATTGTTTAACCTTCATATCAATGACATTGTCAGTGGATTGCAAGGGGGATATACAGTTGTTTGCAGATAATGTGAAGCTGGGAAGGGTTATTAGTAATACTGCAGATATGGTAGCCCTGCAAGAGGATTTCAATAAACTGGACAGATGGGCAAATGAATGGGGGTCTCAGTTTAATGTAGCAAAATGTAAGGTCTTATAATTTGGGATACATTAATGGGAGGCTGCATACTCTGTTGGAGGAATAATACTGGAGGAAGTAAGGGAGTCAACCCTGTCAACCCTGTAACCACCTCTGTTGAGAGGTGGTTACAGGGTTGACTCTGGGGAGTTCTTTTGCTTGGTGGAACAGTGGGAAGGAGCAAGGACAAGGGGAACCAACCCTGGAAGTTACGAAAGGAAGCTGTAAGGATCTGAAGGGAAAGAAACTTGTCAATACTGGATTTGAAGATCCAGTATTGACAAGGGGGTGATGATGATAGAAACCTGAAATTCAGGGAACATACTGCAATGTATAGGTAACCAATATGAATGCTGCAATACCGAGAAGAATGCTGACCTACAGAGATAAAAGAGATGTCTTTCCATTGTATAAAGCCCTGATCAGACCACACTTGGACTGTTGTTCTCAAATCTGATTCCCAGGATTTGAAGGGGATGAATTAACTGTAGAAAGGGTGCAGAGAGAGAGAGAGATAAAGATGGTATCAGGACTGTACAATGTTAATTATAAAGACAGGCTGAGAGAATGTGGATTGCAGAGATTGGTAGATTGAAGGAGAGGTGATATGAATGCGACTTTTAAAAGTCTCATTCATATGTATAGCCTGTCAACCCTGTAACCACCTCTGTTGAGAGGTGGTTACAGGGTTGACACTGGGGAGTTCTTTTGCTTGGTGGAACAGTGGGAAGGAGCAAGGACAAGGGGAACCAACCCTGGAAGTTACGAAAGGAAGCTGTAAGCAAGAAGGTGAGGAGTGGTTTCTTTGAATGGGGGGTTGAACAGTGGAATGCATTGCTTAATAGGGTGGTGAGAGCACGAAGGAGTGGTATGATAGACTTTGTGTTTACTAGGACGGACCTCCCACGTTGAGTATTTTGAGTCCATGGAGGCCATAATAATAATAATAATTGCTCTTATACTGAGTCATGTATTTTTAGAAAACTCTCAGGGGGAAAGCACTCCATATGTCAGAATAGTATTCAATGGCCAGACAGATATGCAATTTGTACCAGAGATGAATGAGTTTAAGGTTCAATATAATGGATATGTTACTGGATGTGCAAAATCACCTTCCCTTCCCCACTTCATGAAAGTAGATTAATAAAAATAATAAACAGCACGCAAACTTTTCGAAAAGTGACTTACAGCTACATATCATCCAGGCATAGCCAAGTAATCAAATGTTTATCCTTATTTCCACCTGAAATCAATTACCCAATTTATTATAAATGAAGTCTGAATTTTAGGCATACTGTCAGTATGTGAGAATGATTTGGACATAATTACCATTCCTCAGTTATGTAGATAATACAATACAGAGCAAAAGAATCTGATAAATCAGATTCTGAAAGTTTTTTCACTTGATTATACTATAAATTAAAGATGCCAATTACATTCTTGATTTCATCCTTTATCCAAGTGTAAGGAAAAAAAGCTTGCTTGTGAAGTAACTTCAAGACTGGGCTACTTGTATAGACGCTAATAACTTCACATCAGTAGCCATAGTATCCCATAATGCAAAGCACATATCCTTAAGAAAAAGTATAATACTATGCATTATGGGATACTAAAGCAATTGATGTGAAGTCATTAGCCTCTACACAAGTAGCCTACATGTGAAGTTACTTCATATGCAAACTTCGTTTGCTTACACTTGAATGAATATTTCTTAGCATCTTTAATTTAAATCAGATTCTATTTTCTTATTTGTGGTTATTTTTGGATGTGATATGGCTGTAATTAAATGACTGAGTATACTGTCATTTTTTTCTATCAAATGTTTTTCTACCTAATGAACATGAGTTTTATTGTTAAATCCCTCTTTAGACAATACAAATTAATAATTTCTGGATTATGAGTTTAACATGTATTTTAATTTAATTTATTTTATTTTACAGCTGTCACAGTCAGTCCTATTATTATTATTTTTTTTTTTAATACCAAACCAAACCACAGAAATCTGTCAGACATGGCATGGCAGATATTTCACCTGTATCCAATTTGTTCAAGATCAACATTTTTTCTGGAAGTGCATCCTGCATGAGTTTCATGTTTATGTCATCATCTCCTATCCCTTCTAGCATTTCTTTAATATTAAGAACCATCACTACACCATCCACTTTAAAATACCCTATAGTATTATTGTTTCATTTCTTGAGATCTGGTTTGGTCTTTTATGACCAAAATTATCATACATGTCTGAAGATGTCTTAATTAGTATTGTTTGAATTAACCTCAACTGGAAATACAACTACAATACATTAGAACACTTTACTAGGATGTTAGAATTGACAAGTGTCAAGGTTTTTTTTTTTTTTTTCCCTCTCTCTATCTCACTACTTTGCTATTAAAGTATAATTTACTGAATGGAACCTGGAAATATATCTACAGAAAACACGAAATCATGGCGAAGGTGGGGATTTGGTAAGATAAAACTGTACAACACAGGAATACATAAATTAAACAGTGCTGGAACTATCAACACTTCCAGTAAACCAACAACTAGTTGTTGGTTTACTGGAAGTGATTTGTTCAAGGCGTATGGTCAAGTCCAATTTTCACTAACCAAACCACTTGTTTGCCAATAACATACTCATTTCGAGGTAACCTCACGCCCAGTTATTTTAGTCACCATGTTACAGGTAGCCGATATGTCACAGAGACGAAATTTAAGATAAAACGATGGAGCTTCAGTTGCACAATCATAACCTGTGCCACAGGTAAACAGCGCCTAGCTATAAACATACCTGCAAGTTTTCTTCAGGTGAATCCCTATCTTCAACCCATCCATATATCTTTGATTCCGCCATGCAACATGTACGCGCTTCAGTTGTTGACTACTTCATTAAGAAAAAAAATTAAGAAATGTTAATGAGATAGGTGATGATTACTGCATGGCACATATTAAAGTCACTACAAGGAAGTAGACAAACAAAAATATATCACCACCGCCATTTAATAACTCAGAAGTGTGCAATCTAATTATTACTGTGCAATATAAGTCAAATCCGTAAACACTTTACACCACTAGGTGGTGTATTTAAATCATAAAGTTTAATTTTATGAATCCTTTGCACCCTTAAATTCTAACGAACAAGAATTCAGAAACCCCTAAATTCAAATCAATTAATAGAAATGCAACTGTTATCCAAATGATACTATCGATAACTAGTATTCTTTCAATGGAAAACGAATTCTAGAAGTAGTACAAAAATATTTGTATTAAGAATACTTTCACAACTCCATGGAACCACAAGACTAATTACGGACGTCAAATGCGATACAGCCATTCATCACACGTAGAACATATTCAGCACTGATTAGTAAAATCACCACTCGCTCTCTCACTCCAGCGACGTATTCCACTCATTCGCTATTCTTGAAGTCTGTTTTCACTTCCTTTATTTATTTATTTATTTATTTATTTACTCTTTTTACTACACTTTCGGGAGATGCTTATAGTTCTCCCACAACTTATTATTATTATTCTCATGTTTTCTCTATATCAACTTGATTGGCTCCTCTCACCACTTATAGGACTTCCCAACTCCTCCATAGCCCAGGTTTAGAACACCGAATGGCTCTTAGGTTGAAAAAGCCCTGGTTTCGAACTCGACATAACTCAAGAAATATTTGTTGTTGTTGTTATTATTATTGTTGTTGTTATATAGGGATCTCCATGGAATAAAGAGACTCATCGTGGAGACTCACACTACTGACCATTATTAACCCAATATCTATCTATCATACCTACCATATCTATCGCCGGCTTGGTTGGCCGAGTGGTTAGCTTATTCGCTCTCCAGCCATTGTCTGTGAAAATACTAGTGGTGGTGGTGAGCAGTAAATAGCATTGATGTAGATATGGTGGTACTTTCAGTTAGCTGTAGTTGGTGGACTGAGTGGTGGAAATGTGTAGAGTAGGAGCCTCCATCGATGAGTCCTTGGACTCCTTGGAGGTGTCACACAACAATAATAATAATAATAATAGCAACACAATAATAATAGTACCTCTCCTTAAATTCATTCACCATTAGGGAACTCACACCTACCTCTGAAAAACGATTCCACTCAATCCACTACTGTCCAAGTAAAAAACTAGTCTGCACACCCTTGCTAATCACACTCTTACACAACTTCCAGGTGACAATGTTCTCTCCCTACTCGCCATATAACTCTCGGCCAGCCAGGCTGGCACCACACGTAGGTACCAGCCTGGCTGGCCGAGTGGTTAGCGTATCCGCTCCCCAGCCAAAAGGCTGCGGGTTCGAATCCCGCTGTGGGCATGGATGTTTGTGATTGTCTGTGAAAATAAGTGGTGGTGGTCGGCGATAGATGGCGTTTCAGTTGGTGGATTGTGAGTGGTAGAGAGTTGTAGAGTGGATGCCCTCCCTCGATGAGTGTTTGGACTCCCTGGAGGTGACAAATAATAATAATAATAATAAAAAATACTCGCCATATAACGAAAAATTTGTTTTGTGTCAATCTTATTAGATTCCCTTTAGTAACATATAAGTTTCTATTATATCCCTTCTCTTCCGCCACTCAGCTAAACTCTGCAATCCATCCACACACCTGCATTTTATCCTCATAGGAAATATTCCATACACCTGTTACAAGCTTGGTCACTTGTCTCTGAATTCTCTCCACAACCTCCCAGTCCCCTTATAACGTAGGTGACCATATCTGTGCAGAGCCTTAAAAAGAGGGATAACAACTTTCATATTTTTACTTGTCAATGTGTTCTTCACCATCCAAGTAATCCACTGAGATATTTTGCCAAATTTTATAATTTGCCTTCTGAAATTCAAATTTCTATCCACTATTATCTCAAAGTTCCTAGTCTCAGGGTGGTGCCGTACCTTCCCGTAAATGGGCCTCAAGGCCGTTGAATCACCATACGAAATTAAATGAAAATGAAATGTGATGATATATGATATTCGGCCTGTATCTTTCCCATTGCAGGGCGAAGGTCACTCCCATTACAAAAGGGTTGGACTACTTCTTCCATGGTGACTCCATATCACCATCAATATGATACACAGTTTGTAATATTTTCATCCCGAAATGCATTCCCTTACATTTTGCAACATTAAATTCAGACCATGGTCCTTTGCTCATGCTATCCACACCGATAATTTATTTAAATCGTCCTGCAAAATATTTATATCAACTTTATCAACTCTTGCACTCCTCAGTTTTCCATCGGCAGCAAAGAAATGGATGTCTTACCTTAAATCTTTCCCTACATCATTAATTAATATTTAAAATAAACAGAGTAGTGGCTTTAGACCACCAAAGATTGATTTTAGTCCAGAAAGTTTTCTAGGTATATATTATCCAGATCGTGAATTTCTACGGATTTTTCAGATTAAGGTCAGGTAGCAAGTCTCATACAAAGAAAGTAGTTTCTTTTCTTTTCTTCCTGGAAACTTATGTTTGACTTTATGTAGAAAAATGCGCTTGTGTTTTCGAATGTTAATTGAATTAGATGGAAGTTGTGATGCATAGAGGAATCCGATGATGAATCCTAGGATTCCATGTAAGTGCCATGAGAAAAAAATAACAAATTAAATAAATAATACTTAATAATAATAATATCCACTGATATCTATAACTGTAGCCATATGGCAGCGCTCCTCCTATCATAATAAAAAAAGGGCACCGAAATTTGAAATTTGATTCTAGTCACACAATAGAGGTGCATTTTCAAGATTATTTTCGGCAGATGACGAGTAAATCCATCTTTAATTCATGAAAATTTGGTGTTTTATTTTCTTTTACAAAATTAGGATTTAAAAGCAGCTCGGATATATCAACTGCACATCAACTTCACACAATAATGCAAGAGTCAGAGGTTTGCATTACGTGATTGGGATAGATTAGCGTACTCTAATGGCTTTAAAATAGTTGAAAGGTATGAGATTAACTTTGGGTGATGGCTTAGGGTAAAGTCTCTCACCCATTTTTTTTAAAGCGTGAGACTAATAGAGTTTCGTCTGGGAATAAAGAGGCATTAGAGAAGTTATATTAAACTTTTAAGCCTACTCTTCTGCAGAAGTCTCTGTATCCTTGTGTCAACTCTTCATAAGGTGGATAAAAGAAAAGTTATTATAGGATAGATTTGAGAATAGAAGCTTTTTCATGCATTTTCAGCCAGTTTCATAGGTAGATGATTATTATTATTATGTAGCACCTCGAGGGAGTCCAAAGACTCATCGGGGGAGGGCACCTACTCTACAACTCTCTATCTTCAGCCTTTTCTGTATCTGTTCTCCAACCAAAAGGCTGGAGAGAAGATTCAGAAAAGGACCGATCTTTAGCTTGGCAAATACTTTGGTATTTGCAATGCAAAAGTGAAAGCACCTACCGATCTCTTTTTACTGTTTTTGCCCATCACAGTGAATGAAATATTAATCTTCCCCCTGTGTGGAAAGTGTGCCTCTGAAATGTCCTCATTATGATCTCATACGGACTGATCTTTTACAGGTTTTGGTGCACTCCAGAATTAGATTTAGCACGTGCTCGCGGTTATAAAGTTATAGAATTTTACGAGGTGTGGCATTTTTCTAAAAAAATTGAAGGTGAAGAAAACTTTCCTCACTACATTGATACCTTTCTGAAGCTGAAACAGGAAGCATCTGGATGACCTGAAGGTAAAAACTGACAGTCTTATCTGGGTGAGTTTTTCCTAAGGGAAGGTATTATGCTAAATAGTGAACACATTAGTAAAAACCCTGGTAAACGTTCACTTTCTAACCTTTGTTTGAATTCTCTATGGGGAAGGCTTGGCATGAGAATGTTAAGAACACAGACTCGTCTGCGTTCTGTGATTTCCTCTTATGAAGACCTCGTAGAACTTTTTATAGATAACAGTAAAGTTATCCAAGATGCCAGGATAGTTTCAGAAGAGCAGATGAAGGTTGCCTACTCTCCTATTGAAGGCACCCAGCCGGAAAATAGGAAAGGGAATGCTATTATCTCCTCATTTGTAGCTGCCTACGGCAGGATAAAGTTATACGAGGTCATAGAACCTTTGCAAAGACGGCTTTTATACACAGATACCGATTCTGTCATTTTCAGTGAAAAACCGGACGAATACTCACCGTCCACTGGTCACTACCTTGGGGAGCTAGGCGACGAACTCGACGGTGACTAATAGTTGAGTTGTTATCACAAGCCCCAAATCTTATTCCTACAGAACGTGCGGGGGGGGGAAATAAGATTGTGACCAAATGCAAAGGCATTACTTTAAATTCTCGCGCTGCAACTGAGATTAATCTGGAATCAATGATAGCAGCAGTAAGGGGTGAGCCACAAAACATCCAAATTCCTGTACCATTTTCTGTCCATAGAGACAAATGGAGCTGTCAACTCAAAACTACCTCCGTAACAAAAAGATTCGGATACACGTTTGCGAAGCACATAGTGTCAACAAACACATGACTTTTCTCTATGGGTATTTTAAAGGATAATTCCTTACATTCACATACCCCATAAGCGAAAGATGCCATCTATGGGACATAGATGGCATCTATGGGACATAAAACTAAACAACATTCTACCTGGTAGGTAAAAATCCTTGATTGTTTCCCAACATGATAATTTGCAGTGTCGCCCTTCTCTTGTGCAGTTGCATCACTGTTATTGTTACTATTATTCCACAATAGCTTTTTTTTCTTAGAATTTAAAAAGAAAAAATTCGTCTTGGTATGATTACATAGTGACTGTGATAAAAAAAAAAAAATCTTGATGGGGATATTTTTTTATATTAAAAACAAGTATCTATCAGTTTTTACGTGATCTCTGATTATATAAAAATAACCACAGTCTAACTGTGTTATCATTTTCTCTATGTTCATACATCCATTTACATGCATTATTTCCGGAGCTACTCAGTCAGGAAAAACAACATTCGTGTTGTCTCTCATAGAACATTGTAATCACCTAATCAAACCACCACAGGAGCGAATCGTTTACTGTTACAGTGAAAATCAGGATAAATTTAAAAAATTTACCAACATAGAATTCGTGAATGGTTTGAAGTTACCTGAATTTGATTCTAATGTGAGAAATTTACTAATAATCGATGATTTGGTTAACCAGGCTAAGGACAGCACGGAAATAGCTGATGTTTCATAAAAGGTTCACATCACCATAACCTCAGTGTCATTCTACTGACACAAAATTTATTCTGTAAAGTAACACATATTCGGACAATTTCTCTCAATAGTGATTATGTTATTGCTTTTAAAAATCCTCGAGACTCTTCACAGTTTTCTCATTTATCTTCCCAAGTATTTCTAGGACAAACGAACGTGTTAGTTCAGATTTATAAAGATGCAACACGGGAACCCCACTCATATTTAATTTTAGACTTTAGACAGGAAACACCTGATATTTTATGCTTAAGGTCACGGATTTTGCCAGGAGAAGAACCCAACACAGTGTTTACTGAATTATACCTGAATGGCTGATAGACTCAAACGCTATGAAAATCTCATTCCTCTCCCAAACAAGCAAATGATGCCTTAAAACACTGCACCTCCAGCCAAATCACGACACTCTGTGAAATCTGCAAAAATGTTTTATCTGGAAATATTCCACTAAAATACAACCAGAAGTCACCCCTACGAAGGGGGAAAAATTATAAGAGCACTAAGCAACAAATCGCTTCCCTTCATTACTAGAAGAAAACTGGTTTTACAGCATAGGGGAGCACTGTTCCCATTATTAGGCAGTATCATTGTTCCTTTATTGAGTTCACTTGTTAGAAAATGAATCTTATGTTTAAAAAATTTACGCTCCTCCAATCACCAGAGGAGCGTGAACTGTACACACCAGATGATGAAATAAGTGCCATTTTAAAAATGAGAAATCAAAATCCAGATGAAAAAGTAAAAGCATATTTAGTTGTTTTGCAGAAGTATTTATGTTTGAAAACCAATTGGCTCACACAGAAGGAGAGCAACAGGAGCATAGACTGTCACATCCAGAACCTACCCTGAACAAACCAAATACCCAGAACCATTCCTGTCAACCATCAACATCAGCCAGTCCCAGTGAGGAAAATGCTTCTAGTCTACTCCCTGCCCGCAGGAGAGCTCGAAGAACGAGTACCAAATTCGTCTTTATATCTACCCGAAAGCTGCGTGGGAATAAGAAACTGGTGTGGAAAAAATGGTAAGTGAAAAAAATAATTTTTTAAAAATAATTTTTTATTTTCAGTAAATGATCTGTAACAGAATAAGTTATTACAATATCATTTAACCACAAATCCTTAGAATAACATTTGCTAATAATATTTTGCATAGAAAGACCACGACATCTCAATATTTAAATATATACACAGTGCAAACCACACGCGACAGAATCATTAGCTTGTACAGGTAAACTATTATAATGCCATATATTAGTGTTGATATTCAGAAAGTTAACAATATCGCTTTCGGGTGGACGACCGAATCTATCGAAAAAATCACCGTTTTTGTCTTTGATATAGATAGCTTGCCAATGTTGTCCTGGCAACCAAGTCGGATCTGTGCTCACGACGATCATTGACTGTCGTTGTCTGATCGGATGTTGTGGCAATTCATCACGAGCACAAACTCCTAAACCCACTTTTCTTGTGGTCGTTTCTAACTCTAGTATGCTCACTAATTGTTCAGTGTTCACAGTCCAGTAACACAGAACGATCCTTTGTTATGGATAACACACACTCAAATTCTGCATAAAGAACCACTGTGATGTTTTCAGGAAAAGGTTGAGAAAATTTAACTTCGAGGTGCACACTTCCTCTTCTGAACAGACTGACATGTGGAGGACGGCATTTCGATCTGGCGATAAGTCAAATCCATAGACAAGGTTTCCCTTTACGTATTCCTCATAAGAAATGTCATTACCACAGTCTCTGTTCCATTTGCCTAGTGATGTGAACAGTGACATGTAACATCTGCTGTAATGCTTTTCTTTGAAGTTTGGAGTCAAAGGTTGCGAGGGATACTGAATACCGTCAGCTGTCACCACAAGAAAATTCAAATTGAAATGATGAAAATTAAACGGATTTCTGTTGAAAGTGCCATTAACTCCATCACTAGCGACCAGTCCAATAATTAATCTAGATGGTATTTCACCTAGATACAGATTGTCTCGTGTGGCATCTGACATACCCTTGGGAATCGAAAAATAAGACACTTGCACTCGATTGATGAGATAAACCATGTTTGACTTGTCTAACACAGACAGGTGAGCCAGTTGATTGTTTGGGTTTATTTTGACTTTGCTGACAAAACCTGTAGGCTCTTCAATTTGCACTTTAGGCTTAGCATCAGCATTTGCAGTCAGTAAACAAAATTCGGGAGAACTGCGAATCATACGAACACGAACAGTAACGTTGTTAATCAAGTATCGGTCTTGATGCATGATGTCAGCGTTTATTCGCTCAAGCATCTCGACACATTCGATTGGTTAATTCGAGCTTGTCGTCTATACATCCCACAAAAAAACCTACTAAATCATAATTTAGTAGGTTTTTTTCAATATAAGCCCTATAAGGATACGAGTCTGATGCCACATTCACTAGTTATCTTGGAGAAAAAAGTGAATTTGACTGAACAGAGAATGGAAAAAATTATTCACAACACCAACTGAAGAATATTCGATAGGTTTACCATCATTGTCAGTGATGTGCACACGAACGCGTAGATATGATTTTCCCAAATCCAAGTATTCTTCAGATGTACCTGCTATGCAAAATTCCACAGGACCTCCACTATCAGTATTAGTTGGTAGGTGACATAAGAATTTCTTTCCAAACACGTTGACACGAGGGCGGAAAAAAAGATCTAACTCAGACATCATATCCTCAGCAAAAGATGTCGTCTCGCTCGACGTACAGGCGCCCCTTCCAATACATCTCCTATCATATGCTGACCGGCGTTTAAGGCTTGACGACCGACAAATTGAGCTGCAGGTTTTAAAAGTGGATTTAGAAAAGAGAAGGCACGTCTGAAAATGCTACCTAATCCGTACCCACGCTGTATTGGGGGCCCCGTAAACATTTGAGCCCCACCTGCCTGCATTGTGTAATATCTGAGATAATCAGTCATTCTTCACTTGTTGGAAATGTAATTTAACTTTGTCTTGCCGCCACAAAAGTGGGGCAACACGCCGCTGTCAGAACGAATTTCAATGCTAATGGACTGAAATGTTTGTTTTCGTAACGGATAATAATCAGGGTGAGCAAAACGGAAGCAACACTTGGTGCTGCACTGAACAACTCGTAACAATGGTGCACATGTATCACCAACTATCTGTTCTTGGATTAAATCAGAATAAACAAAATATGCGGCTACACCCCTATTTATATCAACTGAATATTTCCCAGTGATTGTATCTTTCAGTTTAACACCAATCTGATTAAAACCCAGTAGAAGGCCCAAGCCTGAGGCCTCCTTGGGAAACAACAGGTTGTAATCTTTTGGGACTGTCAGAGAAATGGTGTTGTTTGCGTTCTTTCTTCCAGTAATCACAGAACTCACATGAAACACTGCTTGAAGGAGTTGAGGGTGAATTTAACTGCCGTGGGGAATCTTGTACACTTTGTAAAATCCTGCTTTAGACTTTTCGAAAACTTTATTTCCTGTGATGTTGTTGTTATCGATAGGGTTGACTCCTCCTCTTCCAACTCCACGTATCATATGAAACTCATCGTAACCGGAATCGATGTTATTAAATTCTCCCGGAAGATGATTTTCGAAAAGAGCAACTTCCCATTTACCTTTAAGTCTGATCTCGTGTGGTAATTCCACTTGAAATTTCGTTTGCGTGTTGGTAGGAAACATGTTCATACTGGCGTTACTGGGAAGGGTTAAGTAAAACATCTTCGCTACGAACCCAAGAATTATACGATGAGGGATAACCGAGCCACTTAACAAAATACTGAAGCTATCCTTTCTGTTTGCGGTGTTTAAGTACTTCCGGAAGTTCATTGGGTATATCAGCCTTTTGCAGTTGAGGTTCATAGAAAGTTCCCTCCACTATCTCTCCGTCCCGACTGCGAACTCTATATACTACAGGGTTTCTATTAATACCCTGAGCAATAGTGAACAATTCTCGTGTCCAGTTACCCCAAAATCCTTTTCTAAATTTGTGGGTATCATCACTTAAAACCACACTATCACCTATTTGAAATTTTGGTTTGGTAGTCTCCTCTTGGGTTCCGTACAAATATTTCCAAACACGATCCTCGTTGTGAAGGTTAACTTCCGAAGGAGTCATACCGATAGTGCGGTGTGGTGTGGGGTTATAAGTATGTACAATGGCCGGCAAAATTTTCGTATAACTTTTACTTTTAGTATACGTCATCCATTTGTAGATCTTTGTTTTCAATGTTCTGATAAATCTTTCTGCAATGGGTGCTTTTATTTCGCTCCTGGTCGTGTAGAAATGAATGTTATGGTTCTTAAACAATGCACAAACTTTCTTGTTGCAAAACTATTTTCCTTGATCACTGTTTATGTAACATGGCACTTCTTCTTTAAAAATAGACTCGAAAGCATTAACAACAGCGTCTGCTGATTTCTTCTTCAGTGTTCGAACCCACGCAAATCGGGAAAGACAATCAATGGATACAAGAAGGAAACACATCCCCCATTCTCTTTTGCATGGGATGACATCTGCCAAATCACATTGAAAAGTGTGTAAAAGTGTCGGGACTTTGATTTGATTGCGTTTAAACTTTCTTCTAATGGGTTTATGTCTCACATAAGTAGGCTGTGTTGCTAATCAACTTTTTACGGTTTCATGTGGCAAATTTCTATGTTTCTGTAAAGCTTTGATACTTCCAAAATTAACTACTGTATTAGGATTATAGTAATCTGTTAACTTTTCCATCATTACCAATAAGTTTTTTCTTTGCAGGTGAAAATCAAGAACCATCGCAAAGTTGGCAGATATTTGTTATGATAGCAGTACTATTTACACTTATGTATTTTGAACTGTCTATTCTCATATGGGAAGTAGTATCAAAATCACCCAATCGCATGTCTCATCAAAGAAATGTTACAAGAAAAACACCACATGTATTGGTGATATCTGTAAATTCCTATTTCTGCATATTACACTGTAAATACTATCTGCGAAATAAAATGTGTAAATTTAAATGAACAAACGGTTTCGTTGATGTGTTATGCATATTTAAGTAAGATCACTTTTAAAATCACAGTGAATTCACACACAATTTATTTATTTATTTATTTATTTATTGAAATTTAAGATCTTAAATTTAGATAAATCAAAATATTCGGATGGATTATGAATAAAATATGAATTCGAATTAGAATATGAATATAGAATAAAATATGTATGAGGCTATGGAAAAAAAAAAGTGTGTGTTTGAGGGACACCAGCATATAATTAAATTATTCAGAAAAACCTAAACGCTGCGCTACTAGACTCTACTGTACTCTAAAAATTCCAATAGTCTTTAGAATATGAATATAGAATAAAATATGTATGAAGTATGGAAAAAAATGTATTTGAGGGACATCAGCATATAATTAAATTATTCAGAAAAGCCTAAACGCTGCCGCCACTAGACTTTACCCTAATCTAAGAATTCCCATAGTCTTTTAACAGGAAAAAATACCCCAAAATATATTGGAAAATTAGTACCGCTGCCCCACTAGACTCTACTATACCCTAAGAATTCCCATAGTCTTTTAACAGGAAAAAAATACCCCAACCTTTTCCATTCAAAACAATAACGTCACTTAAGTAAAGGGGATAGAAATACCTTATTGTTTTTCAGCCAGTATGCGAAACTAAGATCGAAAACTACGATCTAAACGTTTCATGCCGACGAAATGTCGGCGGATCCAAGCGTAAGTGACCACTTGGTAGTGCCACACCAAGGCAACTCGATGCAAAGGTGAAGCAAGCTCCCTTACTATCCTTGATATTTTCTCATAATGTAAAAACACACAGCTCCTAGGAGTTGTAGCACTGCTTTACATTATGAGGAGAGGTCACTACCCAGACCGGCTTCAACCTTTTTTGAGGTCTCATCAGTGAGTAGCTAGACCTAGATAATATAAAAGTTTAAGTGAAAAGAACTTACATACCTTCGCTATACGAATGCCAGAAAGGTGTGCCACTATATTATACTATAACATATTATAACTAAGATCAAAAGCCAAACGGCTATCAACCTCCCCAGAAAAAATAGCCGTTTGGCTTTTCATCTTAGTTCTAATAACGTCACTTGTTTACAACTAACAAGTTACGTCACTTATTTACAAATAACAAATTACGTCGCTTATCTTCATCTGATAACAACTCACATCGACATCACGATCCCTTATCTTATCTTGATCTTGTCATAAGTGTCCCACCAATCACGACACGAATCCTTATCCACTAATATATCTTCGTTTTCCATTGAAAACAATAACGTCACTTATTTGATAACAACAAACATCCACGACACGATTCCATATCTTACTTGATCCCATATCCAGATCTTGTTCAAAGTGTCCCACCAAACACGACACGAATCCTTATCCACTAATATATCTTTCTTTTCCATTCACAACAATAACGTCACTTCTTTACAACTAACAAATTACGTCACTTATCTTCATCTGATAACACCACACAACACACGAATTCTTATCTCCAACCATCACCCATAATTCCATACGCGAACAAAACAAACAACATTACGTCACTCACACAGATGGTCCCCAGAAAATTCCAAACATTCCAATCTCATGACGTTACACCCACAATGATGGCATAATCTCAACAGCCAATCACGTTACGATTCCTTATCTTATCTTGATCTTGTCACTAGTGCATCCCATAAAAAAATTCCAAGCATTTCAAACTCATGACGTCATCATCTCATCACGTCACGATTCCTTATCTTATCTTGATCTTCATCTTGTCACTAGTGCATACCATACTACTGAGCCATATTATCACTCACTCTACTCAACATATACATCAACGATGTTCATAACATGTCCATAAGAAGTCAAATATTTCAGTATGCAGATGACACCACACTACTAGCAATCCACAAAGACATCAGCATGGCTCTCTCCAAAGCACAACAAGACCTAAATGAAATCACAACATACTTCTACCAAAACGCAATTCTAATCAACGGCACCAAAACACAGATGTTGATAATACACAACCCAAGAATAATGCGTCCCGCACCATGATCGATACATTATCACACATACTGCTGCATTAACAACAAAAATGTCCCGAAATCAAACCTGTAACACATGCAAAATACCTTGGTCTCTACATAGATTGCCACCTTGAATGGACAAAACATATAGAATACCTACATACTAAACTCCCGATCATCGCAGCAAAACTCTTCCAAGTAAAAGACATTATTCCATCCAACATAAGAAACTCCTTTATCACGGTATCTGCGAATCCCTACTCAGATACGGAATAACAGTCTATGCAAATACATCAAACAGCCACCTAACAAAATTAGAAATATTACATAGGAAAATTGTGTCAACAGTGATTTGGACACATTATTCGCAACAATCAATATCCGACTAGCACATGGCGATACACGGAATCCTGAGCATTAAAAACATGAAACACTACATAACGTTAACAAGGAATTACTTCAACATCACCTATCGAAACAACAGAGACACATATCGTATAACACGATCTACACCTCTCTACATCCCTACACCCTTCAACAATTCATACGGTTCTTTTGTGAAATCACATCAGATACTCACGCAACTCAGTAACATACCGAGAAATTTAAAACACATAGATAACTACAGGACATTAAAACACGAACTCTGGAAAATATACCAACAGAATTAATATACCATTAACACTCACATCACAAATCACCAGCATCCAATGCCTACATCCCATACAAAAACAGTAACAACAACATAAATAGTGAAGGTTAAATCCCACTCTCTTCATAAAAGCTAACCCCAGTTTCGAAGTAGGTGGGATTAACTTGCCTCACTCATCTACACTTAATCCTCATAATGAAAGAATGCAGATTATGTAGCAAAACAGTCATTAAAGTGTATAACAATAATGAAGACACTGATATTAAAAAAAAAATGTGTATATGCAAATAGGCTGTATAATAATGAGCTATGATATTGATATTGAAAAAAAAATTATGCACATTTATATTTTTAAAAAAATCACTGCACTCTACATTTGTACTGAACAGAAAATGTAATAGCATACATTTTCGGTTCAGTACAGAAAAGAAAAGAAAAGAATTATTATTAATAATAAATTATTATTATTAATAATAATTTAATAATAATAATAATAATATGCGTGCGCGAGAATTTCTCAATCATAGATTTCGTAGCTTCCCAACACAGCAAAAAAAAAAAAAAAACAATAAATAATAACCAACTGGTGTCATCCTGAAATAAGCTTACATATAAGCTTCAAGGATGAAAGCAGAGAAATTAATTCTCATCCAAGATGTATCATATGTAACCAAATGCATGTAATGTACGTATCACATGTAAACTAATGTATGTAATGCAAGTATCATATGTAAACAAATGTAAGTAATGTATCATATGTAATCAATTGTATGTAATATATGTAATAACTGTAACAAAAGTATGCAATATAGAGTGATTATATCCATTGATATTGTATATATAGAGTGTAAAAATTGTAAAGAAACATCTGTAATAATCATCATTATGAATATTATAATAATATACGTTGTAAACAGTTATTGTTATTATTATTATTTTAAAAAAAAACTTTATGTACGACAAGTATTTGTTATGCATAATTGTGTTCCTATAATGTATGTAATTTATCTTAGAAATAATAAAAATGTTAAAAAATAAATAAATAAAAATAATAATAATAAGAATAAGAAGAAGGTTCCAGAGAAATATATCAGGTTGGTGCGGGGGGATGTACAGAAATGTGAAGACAAGTGTTCGGACCTGTCTGGGACAGACAGAAAGTTTTCAAGTAACAGTTGGCTTGCATCAAGGGTCAGCATTAAGTCCGTTTCTGTTTAATATTGTGATGGAGGTGGTAACAGAGGAGGTGAGAGAAGATGCACCTTGGACAATGTTGTATGCAGATGACATCTTGCTGTGTGCACATTCAAGACAAGAAGTGGGACTTAAACTGGAAAGATGGAGAAAAGTATTGGAAGAGAGAGGTATGAGACTGAGCAGAAGTAAGACAGAGTGTATGTGTTGCACAGTGGGCGGCAGACAGGAGACAGATCTGGAGCTGGAAGGAAATGTCATCAGGAAGGTGAGAGACTTTAGATACTTAGGTTCAACAGTGGAAGAAGATGGAGAAGCTGAGAAGGAAGTGGGATGCAGGATACAAGCGGGTTGGAGAAACTGGAGGGAGATGGCTGGAGTGTTATGCGATAAGAGGGTGCCGATCAATCTGAAAGGCAAAATCTATAGGACAGTAGTGAGGCCAGCTATGACATATGCTATAGAAACTGTGGCCCTGAGGAAAAATAACATCAGCAGGATGGAAGTAGCAGAGATGAGAATGCTTAGGTGGATGTGCGGAGTGACCAGAAAGGATCGTCTGAGAAATGACTATGTCAGGGGAACAGTGAAAGTTACGAACCTAGGAGTGAAAATACAGGAGGCAAGGTTGAGATGGTTTGGTCATGTGATGAGGAGGGAGGACGAATATGTGGGAAGAAGGGTAATGCAGATGGATGTGCAAGGAAGGCGGAAGCGTGGGCGGCCAAAGAAGAGATGGAGAGAGCTGGTAGAAGAGGACTTGAGGATGAAGAACTTGGATGTGGTGAAAGCCCAAGACAGGAGGATGTGGAGGAGACTCATCATCAACAGTGACCCCACTTAAGTGGGAGAAACTGCAGAAGAAGAAGAAGAAGAAGAAGAAGATTATTAATAATAATAATAATTAGAGGGCTCTTAAGCAGCGACCGCAAGCACGCTATTTCGATGCTCCCATATTTTAAGTTGCAAAGTAGATTTTTTCTTGTGAACTAAAATTTAAAGTATATCAGTGAATTCCGTTCTTCAAAACGAACATATTGATGTAAAAACCGTAAGTATCTGTTAAATAATAAGTAAATTATAAGTATTCAAAGTTCGAAGTATACATTGGTCAACTACGCGAGAAGAGAACAAAGGAAGTCGCCATATTGGAAATTACAGCAAGATCGTCAAACAAGAAATATGAAGTGCTACAAATGCCATGAAGACTTAACGGGGAAGAAATCCACATAACATGTAGGAACTGCCAGAAAAACATGCATTTTCTATGTTCGGGATTGTCTGAGGCCACTTGGCAGCGAAAATCAAACAAGAATCATGACAAGTGGAAGTGGCCCCATTGCAGAGACAACAAAGGAATGTCGCCTTCGACCGCAGGCGGAAAACAGCTAATTCAGAAAACAACCGCAGGCTGTTAACTGCTATCAACAGCAGAGAGAATTAAAAACAAAGAAAACAACGGAAACCCAGGTGAGCCAACTTTAAATGCATTACTTGAAAATAGATTACAAAACCTAAAAGAATGTTTAATCGATTTTGTTGGAGAACTATTTCAAAAACATACCTTACAGATTACCGAAAAATTCAACCAATATGAGAAATGTACTAAATTTAATAATAACTCGGTAGAAGATGTATTACAGACAGTTAGAGAAATTAAAAACTGCGTTAAAGAGCTAACGGAAAGACCGCATAATCTAATAAAATAGACAACGGAACTACGACAAGAACTAAACTCTTTAAAGCAACAGTACGAACTCTTAAACCAACATCAGTACAAAAATGATCTAATCATAGATGGTCTCCCAGAAATTGCAACGGAACATCTAAGAAACATCGTAATACAACTAAGCCAAAAAATTGGCGCTCCCGTTGAATCAAAAGATATCCAGTCAGTACATCGGTTACCACAAAAAAAGGGGAAAAAATTCATGTCCTCCTCCCATCGTGGTGCGACTCACCAACAGCCCAACAAAAACTACACTTATAAAAGCTAGCAGGATTAAAAAACCAATAGTCAAGGATCTGAAAGGAGACCACGACAATACCCCAATATACTTGTCCGAATACTTAACGCCATATTATCAGAAACTATTCTACCAAGCAAGGAAAGTAAAAACAGAAAAAAATTACCGGTTTATATGGATAAGAGACAGCAAAGTATTCCTTAGAAAGACACAAGATACAAAACCAATCGAAATAAAATCCGTAGAAGACCTCAACAGGCTGCCACATTGAAAGGAATATTGACAACTCATAAAGAAGGAACAGTACACCAACCAACATGAATGCAGACGTAATCACCCCAGAACATGATAATTGCCACATTCTGAAATCAATAGCAGAATGGAAACAAGTGACAATCCCATCCCCTAAAAAAGGACTACCTATTCTCCACATCAACATCAGAAGCATTCAAAAATACTGGCTGACCCTGAACGCTTATCTGAAGGAAGATATAGACGACATAGACATTTTAATACTGATTGAAGTATCTACGAGAAACGAAGAGGCATCCACCTACCAAATGCCACACTTCCAACAACATAAACACTGCAGACAAACAAAACGAGGCGGTGGTATAATAATATTTACCAAACATATACTAGACGTAACAGATGTAAACTATAAATTAGAATACGCAGAAAACATATGCATCGAAATTAAAAACATCAAACAAGAAAACTCCTTGATATTAAACTCAATATACAGACCACCCAACTTAAGCACCACAAAATTTCTAGATGAACCAAACAGATGGCTTTCAGCCACGGAAGTAGGCGCCTCAGAATACTTGATAATAATAGGAGACATGAATATAAACATTAGGGACATAAATAACAACACAGAACAATACCTAGACCTCTTATCGGCACATAACATAACCCGATCCATACAGTCGTATACACGAGAAGAGAGATAGTCGGAAATACAACAACCTCATCCTGCATTGATCATATAAATATAAGGGCCCCTCCAAACAGCCACACAGCAGCCGTCATAACATGCAAACTGGCAGACTATTATTTCACAGTATTACATTTACACACTGAACCAGAAACCATAAAACTCACTGAGACTACAAAACAGTATTATAGCATTCTAAACGAAATAATAGTAAACGATGAAATCAGAAAAACCGACTGGATGCAGATAGCATCTTTGGACTCTGCTGAAGCTGTATATAATAATCTTAAACTTTCATTTAACAAAATACATAACAAAGCATTAACAAAAATAAAAATACGCCCCCCCCCAAACGAAACAAAATCCATGGATAACAAACAACATATTAACAGACATACAAAGAAATGATGCCCTATGGAAACAACTTAAGAAGTCGCCAAACAATATCGCTTTAAAAGCTGAATACAAAAGAAAACGGAATCTCCTAACAAACACAGATTAGAACGGCAAAAAGAAACTATTATAGCAACAAATTAACAACAGCTCAGAATGACATAAAGGAAACCTGGCACCTGATTAATGAAATGCTGGACAATATACACAGAACCACTGCCTCAGAAACAATAAAACACAGCTTTGCCTGCGACCCCAAATACCTCAAACACTTGGCAAACAACTTTAATCAGCACTTCGTGAACTCTCTCCTTAAAACTAAAAGAAACAACCTTTCCTCACACAAAAGAATATTCTTCACCAGGTCCACGAGCAACCCAGTCCATGTGGTTCCCCACATTAACAAAAGAAGAACTATCACTGGCAATTCAACAAATTACCCCACGAAGGACCGGAGATGGACGGAATCAGACAAAAAGACATCAAGAAACACTCAACCAACCTACTTCCAGTTATACAAAAACTGTTAAATAAAATCTTCGAAACGGGACACATACCTGAAACACTGAAGACTGCATTAATCACACCCATACACAAACAGGGAAAAATAAACATTATAAGTAATTACAGACCCATCGCCACGTTGTCTGTAATCAACCAAATGATGGAGCGCATCGTGCATCACAAACTCTCCACATACGTTGAAAAATTTCAAATCATACCCAAAACATAATATGGCTTTCAAAAAAATAAAGGAACAGCAATACTCCTGGAAGATTTCACAGACCTAATAAACGCTGCATTGGATAAAAACAGAATAACCTTAGTGGTATTCATTGACCTAACAAAAGCATTTGACACACTAACACACAAAACCTTGTTAACGAAACTAACGCATATCGGAATTGGTGGTCGTCTACTCCAGTGGTTTAAAGCATACATGAAAAACAGAAAGCACACCACATGTATAGGATTAGCATACAGCAAAGAGGTACAGGTAACCTGTGGAGTACCGCAAGGAGCTGTCCTATCTCCCATTCTATTTAACATATACACACACGACATAAGCCACCATCCCCTAAAAAGCAAAATCTTCCGGTACGCAGACGACATGGCCATAGTATCCATTCACAACAACGCAAATATCGCTTACACAAATATGCAACACGACATCAATCAAATCACTAACTGGTTAACCGAAAACGGCATATATATAAACCCTGGAAAAACAAAGCTACTGATATTCAAAAACCCCCAAACCCCGCATATAGAAACTAAATTTCTCACTATCCAACATTCATCCTCCTATACACAAAGCGCAGAACCTAAAACCACAACCATCACACAGGTGAAAACAACTCGCTACCTCGGACTTCACTTCGATGCTAATAAAAGTTGGAATAGCCATACTATCTACATACCAAGCTTAGGATAATAGCAAACAAACTATACCGATTAAAAGACATTGCCCCAACTCAAATAAAAATACTAATCTATAAAGCATTATGTGAAAATATTTTAAGATATGCAATCTGCGCAGACCACAGACTTAACAGGTTACAATGGTTGCAAGATAAAATGGCAAAACTGATATTCTGGGAACAACCCACACTTATGCAGGAAGCACGGACACAACACAAAATATTTAAGGTGAAACACTTATGCCACTATACAGGCATGTTAAAACATTACTACAGCCCAACAACTAACAAGAACAACATATCACATAACAAGACCACAGCCAACAAACTACATAACATATAAGTACAATAATCACACGGCAAAGTCACCCGAAACTTCTACGTACTTGACATGATAAACAAATTGCCGTTCGACGACAGAAACCTAGGAACATACAGAGAGCTGAAACAGGCGCTATATAAATATTATAGCAAGAATGAAAATTAGTGCAATTCCTGTTTCTCCCCCCCCCACACATAACCTATGACAAACTCCCTCTCAAAAACCATCATACAAGAACAAACAAACAAACACACCATGTCTAAATCCAACCCAACTTGGAAAAAAAAAAAAGTTAAACTGTAATAGCAGTTGAAGTCTTCCAAGCACGCACCAACAAACAGTAAAATCAACACCTGGCTTGCGACCAGTGTAGAAAAATAACCATGAAACTACCGTCATCTATTATCTTCCTCAGATAAGCTCTGCTAAGCTTTGAGGAAGAAATCAGAAATTATTCCGAAAGAAAGAATATAATACATTATACAAAAAAAAAAAAACTGTTGTAAATATGTAATATTATGTGTAGTAAATATGCAATCAGAATATACAATCATAATTTTTTAATATGTATTTATTTTATTGATTGTAAAATATTTATACATAATACTTATACACAATAAACATCTTGTGTGACATTGCACCTTATAATTTTACAGAGTTCAGCACTAAGTGCTGCAATTCCTACATTGGATTTCAATTAAAATTTTAATAATACTTTTTTGCCTTTATATTATGTATTTACAACACATGTTCTTCTAATATTAACAATGAAGATTATACAGAATTTTTTGTATAATTTTTATTTTTTATTTTATTTATATATATATTTTTTAAAGTTTGAGAAAGAGTGATTATGCATACAAATTTCTGCATTTGCTTTATAAGGATTACTAGTAGATGAGTGAGGTTGTTAATCCCACCTACTTCGAAGCTTGGGTTAGCTTTTATGAAGAGAGTGGGATTTAGCCTTCACTATTTCTGTTGTTGCTACTGTTTATGTATGGGATGTAGGCATTGGATGCTAGTGATTTGTGATGTGTATATTAATGTTAATGGTTTCTTAACTTTGTTGGTATATTTTCCAGAGTTCGTTTTTTAATGTTCTGTAGTGATCTGCGTGTTTTAACTTTCTTGGTAGGTTGTTGATTTGCGTGGGTATCTGATGTGATCTCACAAAGAACCGTATGAGTTGTTGAAGGGTGTGGGGATGTAGAGAGTTGTTGTAGGTCGTGTTATACGATATGTGTCTCTGTTGTTTCGATAGGTGATGTTGAAGTAATTCCTTGTTAATGTCAAGTAGTGTTTCAGGTTTTTAATGCTCAGAATTCTGTGTATCGCCATGTGCTTGTCGGATATTGGTTGTTGCGTGTAAGGTGTCCAGATCACTGTTGACACGATTTTCCTGTGTAGTGTTTCTAATTTTGTTAGGTGGCTGTTTGATGTATTTGCATTGACTGTTATTCTGTATCTGAGTAGGGATTCGCAGATACCGTGATATAGGAGTTTTTTTTATGCTGGATGGAATAATGTCTTTAATTTGGAAGAGTTTTGCTGCGATGATCCGGAGTTTGGTGTATAAGTATTCTATATGTTTTGTCCATTTAAGGTGGGAATCTGTATAGAGACCGAGGTATTTTGCATGTGTTACAGGTTTGATTTCGGAACATTGGCAGGTATTTTTGTTGTTAATGCAGCGATATGTGTGACAATGTATCGATAGTGATGCGGGGCGTATGATTCTTCGGTTGTGTATTATCAACATCTGTGTTTTGGTGCCGTTGAGTGGAATTGCGTTTTGGTGGAAGTATGTTCTGATATCGTTTAGGTCTTGTTGTACTTTGCAGAGAGCTGTGTTAATGTCTGTGTGGATTGTTAGTAGTGCAGTGTCATCTGCGTATTGAAATATTTGACTTCTTATGGATATGTTATGAACATCGTTAATGTATATGTTGAATAGAGTGGGTGATAATATGGCACCTTGAGGTACACCATGTTTTACTTGTATACTCCGACTGTGACATGTACCTATTTTTGTTACTTGTGTTCTGTTTGAGAGGTAGTTCTTGAACCATGTATGCAGTGTTCCTCCTATACCAATTGAGTATAGTTTGGTGAGCGGTATGTCATGTTCAAGTGTGTCAAATGCTTCGGTTAGGTCCAGCAGTATAAGGACGGCGTACTTGTTTTTGTCGAGAGCTTTGTTTATTGTGTCAGCGATGTCTTCTAATAAAGTAATGGTGCTTTTTGTTTTCTGAAAGCCGTATTGGTTTTGTGAGATGATGTTGTACTTCTGTAACTAGTTCTGTAGTCTGGTGTGTGTTATTTTTTCTAGAATTTTTGAGATGACTGGTAGTGTAGCTATTGGTCTGTAGTTCTGAGTATCGTTTCTTTTGCCGTGTTTGTATATTGGCGTAATTACTGCAGTTTTTAGTTGTTGTGGAATAATGTCTGTGTCGAATATTATGTTCACGAGTTTCAAAAGTATTGGATTTATTTGTTTAAAGTGTGTTATGAGGTCTGTGAGTCTTATTTTGACTATTCCTGGAGTGGTCTTTAGTTTTAGTTATAGGATTGCTTCTTTCAGTTCCTGCTTTGTTATGGGTGGAAAATACATCGTTTGTTGTTGACTTTGTCTCGGTAGTTTTTGTTGATCGTTGGTAGTTTGTCTTTTTTGAGTTGTGTGATGTTGTTTGTGAAAGCATGGTTGAATGAGTCTGCTAGTTCCTCTTGGTTTGTGTCCTGACCGAAGCTTTTTGCAATAAAATCTTGTGCTGAAGTTTTCTTTTTTCGGGTTACTAATTCGTTGAGTGTAGCCCATGTTTGCTTAATGTTGTCGTTATATTCCATGAATTTATGGAAGTAGTAGCATCATTTTGCCCTACGAATTTTTGTTGTTAGTTTATTTCTTGTGTTTTTTGTATAAGGTTTGTAAATGTGTATTACTGGGTGATTTTTTAATTTTTTTCCATAGATTTTCTTTTACAGTAATAGTATTTAGTATGTCGTTATTTATCCATGGATTGTTGTCTGTTTGTCGCCTCGTTTGTGTAGGTTTTGTTGCTTTTTTGTATATTTCTGTGAACTTTAGTTGAAAATTCTCGTATAATTACAGGATCGTTTATTTTAAGTAGGGAATTCCAGTCTGTATTTTTTACTTGGTTATCGACAATGCTCTTTAGTATGATCGAGTTTTGTCGACTTTTGTGGTGGTGGGAGGGGGGGGGTAGGAAACGTAATAAAACGGAGTTGAGATATAGTAGTGATCGGCAATTTTTACGTTAATTACTGATGATGTATATGGATGGATGGGAGCCCGTATGTTGACAGGATCAATGCATGATTGTGTTAGTGAGTTATTGAGTATTTCTTCTCTTGTTGGGGAGTTAATGGTAGGGTTTATGTTGTACTGACTTAGTATATCAAGATATGTGTTAGTGGTTGAAGAAGCATGGTCAAGAGTAGTTATGTTAATGTCTCCTATTAGGATGAGCCTGTGTGTTGTACGCGGTTCGATGCCGCTTAGCCATATTTCTAACTCGTGAAGACAACTGATTATTATCTGGATTATTATCTATGGATTATTATCTGGGGGTCTGTATATTTTGTTTATTGTGTATTTGATACTATTGTGGCTATTTCCAAAATTAGTGTTTCCGCATGTTCGAAGTGAGTTTGTTTTTCTGTCACATTGTATTTTTCTTTGATAAATGCCACAATGCCACCTCCTCTTTTGTATGGTCTACATAAGTTGTAGGTTTGATAATTATTTATGTTGTATGCGTAAATGTCCGTGTCGATTATTGCAACTTCGGTCAGTATTAGCGCATCTATGTTTATCATGGTATAATTGAGCTGTGTTATCAATGTAAGCCAGTGTTTTTTTTATACTTCTTATGTTTGTGTGTGTATGATAGTGAAGTTGGTGGAAATGTTGTCTGACCATTTCTTCAAAGAGTCAAAGACCTTGAAGTTTATGTTTTCTGACTGGATATATTCGCCTATGTTTGAGATCTCCATTATATAGTTTTTAAATGAGTTCTAATCTTATTCTTAAGGATGTGAAAAGTTAGTGTTTTATATTGGTAGGCTGTGTAAGTCATTCACTTGTAATTATGTATACTCGAGTGTTTTCATCAATAATAATAATAATAATAATAATAATAATAATAATAAAATTATTATTTAAAAATATTATTAACTTGCAAGTATCTGTTATTCACAATTGTAATGTGTTATATATATATATATATATATACAGTATATATATATATATATATATATATATTCATTTTTAATATACACTAACTAAAAACCCGAGAATTATAACAAATTGAGATTTATTTAAAAACGCAACATGTTTCGTCGAGATGGATTTCATCAGGCGTTAAGAACATAGAAAGATATTAAAAGACACTGAAATAAACATTGAGACACTCTAAAGCTATACAATTATAAAGCTATAATATTCGACTGTAAATTACAGTTATTACGAACTTGAGCTATAGTCCGTGTTAAAGTTCTATTGTTGTACACTTGTGCGTGTGTGGAACCACGCGATCTCCAGTATCTGAGAGTAGAGCTGAAAGAGTCAGGCAAATTATGGCTGAGATTATTGTTCACATGAAGAGGGTCCAAGGTGATTTCTTTTGACTCTACAATGCGGCGTTCTACCTCGTCATGGCAAATGTGTAGGTTTGAAGTTGTTGTCCAATTTACTTCATGTTGGCGACTTTCGTTGTTCGTGTTTATTGAAAATAGGACATGGCCTGACAGGGCAGTTGCTCTGATTCTCTTATAAGCAATGTCTCTCTGGTGCGCCTCAAGACGTAGGAGAATAGATTTCTCCGTTTGGCCATAGTAAGGTTTTCCGCACTCACATGTGACTTTGCATACGCCTGGAAATTGTAGAAGGTTGTGAGATTGTTTATAGTTGCTAAAACGTGATCTTATTGTTGGAAGAGTCGAGAAGCACGTTTTGTATGTTGAATTTCTTTAAGATTATACTCAGTTTTTTTGGATAGTGTGCTGATATATGGCAAGGAGATATAACCTTTGGAGTCGTTCTGTGTCTCTACGTTGCTACGTTGACGGTGGAATAATTGTTTGTTGATACTTTTTAAAGAGTAGCCATTGCTTTTAAAGGTCCATTTAAGATGTTGTAGTTTTTTTTTAGTTCTTCATCTGACAGTACAGATCTTGCACGATTCGCAAGAGTTGATATAATACCCAACTTTTGCACTGGATGGTGATGTGAGGACGCATGCAATTATCTGTCCGTGTGTGTTGGCTTTCTAAATATAGAGACTTTTATTGATTCAGGCGTCTTGGTGAGTTCAACATCAAGGAAACAGAGGGAACTATTTTCTTCAATCTCCATGGTCAGTTTTATATCCTGATGGAGGTTGTTTAAATGGTTGAGAAACCTGTGAAGATTCTCAATACCATGCTCCCATATGAGGAATATATCGTCCACATATCTAAGCCAAATTCTTGGTTTTAAACTAAAAGAGGAGATTGCCTTTTGTTCAAAATCCTCGAAAAAATTGTTGGCTAATATTAGGGGGGGGGGCTTCCCATAGCTAATCCTTTGACCTGTTTGTATAGTTTACCTTCGAATTCAAAATAGCCAGAGTTTACACAGTGAGATAGTAGAGAGAACATTTTATTTGAAATCTTGTTCTTTAAAATATGGAGAACTGCTTGTGTCGGAATGTTGGTAAAGAGTGCTACCACGTCAAAGCTCACCAAGATGTCAGAAGATTTGAGTTTAAACTCCTTGATTTTAGAGACAAAATCTGTTGAGTTTTTAATATAAGAAGAAGATTTTCCCGCATAAGCTTTTAACGATGAAGCGAGATATTTAGATAATCTGTAGGTGGGTGAGTCAATGCTGTCTACTATAGGTCTCAGTGGATAGTTTTCTTTATGTACCTTAGGGACATAAAGCCTTAGAATCAGTGGGTGTAAAGAACGGATGGAAAGCCATGTATTTCTTGGAATTTCTGTGGTCTTTTGTAGGAGATTATTGGTTCTATTGTGTATTTCTCTTGTTGGACCCTCTCAATTTCCGAATAACTATCTGACTCTAACAATGTTAAGATTTTTTCTCGGTAGTCTGTTTTATCTAGAACTACAGTTGCATTCCTCTTATCAGCTTTTAAGATGACGATATCCTTGTTAATCCGTAGATTTTTAATTGCAAGTCTCTCACCAGGGGATATATTATCAGAAGGAGGTTTTGCGTTGTTGATTGCAAGAATTGCTTCTATGCGAAGTAAACTGGCGTCTGCGGTAGGAAGTAGTAAAGCTGCTTTCTCCATCTTAGTTAAAAGTAGTTCTTTAGGAATGCATTTTGGTGCCAACACAAAATTTAGACCTTTTTCGAGAATTTTCTCTTAATCGGGACTTAGCACGTAAGACGATTTGTTAATCATCAAATTTTTAAGTCTGTTATGACAATTATTTCGAGTAGACCTTTTTTGTCTTGACTTCAGTAAGTCGAACTTTCTGATTAGCTTTCTGATTGCTTTGCATAGAAACAATCAGAAAGATTCAACACAAACGTGCTTCTCGACTCTTCCAAAAATAAAATCAAGTTTCAGCAACTATAAACAATTTCACAACCTTCTACAATTTCCAGGTGAATACAAAGTCACATGTGAGTGCAGAAAACCTTACTATGGCCAAACGGAGAAATCTATTCTCCTACGTCTTGAGGCGCACCAGTGAGACATTGCTTATAAGAGAACCAGAGCAACTGCCCTGTCAGGCCATGTCCTGTTTTCAATAAACACGAACAACGAAAGTCGCCAACATGAAGTAAATTGGACAACAACTTCAAACCTACACATTTGCCATGACGAGGTAGAACGCCGCATTGTAGAGTCAAAAGAAATCACCTTGGACCCTCTTCATATGAACAATAATCTCAGCTATAATTTGCCTGACTTCTTCAGCTCTACTATCAGATACTGGAGATCGCGTGGTTCTACACACGCACAAGTGTGCAACAATAGAACTTTAACACGGACTATAGCTCAAGTTCGTAATAACTGTAATTTACAGTCGAATATTATGGCTTTATAATTGTATAGCTTTAGAGTGTCTCAATGTTTATTTTCAGTGTCTTTTAATATCTTTCTGTGTTCTTAACGCCTGAGGAAATCAATCTCGATGAAACATATTGCGTTTTCAAACAAATCTCAATTTGTTATAATTCTCGGGTTTTTAGTCAGTTTATATTAAAAATGAACATATCCCAACCCCGAGTTAATAACACACACACACACACACACACACACACACACACACACACACACACACACACACACACACACACACACACACACACACACACACACACACACACACACACACACACACACACACACACACGTGTATATCAATTATATTATATCCATGTATGTAATTTATCTAAGACATAATAAAAAAAATTATTCTTATTGTTATTATTATTATTATTATTATATAAGTCTTATAATTTGTGTTCCGTAAATTTATTACTAGAAAAAGGTTTAGAAAATATAAAAGCCGGATTGGTAGATATTGTCCAAGAACTATTTGATAAACTGAATAAAGAAATAACAAAAAAAAATTAGCGAATATGAAGAGTTTGTTAAATGGAATAATTCAAAAGTCGAAGTCTTACAAACGGTAAAAGACATTAAAACCAGCATTAACGCATTAATTGACAGGCAGCACAAATTGATAAAAGACACATCGGAACTCCGTCAAGAATTTAATTCCCTGAAAAAAAATACGAAGTTTTAAACGAACAACAACATAAAGAAGACCTTGTCATAAACGGTCTTCCAGAAAATGAATCCATAGAAAATCTCAGAGGCATAGTTTTAAAGTTAGGCCATGCAAATGACATCTCCCTAGAGCATAATGATATTCAGACCATAAATCGGTTTCCCAGGAAGAACAAAAAACAAGGCTCGCCACGACCCGCACCGGTCATGGTTCGTCTGACAAGCAAGGTTACAAGAGACAATCTCATAAAAGCCAGCAGACTGAAAAAACCAGTAGTCGAGGATTTAAATGCATCGCAAGACAATACGCCAATCTTTCTATCTGCGTATTTAACGCATTTAAATCAGAATCTTTTGAACCAAGCAAGAAAAGAAAAAAACAAAAAAGTATCAATTTTTATGGATCAAAGACGGCAAAATATTCTTGAGAAAGTCACAGACTTCAAAGACTATACAAATTAAAAGCTCGGAAGATATAGACAGGTTGCCAGAGTGAAATAAAAGACTCCAACTTAGTTCAATAAGAAGATCTGAACACAACAAAAATGAATGTGAACCATCAGATAGATGTAATTACACCAGAATACATCAGTAATCATACTTTTGAATCGCTTGATGCATGGAAACAACACACAGTACAAGCGAGAGGTCTCTCAATCTTGCATATTAACATCAGAAGCATCCGAAAATATTGGTTATTGTTACAGGCTTATCTGAGGAATTATACTGATATTATTGATATATTGATTCTTACATAAGTATCCATAACTAATGACGAAGCGACTGCTTTCCAAATTCCAGGGTTCCAACAACATAGATCATGCCGCCAAACAAAAAGAGGGGGTGGAATATTAATATTTATCAAACAAAAATTAATAGCAAAAGAAACGGCCTATCAGTTTGAGCATGCTGAAACCCTTTGCCTCGATATCACTAATACCACCAATAGACAGCATCCCATAATACTAAATGCTATTTACAGGCCACCAAACCTAAACATGATAAAATTCTTGCACGAACTCAATTGCTGGCTTTCAAGCCAAGAAATACGCTCAACCGAATACCTAATGATAATTGGCGACATAAACATAAATATTGCAAACGAAAACCAGAACAATACTGTACAATACCTAGACACGCTATCCATGTATAATCTAATACCAACAATAACATCATGAACTAGAGAAGAAATATTCGGAAATACTATCACTACCTCCTGTCTAGATCATATAAACGTCCGAGCACCACCAAAAAGTTACACTGCATCAGTCATAAAGTGCAAAGTAGCGTACCATTACTTCACTGCTCTAAACCTGCACACCAAGACAATATCCATGCAATGTCCCACGGAAGAAAAGCGACAGAAAACAATAATAGACGAAGAAATAGTCAACCACGAAATAAGAAAAACAGACTGGAACACCTGGCATCAGATTCAGCAGATATCTTATACAATAACATTAAACTCACACTGGAGGAAATATATAAGAAAGCTACAAAGAAAGTCAGAATTCATTCAAAAACAACACAAAATCCTTGGATAACACAAAACTTAATCCTAGAAATACACAGAAAGGACTTTATGGAAAGAATTAAAGCGATATCCAAATAACACAGCTTTAAAAACTGAATATAAGATAACAAGGAATCGCCTTACAACACAAATCAGAAATGCAAAAAGAAGCTACTACAGAGACAGACTAACCTCTGTACAAAACAACATGAAACAAACCTGACATCTGATCAATGAGATGCTAGATTTTGTTCCCAACACCACCGCCTCCGAAACCATAAAACAGAGCTTCATGAAAGACGCAAAACCTATCCAACAACTAGCAAATGACTTTAACCAATACTTTGTAGACTCCATCCAAGAACTGCTCAGAAATATTCCCCCAATCACAAAACTAGACCCTCCACTTGGACCACAATCAAAACAGATTCATCTTTGAAACTGTGTATTGGGTTTGAAACTGCAAACCCAATACACAGTTTCAAAGATGCCAGCACACTCCACTTTACATTTTGTAAATCTTGCACTATACACAAATCACCATAACTTGCATAGCATCCATCTTCAACTAACTTTATGGTTCCCAACCATAAAAGAAGCAGAACTTCTCTCTGTAATACATCAAATCAAACCAAACAAAGGCCCAGGAATTAATGGTATCAGACCTAAAGATATGAAGCAACATGCAACTAGTTTAAGTCCTATCCTACTAAATAAATAAAATATTTAAAACAGGACAGATACCAAGTATGCTAAAGACCGCCATAATCACACCTATATACAAATATGGAAAAAGAAATTTAATCAGCAATTACAGACCCATAGCAACATTACCATCAATCAAATTATGGAGCGGATCATACTGAAGAAACTCACAGCATACACTGAGATCATTCATATTATCCCCAAAACACAATATGGTTTTCAGAAAAATAAGGGAACAATATCTCTCTTGGAAGACTTTACAGACGTAATTAATACCGCCTTAGACAAAAACAAAATTGCCATGGCAGTCTTTATTGATCTAACTAAAGCATTCGATACACTTACACATCAAACCTTGTTAGAAAAGCTGAGGCATGTAGGAATAGACGGGCCTCTTCACAGGTGGTTTACAAACTACCTTCAAAATAGAAAGCATATCACACGTATCGGGTCAAACCGAAGCAGAGAGCTACCAGTAACCTGTGGAGTACCACAGGGAGCTGTACTCTCCCCAACTCTATTCAACATTTACACGCACGATATTAATCAGCTACCACTCAAAGGTAAAATATTCCAATACGCAGACGATACAGCAATAATATCCATCCATAATAACGCAAGCATAGCCCAAACAAATATGCAACATGACATAAATCTGATCATAGACTGGCTCACGAAAAACTCCATACATCTAAACTCAGAAAAGATAAAATTAATGATATTCAGAAATCCACTGACTCGACCAGTTGATAACAAATATATAACCATCCAACATCCACTTTCCAACATAAAAACACACAGAACAGCAAAACCACTACAATCACTCATGTTGAAACAATACGATACCTTGGAATTTACTTCGATGCAGATATGAATTGGAATAGCCACATAAACCATCTACACAACAAACTCTACAGGTTAAAAGACATAGTTCCCATACGCCTAAAAACACTAATATACAAAGCACTATGCCAAAATATGCTAAGATGCGCTATAACAACGTATGCTTTCTGTGCCCCCTACAAATTAAATAGATTAATGTCGCTACAGTACAAAATGATAAAAACTGATCTTTTGGGAACAAAGAGAAAATAACGACGTTATATACATTGCAATGCCAGAACACAAAATACTGACAGCAAAACATTTATGTCACTATGCAGCTTTGCTAAAACATTATTTCGATGCCAACTACAGGACAGTCAGAAATACATACCGTATAACAAGACCTCAGACTACTAATTATATCACATAAATACAATAATCACTATGGAAAGGGCACGGGAAACTTCTACATCCCAGACATGATAAACAAATTACCTTTTGAATACAGAAACCTTACAAACTAGAATAGCCTAAAAAGAGCTCTGAAAAAGGACATATTATGAACAAGAAACACACACCCAAAATACCATACAAACTTAATGAAACACAATATATTCGTTCAGGCTTCCAGTTCAGCGACGCATCAATACATTCCAAGTGATTGTGTGTGTGCGTGCGTGTGCGTGCGTGCGCGCGCGAATTTCTCAATCATAGATTTCGTAGCTTCCCAACACAGCAAAAAAAAAATAAATAAATAATAACCAACTGGTGTCATCCTCAGATAAGCTTACATATAAGCTTCGAGGATGAAAGCAGAGAAATTAGTTCTCATCCAAGATGTATCATATGTAACCAAATGCATGTAATGTACGTATCACATGTAAACCAAAGTATTTAATGTATGTATTATATGTAAACAAATGTATGTAATGTAAGTATCATATGTAAACAAATGTAAGTAATGTATCATATGTGAACAAATGTATGTAATAACTGTAACAAAAGTATGCAATATAGAGTGATTATATCCATTGATATTGTATATATAGAGTGTAAAATTGCAAAGAAACATCTGTAATAATCATCATTATGAATATTATAATAATATATGTTGTAAACAGTTATTGTTATTATTATTATTATCTTTTTAAAAAAAACTTTATATACGAGAAAGTATTTGTTATGCATAATTGTCTTCATATAATGTATGTAATTTATCTGAGAAATAATAATTTTAAAAAAAATATTATTACGTGACACCTCCAGGGAGTCCAAAAACTCATCGAGGGAGGGCACCCACTCTACAACTCTGTCTTCACCACTCAACTACCATCATCCATCACAAACATCCATGGCCACGGCGGGATTTTAACTCGCAGGCTTTTGGATGGCGAGCGGATACGCTAACCACTCAGCCAACAAGGCCAAGGATGGACAAAAGTTCCGCCTCCTTCCATTAGACATTGCGCATCGAAACCCTTTCTTCATTCAGTACTAGCCTATCTGGGCAATAGATTATAACAATCTTCACTCCCTCTCACTCTTCTTTCTTGCCTCTTGCAGCAATGCTTTCATATCCTTTCACTACTTAAATCATTTGTTCCCACGTGCACTGTCATCTGTTTTGTTTTTCTTTATTGTTTCTCGATTGCGTTCGTCACACATAATTAATTTTTGCTTCTTGAAATCTGGAAGTAATAGTAACTCCGTCATGAAGCGTAAATTAAATGATGATATTTCATATTACGTCGTTCTGCTTACGTCCTACTTGACTTATTATTACTCACTGACACCTTACTAAAGTCCATGATTTGGTGTCTGTTATTTTCTTATCCAGTGTTTTCATAGACATTTTTCAAACTTATTTCAACTGATTTCATCGTCTAATAATATGTTTTAACCTAGAAATTTCAAATGTCAAATTATTATCCATATCTCTGTCGGGATTACCAATATCGATGAAGCGTAAAACAATCCATCCTTACTCAATAAAGCCTCGAAGCGCAACTTCTGTTATAATAAATAAATAAATAAATAAATAAAAACTGAGAGCAGAAAGCTCTGTACTATACTCAGTTTGATGTAAATTGACTACTGAGCTTTCCATCCATCTTCCTTTATAAATGTTCATGATTATGTCTTTTTTTTTTTGGCTGACACCTTCTCAGGTGAGTTCTTTGCGAATCTCACTATGCATTCTCGTAGGTTACCACCATACCAAAAATCTTGCACTGCTTCTGTCACATGCTGCTTAAGACAGTTATCCTGCAGATGCTTCAGATAGTTTCTGTTTTTAGGACTGTGCAAATCTATCTGGGGGGTACGGGGGCCAGTTTCATTTGCAGCAGAAGAAACATTTTTGATATTTTTGGGGGGTTGTCGTTATTATTATTATTATTATTATTATTATTATTATTATTATTGGTAACCCTCGATAAAAGATTGACAGCTTCGGCAAATTAAAAAATAAAAATAAAAGAAAAAAGAAAAAGTTGCACAAAATAACGATGGGTACTTACTGTACAAAATAGAAAGAAAAAGAAATGGATAGATTTGTACGTTCTAATAAAGATATTTATGAACATTTTAAGAAATATCTTTTTTTTTTTATGAAAAACATTTCATCTATATTCAGTTGGCTACTTATAGAAAAGAAGGAAATTAAATGTACATCAGAAATTAGGCCATGATTTTAAAACAGTAACAAAAGTCGCACAGTAGAAACGAATGACAAATCATTCAGATATATCATCATTTGAATTGTTCCTCACGCAGTTTTAACTGCATCACTACTGTAACATCGGACTGCCGAGCGAAGATAGTATTAAATTCACATTATCGAACACGTGACCATCCCTTCGTTTTGTGTTCTCTTTTGTGTATGGGTGTGTATGTATATATGTGGGTTAGGAATTTCGTATTCCATTCCCTGACGATGTCTGAGACGAAATATTTGGAGGAATTAAATATTATTTTTAATCCTTTCTGAGTGTTGTTTCACTCCATTTAAGCCAACAAACATGAATTTCTCCCACCACTACTTTCTCATTTCTCTCAGCCTTGTAGTTATGCAAAGTTATTTATCAAATTTATTTATTTATTAAAAAAATTTTTATTTAATACATGTCTGTGTTATTGTATGTAAAAACACTTTTTTAATATGACTCTCACACAAGAAAGTTGTAAAACCTGCAGTATATCAGCAGGGTCGTCTTAACAAGTTTGAGCGCCCTGGGCTACAAAAAATTTGACGCCTTAATCACATTGGATTGAGCAATAATTAAATAATGCATAGAATTAATTAAACAACTTTCGTTGCAAAAAAATTATTTTAAAATATATCGACATCTCAACGGATAAGGAGGCCCTGTATATCAGTACGACGGGACCATTCAAACAACCAGGCAGGCAAACTTAAAAAAAGAAATTAATAAAAATGTTACGCAAAGTACATAACCCTGCAATTCTTACCCACAGTTAACATACTGAAATAAATATTCCAGAGAGTCTGCTTTACTCGCTGCATCAAAGGATACGATCTCACTGGTAACTTCCCAGCGAAGTTAGGCAAGACAGGCAGAGCCTTGCGAAAACCTTTCCTTTTTTTTTTTTTTTTTTTTTTTATTACTCCTTTTCTTTGTTTTTGTGACTTCCATCCAGAAAAGGAATTTTTAGGGATTTTTTCCCATATTTATTACTTTTTTATATTTTTGTATTTTTGAATTTATTTTTTTTATATAATCCGAAACCGTGCTGAACATGAAAGTTATTTTCAAGTCACTTCAGGCCTCGAATAAGTTTATATACATATACTCGTGTGTGTGTGTGTGTGTATATATATATATATACATATATATATATATATATATATATATATATATATATATATATATATATATATATATATATATATATATATATATATATATATATATATGTAGAAAGTATTTTTACCTTGGGTATAATTTTATACCCAAGGTAAAAATACTTTCTACATTTATATCTCCTCCAGAGATTTTTATTTAATAAGGTTAAAACACCTTATGGTAACTTGTTTTGGCGAAATACTTACAAGCTCGGTATTACTAAATCTTGGTATTTCTAAGCCTAGCTCCCACTGACGAGACCTCAATAAAGGTCGAAACCGGTCTGGGTAGTGGCCCCTTGCCTTTAATACAAAACATCATACATCCCCTTCTTGGAGATGTGTTTTGGCATTAAGGGTAAATATTAAGATTAGTGATCGGAGCTTGTTCCACCTTTGCCACGAGTTGCCCTGGTCCTGCACTACCTGTGGGATCAGTTAGACTTGCATCAATTGCAGGCGCAAACTTGACTTTTAGTCTGTTTGCTTACTTGGGAAATGGAGTAAAACCAGGTTTAAAATTGCTTGGTATCTTTAACATATATATATATATATATATATATATATATATATAACTTTTTTTTACCTTGGGAATAATGTATTAGGGTTACCAAGTAATTTTATAAACTTGGTTATTTTACTCCTAATCCCAAGTAAGCAAACAGTTAAGTTTGCGCCTGAACGTTGTTCAAGTCTAAAGGTGGTAAAACACCAGGGCAACTCATTGTAAAGGTGGGTAAAACTCTGATCACTATTCTTGGTATTTTCCATAATGTAAAGCACATTTCACTAAGAGATGTATACTGCAATACATGGGGTTACTACCCAGACCGGTTTCAACCTTTTTTTTTGAGGTCTCCTCAGTGAGTAGCTAGACCCTAAATACCAAGGTTTTAGTAATACAGAGCCTTATCAACTTTACCTTTAGATTGTTACACCACCTTTAGACTTGAACTACGTTCAAGTCTAAAGGTGGTGTAACAATCTAAAGGTATATATATATATATATATATATATATATATATATATTTTTTTTTTTTTTTGTGACTATATATATATACATATATATATTTTTTGTGATATTTTTAGGACTTTTGTGAACAACTAGTCTATTTCACCTCTACATCCACACCAAAATATATGAATCTCCGTAGCTCAGTCGGTAGAAGACAAAGTCCATTAAATGGAAAGACGTGAGTTCGATTCCTCTCCAAAACGTGAGGAATGTTTCTCTGGTGTCATTCGACCAAAGATTAGTTAGCTGCTGTCACACGGAAGTATATATTTTTTTTTTTCACCCGGAAACTCGGGTTCTTCGTCACCCGGAACAGGCAAACCGGCCCCGTGCACAAACACTCGGATCTAGTCATAAAATACATACTTAATCCCTCATTAGGAGGGATCGTTTTAAAGGACTGGGGAGGAAAAGGGGAACCCCATACGAAATAAATAAATCATATTATATTATATGCTGTTCTACTTGTTTTAATGTCACCAGTATAAGGGTTATGGCCCTTCCAATTCTACAGCCTAAGTGGTAATTTTTTCTCCTACTCCTCTCTCTCTCTCTCTCTCTCTCTCTCTCTCAAAGCATTCCCTCCCTCCCATTCATTCTCTCCTCTCAGAAATCCTCAATTTTTTCCCGCCTTAGTTAGTAAGTTTTGCGGGTTTGCGTGGTTAGCCTAGTGGCTTTGCGCTTCGCAACCATATGCCTGGGGAAGGAGTGTCCCAGGTTCGATTCCCGTCGAAGACGTGAGGATCTTCCTCAAGCATAGCCAAGTTAGCCGGTCTTGGACGCGGCAGTAGGGTTTTTTCCGCCAGTTTAGCTGGCGTTTTTTCATCCCGCAAACCGGTCCTGTGAACATACGCTTCTACAGCCAAAAATATATCCCCCCCCCCTAGCGACAGGTCGGTTTGGAGTGGTACTAACAAGTAGTCGCATCTAAGTAACACGCGGACCCTGCATAGGAAGCGGGAATAATGCGTAGTGAAAGAAGAAGTTACTAAGTTTTGCACAAGTAAATCGTAATTGGGTAAAACCAACAGACACGCTTCACTTTCCTTTCTGAGTACCCTTTTTTATAAGTATGCAAACATCCTCTTATCGTGCTCGTTTAAAGATCTGTCCATAATTCATGCCCTCTCATTAATTTCATTTGCTTCAATAATTTTGTCAACTTTTTCATCTAATGACTTATACGTGTGCTAATTTGCTGGTTTGTGGTTTACTGTAGCAAGGAGAGAAAAAAGTAACATTGCGATACGTTAACAAAATGCTCAGTGCTGTATCTACATTTAGGATCAAATATGTTTGTATAAGTTAATCAATTATTTTAAAAAAGTTAAATAAATGCAGTTTGTCCTAGTATGACATCTGCCTGAGTGTTTATGGCTCAACCAGATTAGTAAAAATGTCATTCCTTTCTCGAGTGAAGTTATGACACTTCACCAGAACACGGCAAATGGTAAGACGAGTGTTGAACTGTATACACACAGGTGCGTCATCAGCCCTCCATAGATAAGAAAGTATAAGATGACCGTAACCTCTGCGAAGCCTTGCAAGAACAACTGTTTCCCTTCAGTTTCTATGCTAACAGGACTGCAAATTTCAGATTTAATCTCATGCAAATTATTTCTGTACGCTTCCTTGCACGATGTGTTATTGATTAATTACCTTTGTTCTTATTAAATGCCTGTATAGAGAACTGAGAAATATAGTGTGGAAAAAGTGTGAGCTGACCGAGCAGCTCTATGTACAGTCTCATTTCCAGAGCCGTCTAAACTCACTAAGCAACCTAGGAGCGACAAAGTTAAAGGGATAATATATCCCTCATTATTTTAAAGCTGGATACGAAACTCGGAGATCGAAATCTAAGAGTTTCATGCCGAAGAACTATCGGCGAGTCCAAGCGTAAGTCAACACCTGGGTAGTACAACACTAGGGAAACTCGGAGCAAAGGTGGAGCAAGTTCCATCACTATCATTAATATTTTCTCATAATGTAGAACGCAGCTCCTAGGAGATGTATTACTGTTTTACATTATGAGGAGAGGTCACTACCCACACCGGTTTCGACCTTTATTGAGGTCTCATCAGTGAGTAGGTAGTAGACCTGGAACCGAACATACACATACCCCTACTAACGAATTGCCAGACCGGTGTACCCATATATTATTATTACTACGATAAAGAGCCAAGAGGCTATTTTTAAAATTTAAAATAATGAGGGATTTATTATCCCCTTAACTTAATTTACACCGCCGGAAAAATAGCCTCTTTGCTCTTTATCGTAGTAATAATAATATATGGGTACACCGGTCTGGCAATTCGTTAGTAGGGGTATATGTGAGTTCGGTTCACTTAAACCTTGGTATTCCAGGTCTACCTACTCACTGATGAGACCCCAATGAGGGTGGAAACCAGTGCGGGACGAATCTGGCTTTGAGAGGCTCCGCTTGGAGATAGGTTTTTGCCTGTCTCTGAGTGGAGCCACCGATGAGCCTGATCTACGATAGCCTCATCGATTCGAATGAGGACCTTATTTCCAGGATTTCTATTGCCTCTGCCGCTGTACGAGAAATGCCTGGTGTTTTCGCCAATGTACGCCAATCACTAGGTTGAAGTGAAGCCTGCATTAATGTTGGCGGTCGCTCTTTTGAGCAGTTACTGTAATTTGTTGAATAAAATTCTTTAATTTGTTCTGTAATTTCTGCAATTGTTTCAAATCTCCTATGTCATTCTTGTGTTTCTTCATTTCCTGTTGCTAACCTTTAGCCTTTCACTGTTTGAGTTCGGATCATGCATTGTAGGACGAAAAGTGCTCGATTAGGTATGTTCTATCACCCCTTAAAGTTTGGCCCAAGAGTTCTGAATCATCCTATATATATATGACGATCTGTAATATTAACTCGGAATTGGGATATGTTCATATTTATATATACTGACTTAGAAACGAGAACTAGAAATAACAATTAAATTTATTCATAACGCAACAAATTTCATTGGATTGTCCGATTTCTTCAGGCGTGGGAACATAGAAAGCAAATAAAACAGACTATGAGAAACATCGTATCACTATAAAAACTACTATTATAAAATTCAGTTAGCTTTGAACTGTAGCTACAGTCCGTGTTGAAGTTCTATTGTTGGGCATCTGCATGCGTCTGATTTCACGAGTGTGCCAATATCGGATAGCAGAGCTGAAAGAGTCCGGTAAATTATAACTAAGGTTATTATTTATATGATGAGGGTCCATAACAATTTCCTAAGACTCGATTATGCAGCGCTCCACCTCGTCACGACATATATGAAGGTCTGAAGTTGTTGTACAGTTTATCTCATGTTAAGGGCCTTCATCATTTGTGTTTACTGAAAACAGTACACGGCTTGACAGGGCACTTGCTCTAGTTCTTTTGTAGGCAATGTCCCTCTGGTGTTCTTCTAGACGTAGGATGATGGATTTTTTCAGTTTGGCCATAGTATTGTTCCCCGCAGTGACACGTGATTTTGTACACTCCTGGGAATTGTAGATGGTTGTGAGCTTGTTTGTATTTGCTTAAAATCGACCTTAGTTTAGGAAGAGTAGAGAAGCAGGTTTTTATGTTGAACTTTCGTGAAATTATTTTTAGTTTCTTGCAGAGCGAGCTGATGTATAAGGAGGTATAACCTTTGGAGTTGTCTTGTGTTTCTGAGTTATTTTTATGGCCGTGGTATAGATGCTTATTAATAGTTTTCGACGAATAGCCATTACTTGTGAAGGTTCTTTGGAGATGTTGTAGTTCATTTTTTAGCTCTTCATCATCTGACAGTATAGATCTGGCACGATGTGCTAGAGTTGAGATGATACCCACTTTCTGTGCAGGATAGTGATGTGCGGCCGCATGTAGGTATCTATCCGTGTGTGTAGAGTTTATAAAGATAGAATCAGATGTCTCAGACAAAGTACACAAAGAAAACTGCCCACTGAGAACAATCGTAGATAGTACTGACTCGCCTAATTACAACTTATCTAAGTTTCTGGCTTCACCCTTAAAAGGGTTTTACAGGAAATTCTTCTTCATATATAAAAAACTCAACAGATTTCGTCTCGAAAATCAAAAATTTAAAACTCCAGCCTTTTGATATCATGGTGAGCTTTGACGTGGTGGCTCTCTTTACAAACATTCCAAATAAAGAGGTCCTCGATATTTTAAAGAACAAGATTACAAAAAAGATGTTTTCCTTGCTGTCACATTGCGTTCACGCTGGCTACTTTCAATATGAGAAAAAAAAGTTTACAAATAAAATAAGGGATTGGCAATGGGCACCCCCTGTCTCCTATATTAGCTAACATCTTTTTTGAAGATTTCGAACAAAAGACAATCTCCTCAGCTACTCTTAAACCAAACATTTGGCTGAGATTTGTAGATGACATATTTCCTATTTGGGAACACGGCACCGATAACCTTCAGTCTTTTCTAAATCATTTAAACAACTTCCACCAAGACATCAAATTAACAAAATGGATCTCTTCCCTACCCAGACGTAAGACTCTCTAAGACATCTGATTCTATAAAAATCTCAATCTTTAGAAAATCTACACACGCACACCGATAGATACCTACATGCGTCCGCACATCACTATCCTGCACAGAAAGTGGGTATCATCTCAACTCTAGCACACCGTGCCAGATCTATACTGTCAGATGATGAAGAGCTAAAAGATTAACTACAACATCTCCAAAGAACCTTCACAAGTAATGGCTATTCGTCGAAAACTATTAATAAGCATCTATACCGCCGCAATCAAAATAACTCAGAAACACAAGACAACCTCAAAGGTTATAACTCCTTATACATCAGCTCGCTCTGCAAGAAAATAAGAAGAATTTCACGAAAGTTCAACATAAAAACCTGCTTCTCTACTCTTCCTAAACAAAGGTTGATTTTAAGCAAATACAAACAAGCTCAAAACCATCTACAATTCCCAGGAGTGTACAAAATCATGTGTCACTGCGGGAAACAATACTATGGCCAAACTGAAAAAATCCATCCTCCTACGTCTGGAAGAACACCAGAGGGACATTGCCTACAAAAGAACTAGAGCAAGTGCCCTGTCAAGCCATGTACTGTTTTCAGTAAACACAAATGATGAAGGCTGTCAACATGAGATAACTGTACAACAATTTCAGACCTTCATATGCCGTGACGAGGTGAAGCGCCGCATAATCGAGTCTTACAAAATTGTTATGGACCCTCATCATATAAATAATAACCTTAGTTATAATTTACCGGACTCTTTCAGCTCTGCTATCCGATATTGGCACACTCGTGAAATCAGACGCACGCAGATGCCAAACAATAGAACTTCAACACGGACTGTAGCTACAGTTCAAAGCCAACTGAATTTTCTAATAGTAGTTTTTATAGTGATACGATGTTTCTTAGTGTTTTTTATTTGCTTTCTATATTCCCACGCGCCTACACCCCCCCCCCACACATATATATATACAGTATATACAGTATGTAGAAAGTTTTTTACCTTGGGTATAATATATACGTTAAATATACCAAGCTAAAATTATAAACCTGGTTTTAATCAATTTCCCAAGTAAGCAAACAGACAAGTAAATCAAGTTTGCGCCTTTATTGAATTATATATATATATATATATATATATATATATATATATATACTACAGGGGCTCTGCTCTCCCTCCCCTGGTGCTTACGGGCCCAACCCCGAGTTCCGGGCTGATAAGTCGGTAAAAGCCGGTAAGCTGGTAAGACAAAAAAGTGATATAAAAACATGACATAAAAACATATCAAATTTCGGCTTATCTCTTTATATATAGAGAGTAGATATATATCTACTCCATATATATAAAAAGAAAAGCCGAAATTTGAAATGTTTTTAATTCACGTTTTTTTGTCTCTGGCTCACCAGCCCGGAACTCGGGGGGGTTGGCTGCTGTAGGCGCTAGGGAGGAAAGCCCTCCTAGTATATATATAAATAAATAAATAATAAATCAGCTAACGCCTTTTCTTCCCTTATAGGGAGTAGGCGAGGCCTTTATACCCTATATAGCTTTTGTAGACTGAGTGGGCAGTTTAATCTCCACCGGTAGCCAATCAGAGATAGCTGGCCCATGTCTATCACTAATTATAGCAGCTGGCGATGAAGAGGCTGGCAAACAAGTGCTGCCATCTCATCATTTAATTATTTTATATATATAATAATTAAATATCGCTCTTGATGGATCATAAGATAAAAATATAAGAAAATCTCCAATTGCTATTTTGTTTTTATTACAAGAGAAACATTAATGCAAAACGATTACATAATAATATTAATTAAATTATAGCAGCTGGCGATGAAGAGGCTGGCAAACAAGTGCTGCCATCTCATCATTTAATTATTTTATATATATAATAATTAAATATCGCTCTTGATGGATCATAAGATAAAAATATAAGAAAATCTCCAATTGCTATTTTGTTTTTATTACAAGAGAAACATTAATGCAAAACGATTACATAATAATATTAATTAAATGTGTTTGCTCTATGGGGAGATATCGCACAATAAAACTGTTTATAAGCTCTTCTAAATTTAAATTATAAGCTACGTCCGCCTATTATTATATCCATATTATCGATAGAGTCGGACGTAGACCAACCAGTCTTTCTTAGGTCATTGCTGTTCGCAAATATACTGTATATAATTGAAACATATTATATTTTCTGATCTGATTCAGTACACGGTATGGAATACATTAATTCATTTTTTTTTTAAATATAAATATACATAATTAATGTTCATGCATACATACTCTTTACAATGTAACTATACATGTACATATGTGTATACAAGTACATACTTGATATGGACGTAGATTACATGCATAATATGGTATTGTGATGTAAGGAACGGAAATGATATATTTATGAAAATGAGTTCGGTGTTAATATTCTCAGTAAAACGATGATGAGACGAAGTAACCCACTGACGTCGGTGCTAGAGTTAGCTTTCTGAAGCCAGTGACTAAACTTCTTTTTTTTATGTTAGCGTTGTAGTTATTATGTTTTATGTGAAACGTATGGCAACTGTTGCAGTTCCAAGTGTGCTGATACAATTTGCATAGTTTGGCTTTTAAACACCTTACCGGCCATTAAAGATCAAATACGCATCCCCAAAAGCTTCGTATCCATCATAAATTTCAATGGTGTTACAATTTTAATATGCACTTCGCATCCATGGTAAGATGGACTTATATATACTTCCTGGCCAGTAGCGTGGTTTTAATGATCTGTAACTGTTCAATGTTTTACATTATATGGCGGGTTGTTGAGTGATGTGGTTATGAGATGCTCCATCATGGCGGCTCCATGCAAATTTTTATAATTCCTGGTTATGTATAGGGTTGTGTTTGATCTTATTATGAGATACATTTCTGTTATTACGAATCGTTTTGGAAATAGTGTCTTAGTAATAGTCCGTAATGATTTAGATTTTTTATACTCAAGATTTTGTGTTTGCCATTAGGGGTTTCGTTATTTTCTGGTGTATGGGGGGTCTCCAAAGTACCACTGAAATGATTCTTTGGCGAAGTTTTTCTAAATTTAATAAATGGCTGTTTTGCTGTGAACCTTGGTACTTTACCTTAGTATTGTTTCACATGTTCCATGGTAGATGAGGTTTTTTTTTTTTTTTCGTTGGTTGGTATTATATCCTTTGCTTGGAAGAGCTTTGCGGTAATATGCGTAGTTTGTTATGAAGGGATTCCGCATGTTTAGTCCATTTAAGTTGGCTACCGATGTATAAACCGAGATGTGAAGAGTACGGTACAGGGTGCTAATCTGCCTCTCATCTCTGTTGAAAAAATAATACACACAAGACTACACAATTACTTACAGAAATATAGCATCATCTGACAAAAGGACATTACAGACCTGGTTTAGGAATTATCTCCTTGCTGTATTTGTATTCCCTGGCTGTGATATGCGCCTATTTACTTGCGTTCTGTCTGTGAGATAATTCCTAAACCAGGTCTGTAATGTCCTTTTGTCAGATGATGCTATATTTCTGTAAGTAATTGTGTAGTCTTGTGTGTATTATTTTTTCAACAGAGATGAGAGGCAGATTAGCTATAGGTCTGTAGTTGTGAACATCATTTCTTTTTCCGTGTTTGTAGATAGGTATAACTATTGAGGTTCTTAGTTGTTGGGGAATAGCGTCAGTATCGAATATCATATTCACAAATTTCAGAAATAGTATTTAGTTGTTCAAAATGTGTTAGGAGGTCTGTAAATCTGATTTTGTCAATTCCTGCATTTCTCTTTCGCTTTAATTGTGATAGAACATCTAAAATAAAATAAATCAGCTAACACGTTTTATTCCTTAGAGGGAGTACCCAAAGCCTTTTGAATCCTATCTAGCTTTTGGAGACTGAATGGGCAGTTCAATCTCCACCGGTAGCCAATCAGAGATAGCTGACAAAACTATCACTGATTATAAGCAGCAACCGATGAAGAAACTGGCAAACAAATGGTACCATGCCATCTCTTGGTGCCTAAGGATATGTTCTTGTTTAAAACAGTGTGGGTTCTACGGTCGATTTTCTTGGATTTATAGGACGAAAAACCAGAGTTTTGGGAGAAAAAACCCACTTACCGATACCAAAGATCGACTACCTTTGGAACCAGTCGAATAAAGGCTTACGAAAAATTCCTCCAGTCGGCGACTAGACTTGAACTTAAATCTCTCTTCAGGTGGCCTAGCGAAGAGAATGAATATTATCTTCTCTTAGCCATGTCTCCCTAATACCAAATACATTCGGCCAAGATAAAATAACCAATGTATAAACTCCTCTTCCCTCTGTTCTGAATGCTGCTAGCATTAGTGTACGCGAAGCACAATGGCCCTAGGATAACCGCCATCCTTATGCTTTATAGTAGCAGTCCCATTCTTGTTACCAACAGTCATATTATTATGCATTCTCACACTCACTTACCTCATTCGTATTTGTAGACTCACTTAGCATCTATCCCCTCTAATAGTACTAATTTCCTATCACAATTTTGCATCTCCAATCTCACTTCATTCACCAATTCCTTTTCTTTTCTACAGTTCGATCATCAAATCCATTCAAGGTGTCAACCACCCAGATTGTATAAATCCTTTCGTCCATCAGATTCACTCCACACATCATTCTGCTTGCATAAACAATGCATTGATTCATTTGCTATCACCACCCTTCTACTCAAATCAACTCTGTCATAGCGCGGGAAGATTCATCATCTTAACGCTCACACTCTTCTCATTTGCTACTTTCAGTAACTCATGTCCTCCCTCTAACCATATTCGACCCCTTTTAAATCATTCATTCCTCTCTAAATAATCAACTCTTATTCTGACAGCATTGATATAATCGTTAATCGTTGCACTCGGAATCACGATTTGGTCACTCTTGTGTCTTATAATCGAACCATCATACAAGAAGTTTTCCTTACCTCTTTTCTAGTACTGATTAAAGTTATCTTTCCATAATAATTCTTCGTCTCGTTTATGCATATCGAAAAAACTCGTTTGGATTTATTATGACCTACTTAACTAATTTTCTTTCCTAATGTGATTTACCCTTTCTCACCTTACTAGTTACCCTTCCTGCTTGACTTTGTATTGCACATGAGCATGCTGATCACCATTTTGTTCATATTCCTTCCACAAGGTTTTTTTTTTATTTTTTTTTATTTTTTTTTTTGTGCAGCTCTTGCTTTATGTTGCTACTTCCACTTAACCTCCTTGGCCTGGATATGAAGTCTTCGAGTATTGTCTCTCAAACAATTCCTAATCACTCCCTACCTAAGCAGTGCTGAAATTCTTTCCATTCAGTTTCTTATGAGATTGCACAATCAACTCCAAACTGCCCACCTAAGTTCACTATAGAGCTTCACTAGGAGTTAAATACGTATTTCCTTGAAATTTAAAGGTGGTCAGAAAATAATGCTTGCTTAGGACCTGCATATACGTTAACCTCGACTTTGTTCATTTCCCTTAATTTCAATATGACTGGGAATTCAGCACAACTGAATATCCAAATTAAGGCACTTCATAAAAAAAATCAACTAACGCCTTTTTATTCCCGTATATACAGGGAGTAGGCGGGTCCGTTTTTAGCCCTATCTAACTTTTTGGAGACTGAGTGGGCAGTTCAATCTCCACTGGTACCCGATCAGAGATAGCTGGCCCAAGGCTATCACTAATTAAGCGGCACGCAGTGAAGAGAGACGGCTCTACAGGTGTCGCCATCTGTCGGTCCCTAACCCTAACACTTGTATTTAATGTCTGAAATAATGTGGGTTCTACGGTCGATTTTCTTGAGTTTACGGGACGAAAAACCCGAGTTTCCCGGAGAAAAAACCGCTTGCTCATGCCCGAGGCACTTCATATTATACAATAAATTATCTGTCTGACATCAATACAGGGTTGGGTATGGATTTTACACTGGAGAAGAAATGGCCTATAAAGAACTCAATGAATCTACATAAATCATACAATACATTTCTGGTGGCGGTTTTAGTTTACAAGCGCAAGCTGAATGGCATGCAGGTCAGCAGGAATCAGAGCCGTCGTAATCCATCCGCTAAGCAATTAAAGCAATGCCCAGGAACGACAAAAACCAGAGAAATTCTATCTCAACCATCTCAACAGAGTTTTTGTTTTTAATTTTGGGCATTTTTTTGAATTTAGGAAAGAAAAATAATACTTGCCTAGGAACAGCATATACCCTAACAACGACCTGGTAGAATTTACTACATTCCCGTGGAATATGACTGGACAGTAGGGAAAAACAGCAGCACATCCAAGAGGTCTCAAATCTTTCACATAGACGACTAAGTAGCCACAGTTCAGGACCTGATTTACGCATAAGCTATACCTGCTAGGGTTAGGGTCTATATTACAAGATGTCCACCTCGGTATAGATTAGCTAAAATTTATTCATTAAAGGGGCCTAATAAATTTGACAACTTAACGATAACAACTACTTTAAATACAGCATTTGCAGAGTACTGATGAAAGTACTCCAGGAAGACTGATGATGGAATAAGAGACTTCAACAGTTCTCACAACGATGGAGTACATACCTGTAAAGGAGAAATACTGTTATGTTCAGTGTAGGTAAGGTCAACATTCATGATATTAGCTTACATTATATCTTTAACGTGCGCGTGAAACAGGCTGCAAATGGCAGTCTGATATATATAATAGTAAACTTCTCCAAGTAGGGAAAAATACTAGGACATTTAGGAGAATTTATTTTTATGAATGGTGAAGAGGCAATTGTTTAAAAAGAAGCAACACTGCTAATGATTTTGCTTCTACATGAACACACTGAACAGACGAGGTCAGGAACGAAGCAGTAGATACTGGTATACTCTGATTATCAGAGGCGAATCAAGCTGGTATCAGACCTGAGGGGATGCCAGGAGCCCGATCTCGAAGGGCCTTGAACGTCATATTCAAGTGCAGAAATTATTATTTTTTTTTACTATCCCTATTCCATTTCATCGGGAGAAAGATCTTTCTGTCTTAATATTTTGCTAGAAAATATCGAAGAAATTATTTAACGTGTTACTCCAACTTAAATAAATATATTCTTTCTGTATGAAGCAGTATGGAGCTTTTTTAGTAATTATATTTCTTTCTTTTTTCTTAAAATATTTTATTATTTTTTGTAATTTTAATTTTTGATAATTTCATATCTGAAAATTATAATTTTTCTGTATATAAGTATAAATATTTCTGTATATACTGATATACAGAAAAATGTATTGCAATATTTTGAAATAAAAATATTAAATTACATATATTGCTCAGTTGCACTCTACGACGCTTGAACGCAAGAAGAAAGACTTACTTCAAGTTCGACTGTAGTCGCCGACTGCAGGAACATTTTTTTCAACCGGTTCCCGAGTTAGTCGATCTCTGGCATGGGAAAGCGGGTATTTTTATTCTGTAAACTCAAGAAAATCGGTCGTTGAATCCACACTATTTTCAGACATTAAAAAATATTGTGTTAGGGTTAGGAACCACAAGAGTGGCTAGTCACCTTCTTCACTGCGTGCCGATTAATTATTGATAGCCTTGGGCCAGCTATCGCTGATTGGCTACCAGTGGAGATCGAACTGCCCACTCAGTCTCCAAAAGTTAGATAGGGCTAAAACGACCTGGCCTACTCCCTATACAGGAACAAAAAAGGCATTAACTGTTTTTTTTTAATCACATATTATGTGTGTTTAATTTTTTGTTGTAGGGAAGCTCTATTTCTTTGTAGCATACACATATATAAGACTTTTTTAGAGCCCCTCAGTCGGCTTAATCCGCAGCTAATGAAGGCCTGTGAGCTCAGTGAAAGTGACGCTTGCATCCTCTGAGCTAGGCTGCCCGAAGATAGAGAGATCAAGTTTAAATCTAGTCGCTGACTGAAGGAACTTTTTCTAAGCCTTTTGTTCGACCGGTTCCCAAGTTAGTCGATCTCTGGCATGGGTAAGCACGTTTTTATGTCTCTTAAACTCAAGAAAATCGACAATAGAATCTCAAATTATTTTTCAGAAAGTTACATATCCTATTAGGGATAGGCACCCAAGAAATGGCAGCAGTTGTTTGCCCAGTGTCTTAATCGTTGGCCACTTATAATCAGAGGTAGTCATGGGCAAGCTATCTCTGATTTGCTGCATGTGAAGATTGAACTGCATACTCAGACTCCAAAAGCTAGATAGGATTAAAAGGCCTCACCTACTCTATATATAAGGGAATAAAAGGCATTAGCTGATATTTGATTTTTCGAAGCCCTAGTTCTTTGTAGCATGTACATATACAAACACTTTATACAAACACTTTTTAGGGGTACCCAGCTGGCTTAATCCGCAACTGCTGAAGATGATGAAGATCTCACAATCGCAGACTAGTATCAGTTACTTGGGATTCAGAATTCATCTTGGTACAAAAAAGTGAATGATAGACATGAAACAGGGAAGATCGATTGGCACTCCATTCAGTAGAGGAGAGAGTGCGACGGATATTCAATGTATTCTTGCGCTTTTCTCTTAACTGACGAATCTGCTTGGAATATAAACTTTGTGAAAGATGAGTCCAAAGAATTTGACATATGTTGGTACTGGAATAATAGTTGGTGAAATTCTAATTTGTGAAACTCTGAGTGAAAAGCACATTTTCAGTAGAAATGTACACAGACACCTTTATGCTGAAGATCTGAAACCATTACTAAGTATCTTTAAAGATATACAATCGACTGTCAGTTGAAGTTGTCTTTCAATGATCATGTTATTAGAGTGACATATATTTTGGAAGTTATTATTATTATTATTATTATTAACCACGCTATCGGCCAAGTCGTCTAAGTTATCATGGATGCGAAGTGCATAATAAAATTGTGCCATTGATATTACATTGAAATATATGTGATGGATACAAAGCGTATGAGGATGCGTATTTGATTAATAATGGCCGGTAAGGTGGTTAAGAGATACCTCCAGGGAGTCAAAATCTCATAGAAAAGCGATACTGTTCGCACTGGTAGTCATACTCATTCTTGAATTCATTCACGCTACTTCCACACACACACAACATTCAACGGCAATCTATTCCAGTCATGCACCACTCTGTGGAAGAAAAGTCTAGCTCTCACTTCCTTCTTGACAGCATTCATTCTCAACTTCCAAGGATGACTTCGCTTCCTTTTCCCACCCTCCATAAAATAAATAATTCCATCTACTGAAATTCTGTATAACCCTTTCAGAAGTTTGTAAGTCTCAATCATATCACAACTTCCTTCTGTTTGCTAGTGCGTACAGACTACAATTTCTCGATCTGTTTTCATAATCTGTATTCTAACACCCTGATCTTATTTTTGACACTCTCTTTTGTACTATCTCCACTGTACGTGTAAAAGAATCACCGCGGAAACCAGACCTGCGCGCAATAGTCCAAGAGACGTCGTATTAAGGCCTTGTAAAGAGACAAAGTGAATTCTTTATCTTTACATGTCAAGGTTCGTTTTGTCTCTTTACAATCAAAAAAAAAAAATCAGCTAACGCCTTTTTATTCCCGTATACGGGGAGTAGGCGAGGCCATTTAGCCCTATCTAACTTTTGGAGACTGAGTGGGCAGTTCAATCTCCACTGGTACCAATCAGAGATAGATGGCCCAAGGCTATCACTAATTAAGCGGTACTCAGTGAAGAGAGACGGCTCAAATGTGCCGCCATCTCGTGGTCCCTAACCCTAACACAATATATTTAATGTCTGAAAATAATGTGGGTTCTACGGTCGATTTTCTTGAGTTTACAGGACGAAAAACCCGAGTTTCCGGGAGGAAAAACCTGCTTGCCCGTGCCAGAGATCGACTAACTCGGGAACCGGTCGAAAAAAGGCTTAGAAAAATTTCCTCTAGTCGCCGACTAGACTCGAAACCAAGACTTCCTTCGTGCGGCCTTAATACGACATGTCTCTTTACAAGGCCTTAATATTTTCTGAGCAGTATTTGCAATTTTTATTATACGACCCTTGAACTTCAACTTCTTGTCTACTAAAATTCCAAGATTCCCAGCCTCATCAGTTTCTTCTAGCATAATTCCCATCGAATACAATACCACACTGGATATATAATAACACCAAACTGCATGACCTTATGTTTATTAACATTCAAACGACAGCCATTTTCACATACCTATAAATCCAGTCTATTCAAATTATTCTGCAAGTACTGCATATTAGCAGCACTCCTGATTACCTTAGCTATCTTTGCAACTTTGGCAAATAGCTGCAGTAGCGAACAAATTAGACCGAACAAGCCGATTTTTCAAGTTTTTGAGTTTTGTTTCGGTTCAGTTGACATTCGTAGTAGTTTATTCATTTTGTTTTGATAAAATGGATATATCTCCTGAGAGCGTTCATAAATCTATACCCTTTATAATCACACATCCAGAACTTAGAGATATTGCCAATGAGTGTGGTGTTGGTTCGGGTACTGTTAATACAGCTGTAAAGAGGTTTGGGGAAGCAAGTACTTTTTCTGCTGAAAGAAAAAAAACAGGAAAATATGGGCAAAAAGGGAAAACTACACTTAATAGTTAGGAAAACGAAATTGAGTCCACGATTGTCTGCTGTAGACTTAAATAGAGACTTGACAGTTAGTAAAATTAATGCTTCTGACATGACAGTCTGATGAAGAATGTTGGAAGCAGGGAGGACACAAACCAAAAAAGAAGAAACAACTCTTGGCGAACGCTATGCAGAAAAAGTGGCTCCAGTGGGCAAAAGTGTACAAAGATTGGAATATTGATAAGGAAGGAGGTCGTATTCTTAGATGAGAGCCATTTCTTTGTACAAGAGAAGAATGTCCTATGTGTGCAAATCAGCTGCTGAGATTTCTCCCGCCGCACCTTCAATAAACTCCATACCCTTGCTAAACAGATGTTCTGAGGTTGTTTTGCACAGTCCAGGATCACTTGTTCATGTCGACGGTAAGATAAAAATTGACCACTACATAAAAATATTGGTGCAAAGAGTGGTCCCACAGATCCAAAAAAAGACAAAGAACTCATTTCCTAACAGAATCTCGCTCCATGCCACATTTCAAAAAAAAAGTGAAAGAGTTCTTCCAAAACCACAACATCTATTTGTTTCAGTGGTCAGGTAACTATCCTCACATTAACCCAATAGAAAATTTGTGGGCATAGTGAAAAAGAGACTTACGATTCTGTTATTATAAAAGTATGGTTTCGAGATGCAGAAATAAGAAAAATGTGTTCGACGTTGGTAAAGTTCATGCCTAAACGAATTAATGAACTTATTAGTCACAGAAGGCCGCACCGCATATAAATTATTAAGTAAATTTTTGTACTTATTTTCTTGCGAAATTAATATTTTTCTTTAAAATGTGACTGTTCCGATTAATTTATTCGCTACTGTATATGTCGCATATCAAATCCTTCCTAAGTCATTAATATACAGATTGAATAACAATGGACCAAGGACTAATCATTGAAGCACACCACTGTTTACCTTGAATCTTGTAGATTCACATTCCCTTATATATGACCTTTTAATATCATTCAGCCATCCTCTTATCCAAGAGAATATGGGATTGGATTGTAATCCAATCCCATATTTTCCAATTCATGCAAGTCTTCCGTGCTGTATTCTGTCAAAAGTCTTAGCAAAATCTAAAAACATTATGGTGTATCCATTCCTCCTGTCTAACTCAGTGGTGGTGGTGGTAACATTAGAGAATGTGAGCAAGTTGCTAAAACCAGACCTTCCCTTATTAAACCCATGCTGTTCGTTGCAGAGTAGCGATTCTCTATGAACCAATTCTGAATGTGAGCCCTAACCAACTTTTTCAAAATCTTCACCACCACCAGTTCTGAGATACTGTTGGGTCGATAGTTGGATAAATCGGTTTTTGCACTAACCTTATACAACTGGATTACAATATATGATTTCCCCTACTGCAGAATCTTTCCAGTTCTGAGACTCAAATCATACAGCCTGGTTAAAAGAATAGCCAATTAAGCTGAACACTCGCTTAGCGGTGTGCTAATATCCTGTCAGCACTGGTGTAGCTTTCAGCCTAGTGTATATGCAACATTCAGAAATGTTGCATATATAAGGTTGATAGCTTTTATTAAAATAGTTACTCAGTTGAACAATCACATACCATTTGGATTCATAGATTATTCTTTCAAATTCATTCTTTTACTTGCAGTATAACGATAGAATTCTTTTTGGTTGTGTTTAACTTGTATCGACAATGTATGACATTTTGTGATATTATATGGCAATATATGATATCCAAGGGAATACGGGATTGGATTGGGCTTAGTTTTCTGTACGCTCGGTAGTTTTCTATACAATACTTGCGACTCTTCTGGCCTGCTGCTTATAATCAGGGCCGCCCCGTAGGTAAGAGGCGCCATTGTTCAGAGTTATATTTCAGCATCCACATAAAATAGAATTTGCAAATTAAAATGAAATTAATTTCAATTTTTTTAATTTATATAGTATATAAATATGAGATATACGTAAAGTGCAACTCAAAAAAAAAAAAAAATTCAATTATCACAAAAAAAATCACACCACCACAACTCAAACCTGCTTTGACACATCACTCATGAAGCGGTACCTCAAAGCAAAGCAGCTAATCGGTTATGATCATCTTTTATCGCCTTACTCTTTAAGTGATGCCATCTATGTAGTAAAGTTTTAATGAATAAGAGTATTGTATAGAAATTTACTGTTATTTATCATCTTGATGTGGCGCCCCTCCTGATCAGGCGCCTTTATGCAGGGTACAACCTGCACACCGGCCCTTTTTAAAATTATCATAACTAGCATCATCCATATGCACACGATATTCTTAGCACATCTTCCTCTTACGAATCTTGCTTATTTATATACTACACATCAATTTCACTCCTATTCCTATCTTCGAATTCTAGCGATTTAGGTATTTTTTAAAGATTTCCCACTCATTATTGATATCATTCCCATTCAACTGATACCATAGCGCAGAACCCTGCATACTCCTCAGGTGGCCATAATTTCCTGCTATGTAGTTCAGCATATAACCTTTTCTGAATGGAATATTCATAAACTTGGACACTTCCCAAGGGAGTACTGCATGATCACTGTTACCAACCAAAGGTAGAATAGCTACGTCTTTAACTGAATCCCCCCGCCCCCCGACACTATAACACAATATTCTAACACTCTTTAACCCGGAATAATTCCTTCTGTTATATGCTGCTTGAGTAAGTTGTCTTGCAAAACAGCTCAATAAATTGAGTTTCATTCTTCTCATGGAATTTCACAGCTACCCAATCATAATAATAATAAGCTAACATCTTTATATTCTCTTATAGGGAATAGGCAAGGCCTTTCAACTCTATCTAGCTTCTGGAAACTGAGTGGGGAGCTCAATCTCCACCGGTAGCAATCAGAGATAGCTTCCCCATGTCTATCACTAATTATAGGCGGCCACAAATGAAGAGAGACCAGCAAACAGGTGCTGCCATCACCATCTCTTAGTACCTAACCCTAACAGGATATGTTCCTGTCTGAAATATTGTGGATTCTATGGTCGATTTTCTTGAGTTTATGTGAAGAGAAACCCGACTTTCGGGGAGAAAAAACCTGTTTGCCCGTGCCAGATCTCGACTAACTCGGGAGCCGGTCGAAGAAAGGCTTAGAAAGTGGAAGTGACGCTTCCATCGAGCTAAAGGCCTCTCTACTCAATCAATGTTTGGATAATTAAAGTCCCCCATTTTGATTACTCTTTTAGCACCCATCGTATTTATTTGGTAATGATTTTCTTTGTCACTAGCAGTTGATACAGAAGACCTGTAACAATATCCCACTATGTATATCAACTTGATAGACTCTACCTCACTGCAGATGGCTTCAAACCCACTGCAACATGAAAAACTGTTATTAGTATTGCAGTCATAAATCTCAACCGTAAATGAATTCAAGTCATCTGATATTACTAGTAGCATGCCCCTCCTCTTATCCTGTCTATCCTTCCTAAAAACACTGTACCCTTTGCCAGTAGAGCACTCAGGATTTAGTCTTGGGGGAGGGGCTCGAGTTGAGTAGACGATTTGAGAATACACACTACGCATTGCATACGACCTATGACTGAGCATCTGCAATGATCGCTAATTCATAAGCAGTATAGAAATAGAAGACACGACACAACATAAATTAAAAAAAAAAAGAATTTTAATTATGAAAATATTTTTGGAAAATTTTCTAGTGTTTTTTTTTCATTTTTCTTTGGAGGGGTCAAGGCCCATTGGGCTTCCCTCTGGGTGCGCCACTGCCCTTTACACTCGATACCACTTAGTATGTCTGCATCTGAATGCGAGGTCTCACTTGCGCCTACAATATGAAGTCCCAATATATTAACCAAGGCAACAAACTCTACTCCTTTGTTTCTGATACTCCTAGCATTCGTGTGACATAAGTTAGCTGCATGCTTTTGTATACACTTGTCTGTGGTCTGCATGATTCAGTTCGACAACTTGCAGATCTCTGTTCTTTTCTAGCTCCTTGCTTATTCAGATATTTTTACACAAGCTTGATAGGTCCGAATCGGACGAACACAGAATCGTTCTCTTTCATAATTATAACAATTCCCATTATTAACACAATTACCCAACATTGTCCCTCTTACAGACAGATTTTAATGATTCCTACCATCAGAATTCCCTCTCCGTGATTTTCTGTTGGTCTCATATCCATTGATTTTTAAAGACTCCTGATGGATGTCACATGCAATCAAGTGTAGGCCATTTTTCATATGCAAATCCAATTTTTCCTCAAACTCAGTCCACACATCTAAAAACTCGCATTCATTCCATCTGCACAGCCTATGCATCGAATCGTTTGCCATCATAGCCCTTTGTAATTCATTTCCATCATATCTAGGTAATATACTAATGATTATTGCTTTCTCGCTTCTTCCAACCAACTTTTCATATGCTGAATTTCTCGCTAGTTACCCTACCAGAATTATGACCACTTTTGCTGTTTTTCAATTTCTTACGTTATATTTTTAATTTTTGCTCTTGACATTATAAACCGCTCATCGATGGATGGCATGTTTTATGATAGTTACCAAACCAAAGAACATACTTCTTTTTACAATCAACTTTACTTATCAGATTCTCATTATTACGCATTAACCTACCTGATTCCTTGCTTTATTGTTTTCAATTTCACTGCTGAACTTTTATTTTTCGTAGGTTCCTTTAAATCCTGCTTGGCTTTCTGTAATTCCCTCGTCGTCTGTCTAATAATCTTCTTTAACCTAGCAATTTTGAAGGTTAAATTATTTTCAATATCATCTTCATTATCGTTTTTAGTAGTGGAATTTTTTTTTTTTTTTTTTTTTTGTTAGCGTCTGGTTTCTTCTGCGTTTCTGGCACCATTTTACACTTTCATGTAATATTAAAATATTACAATAAAAATATGTTATCAAGACACTAAATACTTTAAAAACACGAAAATCTACCCTAACATACTATGAAAGACTCATTTTCCAAAGAAAAAACACAATAAAAGAGAAAAAAAAATTCACCAATTTTACACGAGCGCTAAATTACACCAACCATTCAATATTGCCGGCCTGGTTGGCCGAGTGGCATGGATATATATGATTATCTGTGAAAATACTAGTGGTGGTGGTGGCGGTAGATGGCGTTGGTGTAGATGGCGATAGTTGCGGTTCGTTGTAGTTGGTGAATAGAGTGGTGGAGGCAGTAAGTTGTAGAGTAGATGCCCACCGTCGATGCGTCTTTGGACTCCGTGGAGGTATCACGTAATAATAATAATATAACCTCCAGCCCAAAATCAACTTATACTGTACTGACAGTCTATTATAATCAATTAAAAGCATGTAAGTGCTGGTTTTAACTGATTATAATATAATATAATAAATAAATCAATCTTACATTTCGTTTCAGGCACAGAGATATATCATCAGGGAAACGTTATTAAAACTGCAAAAACAATAAGTGGAAAAAAATAGACTGAAAGCCTAAAGTCCTATGAGGAGCTCCTTCTATGGGTGCTGTTTGCTAATCTTAGCAGTTGGATGGAAGCCATAAGAACTAAAGTTTCCCAAATCTTGCGAATAGTTTTTTTTTTAAAAAAAACTCTGCTGATTCTAAAAAAAAAAAAAATCTTACGTTTGCATTTTTTGTTCAAATTAGTTGTTCCTTCCATCTCCTTGAATGCATTTCAGTATGCTGGCTATAGTAATGCTATCATTGTTCCTTACATCTGGGGACCCTCAGGAAAAAATTGCCATAACTCTCGAAAAGTATAATCTCTTCTTTGATTCAAACCATATCTGAAGACGACTCATTTGCTCCGAGGAGTTTTTCTCCCCCTCCATTTGCGGCACTTGTTGGTGGTGGAGGGGACCTCCCAGTGATTGTACTGGGCCTTTTCATTTTTCCTTTTTCTTTGCTTTTCTTCCCGTATTCTTTGCTCTACTTCTCCTGAGTCTTTTTCACTATCCTTTTTCCAGACCACCATCACTGGGATCTAACGCTCTGCCGGCGTATTTGCTGTGCGGTGCGACCCGTGGACATCTGGAAAGGGGGATCCTGGTAGTCTTGCACTACTTTGGTCCGTGCTTCGGCAAGACGGGTGGTCCTGATGTCCCAGCCAGGATCAATCAACTAGTGGGCTTGCCTGCAAGGGTAAACGGTGTTGCAGTAAATCTCTCATCCCATGGTCCGGGGTCGGGATCCTACACCTGCTGCAGTGCCAGTATAGCATCCAGGATAGCCCGGGCGTTCCACTCCTGAGCACAGGCTTTGCTTGCCGGGTAGTGGGCGTCCATGTGTGGCTCCGTGGTGGGTGGGGAGCTCTGGCACCGAATTAAAAATTCCTTAAATATGAATTCTTCATCCTGAAATATTTCAGGGACCCTAACAAAGTCCCAATCAAGTACTGATTATATAGACACAGCATATGGAAACAGAAGAAACAAAAGATATCGGATACTAACATAAATGTACCAACCTTTTTAATCATTCATGCAACAGGTGAAAAACCAATTGGAAAAATGTCACCCCTTCTTTATCCAAAAAGTTTTTGAAGGATTGGCAGGACCTCCTAAAACTGTCAATAAATTGCGTTCTGGTGATATCCTCGTGAAAACAATGTTCAAACAACATTCGAGAAACTGAGAGCAACGACAATGGGTGGAATACAAATTGCAGTAACACCTCACCGAACACTCAATTCCAGTAGAAGAGTGATATCAAAACGGGATCTCCTTGATGTTCCTGATGAGGAGATATGTTCAGAGCTTAAAGATCAAGGAGTGATGGGTGTGAGGCGCATCCTGATACGCAGGGATGGTCTCCTGGTCTCAACCAAGAACATCATCCTTACTTTTGATACACCTAGGCCTCTGACATCTGTAAAAGCAGGGTATCACAGCTGTCCTGTTAGAATGTACATCCCTAACCCACTGAGATGCTTTAAATATCAAAGATATGAACATGCCCAAACTGCCTGTCGTGGTTCTACTACCTGTGCCCGATGTGGTAAAGAACATGATAATAAATCTTGCTGTGAAAAAAAAAAAGCTAAACGTGTCAACTGCCAGGGAGATCATCCAGCATACTCTCGTGCATGTCAGAAATGGAAAAACGAAAAAAGTTAAAAAACTTAAAACAGAACAAAACATAACATAACATATCAGGATGCATAAAGAAAGATGGCCACCATTACACCTGTTCTACGATCCTCTTATGCTGAAAAGTAACAATTAAAAAAAGCAACTGAAACATGTATATCTATTCCACCATACCTGAAGTTTACGATCGCAAGTGCTTCTCTGGTGAGAGCAGTAATCACAAGATCTATGGCCTTACTCCGGAGACAATTTCAAAAATGGTCCCATTCGATGAAAACTCACCTGTCAAAAAATTGTGGAGACTTCACTCAAAGATAAACCATCAGACACTCGCACAGAAAAAATGGATACCTCGATACCCACTGAAAGGAAACTAAACAAAAAACATACCAAACCCTAACACATTTGATGTTTTGAACACTCTACGAGAGGAAGAGATGGACACTGGCTGTCCATACTTTCCTAAAACAGTAGATATAGATCTGACAAAGGCAAGCCCTCAACCTCTCGAAAACCAGACAAGTCAATAAAATCAAGACAATAAGAACATTTTTACAATGGAACTGTCGTGGGATCCGCCAGAATATTGACGATATCAAGATGTTGCAGAAACACAAACCTTTCTGTTTCTGTCTACAGGAAACTTACTTAAGACCCAATGAGGACCGTACCTTTAGGAATTTCACTGTTGTAAGGATAGAACTGGAGATGGTCCTGCTCATGGAGCAGCTATCCTAGTGGACGGTCCACATTAATACTTCTCTGGAAGCAATAGCGATTCGCTTCTCTGTGGGATTTCTTATTACAGTATGTTCAATTTATTTACCACCAAATGCCGATTAAAATAAAATTGATTTTGATAATCTTATCTCGCTACTGCCTGAACCCATACTTTTGATGGGTGACATTAACAGTCACAATACTCTATGGGGTAGTGCCAACACTAATAGATGAGGTCGAATCATTGAAAAATTTCTTGATAATAATCTTTCCCTTCTAAATAATAAACTTAATACTTTCTTCCATATGCCTACCCGCTCATATTCTGCAATTGATCTTACCATCTGTTCCCCTTCCATTCTTTCACTGCTCATGTGGGACGTTGAAGAGGACATATATGGAAGTGATCACTTTCCTGTTCCTTGTACAATGTCGTCACAGGAACCATGTTCACCACACGGATACCTATATGTATGGAAAATGGACCAGGCTGACTGGAACGCTTTCTCTCATCTTGCAAAATTTAATGCTGATGCCATCAATCAAACACCTATCAATGAAGCTATAAAATATATATAACAGAATGAATTGTTCAGGCAGCAACAACCTCCATCCCAAAAACATCATCTCGATTTCCAGTCTATCCAAAACCTTGGTGGAATCCAGAATGTCTGGCAGCCAAAAAAGATCAACACGGAGCATATTTCGTAGATACCCCATGCCCCACCACATCAAATTTAATAACTTTCAATCGTGCTCGAGCCAAAGAACGTTATGTAAGACGTCAGAGTCAAAAACAATCATGGCTCCAATTTTCTACATCAATTAATCAAATGACCAGTCCAAAAGTTATATGGGATAAAATCCGGAAAATGAAAGGCAGATATAGTACACATTGTTTGTCCATCTTTATGATTGATTGAGAAACGTTTGCTAAAATCTCAGCAACAGCTTCTTATTCTCCGGAATTTTTAATACTGAAAGAGCAGCAAGAAAACAAAGGATTAATTTTTCTACCAACATTCTTCAGCCATTTGTCAAGGAGGCACTAAAAAGAGCTCTCCTCGAATCTCACCCTAGTGCAGTAGGACCTGATAACATCCATTATGAAATGATAAAACATCAACCATCATCATCTTCTCTTATTACACAATAGAATACTTGCAGAGGAAGAGTTTCCAAATTCTTGGCATAAGTCAATTGTCATTGTTATCCCAAAACCAGGAAAAAGATCCAACACAAGCAAATAATTATCGCCCCATTGCTCTGACCAGTTGTCTTTGTAAGATACTAGAGAAAATCGTTAATGCCAGACTTCTCTGGTATTTAGAATGCAACAGTCTTCTCTCCAACACACAATGTAGTTTCCGTAGACATCGATCAACTTTAGACCATTTAGTTTGGTTAGAAACTTGTATAAGAGATGCATTTCTGAAGCGAGAACATTTTGTCTGTTTTTTTTTACATGGAAAAAGCTTATGACACAGCCTGGAAATATGGCATATTAAAAGACCTCTGTAACCTAAGTCTCAAAGGACACCTCCCTATATTTATTAAAGACTTTCTGTCCACGCGAACTTTCCAAGTCAGAGTGGGAAGTACGCTATCTCGACCATATCATCAAGAACAAGGTGTTCCCCAAGGCTCTGTCTTAAGTGTAACCCTTTTTGCTATTAAAATTAACTCAATTATTGAACAGCTTCCTCCCACTGTAGACCATGCTCTATATGTTGATGACTTCACAATTTACTGTCACTCACATAACATGAGGGTAACTGAAAGGCAACTTCAGCAAGCAATTGATCATGTCTCTCTGTGGGCTCTTAATAATGGATTTAGGTTTTCAACAGAAAAATAGTGTGTACACTTCTGTCGAAAACGCACTCATCACCCAGATCCTGAAACTAAGAATGGGATACTGTTATTCCAGTAGCTACAGAAACCAAGTTCTTGGGACTCATCTATGACAGAAAAATCGCATTTCTAGCACACATTCGTCAACTAAGAGAAAAGTACAAAAAAACTTTGAACCTCTTTCTCACTCTATCCTTAACTGAGTGGTGTGCTGATCGAGCTTCATTGCTCCATCTTTATCATACACTTATACGTTCAAAGCTGGATTATGGGCCCCAAGTCTATGGTTTGGGCAAGACAGAGTAACCTACGATGGTTGGATTCCATCCATCAAGGTATACGGATAGCTACTGGTGCCTTTCGCACCTCACCCACTCATTCTCTATGTTGATGCAAATGAACCGGCTCTATCACTTCGACGGAAACAGTTGCTTCTTAATTACGCACTAAATTTAATTTCATTGAATAAAATAAAATCTCTCCCAGATCACCCTACATGGAATAGTATCTTCTCTCTGCATTGGGAAGCGCAATATCACACACATCAAATTGATATACATCCTTTTGGTATGCGTACTGAAGAAACTGTGCAAGCTGTTAGTATAAATGTTGACATTAGCTACACTAAACATAACAGCATTCCTCCATGGCAGGTTTGCACACCATCCTCCAACCGCTCACTTTGTCAGCTACAAAAATTTTACACCCCATCATCCATTTACCTGCAATTGTTTAATGCACACAGTGCAGCACACGCTGATTTCTTACCAATCTATACTGATGGTTCAAGAACTAACACCTCTGTTGGCTGTGCTGCTGTGTTTCCTGACATTATCTCAAATCAGATCCCACCAGACTGCAGTAATTATACAGCAGAGTTACATGGCATTCAGCTTGCACTTGTACATATAAAAGAAAACTGCTACCAAAAGTTTATAATTTATACACTCATTGAGCTCTTTAGAGGCTATCTCCACTCATAGGGTCTAATCCGCATCTAGTACTTATGAGGTGCTACACCTGTTTCACAAAATGAAAATCCTTAATTTCGATGTTCAGTTCTGCTGGATTCCCAGCCACATCGGAATCAAAGGAAATGAGGCTGAAGATGCTAAATCAGCTCATACCTTCTCCACATACTGTTTGACAGTTCCATCTACAGACAAAGATCAAAGGTAATTGCTCAGTGGGAGTTAACATGACATGAAGCATCAAAAAACAAATTATATAACATTAAACCTGAAATTAAACACTGGCATTCTAGTCAACGTACAAAGAAGGGAGGAGGTTGTCCTTGCTAGGCTCTGCATAGGTCACAGTCACCTTACACATTCTCATTTACTTAGAGCTGATGATCCTCCCATCCGTGAAAAATGCAACACACATCTCACTATGCATCATATTCTGGTAGATTGTCAAAAATGTACACGAGAGGAATGAAATTTTCACCTATCTAACCAAGCCATATACACTTAGGGAAATGCTAATGCATTTGACCATAAATTTGTTTATATGTAAATAGTTTTTTTGCTTAACTTTTATACATATTATTCATTAGGTTAAATCGGACCAATTATGTATTACCATAGGCCTTGATCTTGTATATTTGTATCACCATGCTGTAATTTTGTTAAAATGTAAATACCATAATGCTAAACTTAAATTTTATGCATCATTGCTGTATAATAATTCCTTTCTGACTCTAAGTATTAGTATAATATAATAGTGTTTGTTGTAATCTTACTAGATGTACACACTGCTTGGCTTTACTTGCCTTTTTTTGCATATATACATGTTAACCTATAGTTATCTATTTATGTACTGCTGAAATCTCTGCAGTAATTTTGTTTATATGTAGATACTACATCAATTAACATACAGTTTGTGCATGCATCTTATTCACTACTTTATTTTTCGAATAATCATGTAGCACTGTAGGACATCTTATCTTACCTATTTGTGTACTATCTAGTAATTCTGTTTACATGTATTGCTAAAATTTGTTTATACTGCATTGCTAAATTTAATTTTCATCCATGCATATTGTATAATAATCCCTTTTTGCCAATTTTTGTACTGCTATAAAGGCATCTATTAGCAAGGTTTTTTCAACCCGCACACAGGCAAATTGGCCATTCGGAACACACGCAATTTACAGACATAGAATACCAGTTGTGGTGGTGGTGGTGGGTGGTAGATGGCGTTGATTCGTAGTTGAGGTTCGGTGTAGTGGTTGAGACAGTTGTTGGTGTCCTCCCGCGATGAGTCTTCACTCCTTGGAGGTGTCAGGAATAATAATAATTATAATTTTACATATATGTAGATACTGCATTCCTTGGCTTCGTGTTTCATATATTATGTATTAACTTATTATTACGGACAACTCCAGGGAGTCATTAGACTCATCGAGGGAGGCCACAAATCATATTCATCACAACTATTCGACATTCATACAGTATCTATCATACCTCGCCTTAAACTCCTTCACTGTCACAGCATCCACCACAGACTCTGGCAGGCCATTCCACTCATTCACCACTCTAAAAGTAAAGAACCCAGCTCTAACACCCTTACTAACCACACATTTGCCCAGTTTCCATGGATGACCCCTAGTCCTCCCACAACCAGCCCTGTTCTCAAAAATATCTTCTGAATTAATTTTATAGAAACCCTTCAGTAATTTGAATGTCTCAATCATATCTCCCCTCATCCGCCTATCAACCAATTTTTGCAACCCACAAATCCTCAACCTGTTCTCATAAGGTCCATTCCACAGACCTGCTATCATCTTGGTCACTCGCCTCTGGATCCTCTCAACCTCCTCCCCATCAAGAAGAAAGCTAGGTGACCAAATCTGGGCACAGTAGTCGAGATGCGGTCTTATCAAGGCTCGATACAGAGGAACAATAACCCACTTGTCAACGTATTCTTCAACAACCAAGTGATATGATGAGCTGATTTGGCCACTTTTGCAATGTGTCCCCCTAAACTTCTTACCTAAACTCCTTATCCACCAACACTCCTAAATCTCATGCCTCATCAATTTCCTGGAGTACAGTTCCACCAATGTAGTAAACTGCTGCTAATCTTTTCACTTTTCTAATGTGGCAAAATGAATAACCTTACATTTTGCCACATTAAATTGACATCCACTCCTTAGCCCAGACCTCCAATCTATCCAAATCATCTTGCAAAATTTTGACATCATCTGCATTCACTATTGCCCTACCCAACTTTGCATCATCCGCAAACAAATGAACTGTTCCTCTCAGATCCTTTCCTATATCATTAATGAACAAATTAAACAGCAGTGGTCCAAGAACAGATCTGTGGCACACCGCTAGTCACAGGCCGTTTTGTAGACTCTACTCCTGAATAAACCACTCTGATATCTCTCTGTCAACCACCCTCCTATCCATCTCACCAACCCTATATCCATCCCCATATGCTGCAATTTACTGATTAGAATTCCATGTGGTATCCTATCAAAGGCCTTAGCAAGGTCCAGTAGAATCACTGTAAACCCATTACCCTTATCCAGTTCAGCAGTCGCTGTATTATAATATGTGAGCAAGTTACTGAGGGATGACCTACCCTTCACAAAACCATGCTGTACCCAATACAGTATCCCATTTTCATCTATCCAATCTTGTATTTTCCTCTCGACTATTTTCTCCAAGACCTTGATAATGATTCCTGTTATGCTGATTGGCCGGTAATTTTCAACAGCAGCCTTGGAACCACCTTTATGCAGCGGAACTATTTCCCCCTCTTTCCACCCTCTTGGGACTGACCCAGACCCAAGGCTCAAATTAAGCAAAATGGTCAAGGGCACTGACAATTCTTTCTTCACGTACGACACGAGCTGGTATACCATCCAATCCCACAGATGTATTGACATTGAGGTTCTGTAATAGACTAGTTACCTCTATTTCATTCATCACAATTCCAGTATAAGCTGTTGGTTCTTCCATTCCTGCAATGTCACCACCTGGATGATATACTCTTGCAAAGTGTTCGCTCAGTAATTCCACTATATCGACTGATTCGGTTACCTCCCTACCCTCAGCATTTTTTAAAATCATTCTGCCATGAACATTTTCCCTTTTACTTGCAACATATTGAAAAAACTGTTTGGGATTTTCCTCAACCTGCATGGCCAATTTTCTTTCGTAATCCGCTTTTGCTTTTTTGTATATTAACTATTTTTGCACTACTGTAATAACCTCTGACCATGTGTGTTGCAGTGCCCTCTGCAGCAGTTCTATTTACCTAGAGATGCTGCTTTGTGAAACTAGATTCTTGTAGACATATTGTTTACAATTTTCTGTAAATGCTGATGTTGTAACCTTTAGTATGGCACAGTATGACCTTTGTAGTTTTTGTGCCAAATAAACTATAAACCAACCAACCCCTTTCTCTCTATTCCAGGTATTTACGAGTTCCTCGTCTTACAACTTAAGATATTTTGATCAAACTGGGAATTTTTTTCGAACATCCGCCTAGAAGGACATAAGAAACACATCTGCCAGTATACGTGTGGTCAGTGAAGTCTAACTGACCATGTGCGCACCAAATCAAATGGAAGAAAACTACTATGGATCACCATAACAAATTTCGCTTTTTTTAGAATCAGCAGCAGATTTAGAAAACCAGCTGAAACTTTAAGTATAGTTGTAATTAAACTTCCCAAGATTTTGATAATTCTTCATTAATCCTTAGCGGTCCTACCTCACTCATATATGGGAACCCCCTCACAGGACTTTAGAGTTTCAGTCTAATCCTATTCACTTATTTTGTGTGTTCTTGTAATTTTAATATCGATTCCCTAATGATATTTCAGTGAATGAGACCAAATATAGGATTAATTAAAGGTGTGTTTAATTATGTGCTGTATTTATTCCATTAAACCTTATATATTGAGATGTACAGTACTGCCTACCATGGAGACGCGTTCAGTGATTGAGTTAATCTTAAAATCTAAAAGTGTCACATTTCAAGACAGAGTACTGGGGAACATCGTTTTCTGAATGATATGACCAACATATTGTACGTCCACAGATGCGAGACCCTTCGACACATGTCAGAAGAAGGAGAATAGGGTAATCAATCCATCTTGTGGGATGAGCTGCTTATTATTACACGTCGGAAAATTGACTTTTCTTTTATGAACATTGTAGTATTTAAAGTGGTAACTAATCTGCTTGAATAACAGTTGGAAATGTTTACGTATAAAGTACGTGATTTCGCGTGTTGGTGATGAACTCGTACATCCTTTATCTCTATTCCTTCCCGCCCCCCAACATGAATTGACTGTTCTTGGCAGGTTGCCAGATTAGAGTCTCGGATATGTAATCGGACAGTAATTTTCCACTCGAACTTGGAAGACTTGATTATACAGTTTTTAATAAAAAAGATGTGCCATCTGAGACCTTGATTAGAGATATTTAATATGCTATATAGCCAGCTGTGTCAATTTTTTTAAATCTCAAAAGCTGAAACTAGATGTTCAGGAATGCCTTTCTTATGAGGTTTGTATATGGATGAAATAGTAAACTGGCGATCGATGACTACGAAAGCCACATTGCGTGTTGGTGAGAAAATCGCTCTTGTTTTTAGAGAAGTATGGCAACTGCCATTTCCACAGTATTTTATGAAGATAGCTGGCTAGAGCAATAGGTCGGTAATTAATTGCATGTGTTGGATCCTTTCCTGGTTTTGGGATGAAAATGATAACTGACACGAACTTGATATCTTTTCCTCTGTATAAGTTTTCTGTACAAAGAGCTATTTATAATTCTTACTTTAGCAAACGGTTGATTGTATGGTTGTAAGAAAAGTTGAGCAAACTGTTTGTTATTTTTTAAACATCAAATATTCATCCAAATACGAAGCTGTTGCTGAGATTTCAATAAAACTTTCTTCGAAGGTGTTTGCAATCACCTGGAGTACATTGCTATGCGTTGGTATATTCTATAACTACTCTTCATTTTCTGTATTATTGCACTGGTTGTAAATTAGATCCAAGACTGTTTTTCATTATGACTTCTACTATAATACACTTTGGCCCAAGCATGCTCATAAGATATGAGATTTTATGTAGCAGTTTTTTTTTTTAAATATACCCCATGGCTTATCTTAGTCTTTTTTGATTGACACTCAGAGTTTTACCAGTTTTGGATAGAGTAGAAATTGAGATGATGCTTTAGGAATTGCCATTAGAACAAATGGAACATATTAGTCAAGTAATCCTATGGACAGGCAAACTGCTTCTAGAGCAGTATTAAGCTAGACACACTAGAAAGGTGTATGGTTGCCCAGTAGGATAACAATTCCACCATAAGTAGGACCTCTAGTTCTGTCTTTATGCATAACGGTGAAATGCCATAAGGTGGGTCCTGGCTAGGTTTAAAACATATTTCCTGTACACAGAAAGAAAGCGGTTTGCATTTCCACAGAACGTTGATAATCATTGCTGTTTTGGTGCCATATAAGACAGTTCCACTGTAAGAATTTTCATATTCTTTTGCCTTCGTAGTCTTATCTAGTTTCAAAGAGATTGGAGGATGAATTATCTTCGTCTGGCTTGCATTTCTGAACTAATTTTGAGAAATATGGATGGCCACTGTCCATTTTGTCTTCTGGAAAAATATTTTATACATCATGTAGTGTCAAGATCAGCTGTTGAGCTTAGTTTACTTTAAGTGGATACATATATATATATATATTATTATTTTTTTCTATGGAGGTGTCTTGTAGTTTATCTTTCAGGGAATCTCTTGCCGCCATAATGTTGACAAGTGGGTTCATTTGCCGAGTTGTTTTTGGAGAGACTAATAGGTTGTGTATGTTGTGATCCAAAGACTTTACCAGTTACTGAACAGACGCAGTCGACTACGCATGGAAATCAAGCTGTTCTTATGCAAAACGATGATCTGACCCATATAAATGGAGGCCTGAAAAAAAAAAAAACATACGAAAGAAGTGTATCAGTATGGCGTTCAATGCTCCGTAATTCAGGAAGAATGGATAGCTTCACAGAGAAGCTGATATCCCAGATATTGTAACCTTCCTACGTGAAAGAGCTGCAAACTTTTTTTTGCGAATGCAGCCATTCACTCTAACCCAGTGGTTCCCAAACCGTGCGCAGAAAAATATTCCAATATTTTCACTGAAATAACAGCGCCAATTGCGCACTGCAACTATTAGGTAGGCCTGTGTTCTAACTTTGGGCGCAGTGGAAAAGTTTGGAAACCACTGCTCTAACCCATTTCCGCCAGGCAGTGGACTACGACGAATATATCTTCAAGACACAAACGCCCTAAAAACACATTGTGCGCATAAGTATGAAATACACAGCTAATCAGCCTGCAATGTGTGAGCCAAGTACTCACTATACAAACGTAATTTGCATTTTTATTCCTTTCAGATAATGATAAAAAAAAAAAAAAAAACCCAAAGGCTGAGTCCATCTTTCCAGAAGCGTTAATTCGACTTTGAAATAGATGTTATCAGAAGATCCTATATCCATTTCTGTCTGTTTTTCATATCGATAAAAAAAAATAAAAATAAAAAATAAACCTCCCATAATATCAGCTGATGGAAATGTCAGGGTGCTATCGATCTCAGCTGCAAAACAAATAGGCAGATTTAGAAAATTAATACTAGAACACAAAAATATTTGAATACAGTACAAAAATCATGTCTCCAATGTAGAAACAATTATTAGTTCTGCATCTACAGAGATGAATACTAGAAGTAAGATTCTATGTAGATAGGGATCCATTTTTGAAAACAAAAAACCGGGACAAAATAAATTTTGTAGAATTAAGGGTTAAGAGAAATAAATTTTATTCCTTAACATTATGTATTTTAAAATAAAAAAAAATTAAAAATTTATATGAATTTGATTTATTAATGTATATAACATAAATGTTTATACATACGTCAAATAAATAGAATTCTAATAACACTTAAACACAGATGATAATATTTAAATACGTAACACTTAAATTAAACAATAAGTATATGAAATATAAAGACATAGAATAAAGATATAAAATGTTAATATAGTCAATAAAAATGGTACTACAATGTAAACACAATATAAAATATAAACAACACGAGCCTTATGCGTATTGTGTAGATGCATAACATCTGAAATTATATGAAAAATAAATAAATTTAATTTAAGTTAAGGGATATTACATCCCATATTGTTTCTTAGCCGAATAAGAAACTCAAAGAGTTTAATTAGTAATTTAATTTAAAAAACAAATTTATAATTAATTTTTAATATACACCTCCTCTTTTCCTTATTTTGCCTCTTCTTGTAGATTACAGCTGGTCGTTGCCTGTCCCATTTTACTGCTACTTGCAGAATCATTATTATATTTGGTTGAAGAATGGATTTTGTGCAAGAGTTGTCGATTCTTAGATACTATACCGAAAAACTCGGAACATGACATGTTTCGGTAATGGGTTTTAACAAGCATAATAGATTTAACTGTGTCCAGTTGCAAGCGATTCCTTTCATTTCTCCATAACGAATTCTCATTCAGCTCATTGGGTGAAAGAAAATGAACTATCGTGGCCCGTTAATATTTAAAAACATGTCGACCAATGAGAAACATTTCGGACCGTCGGATATCGTACGCTATGCGAACTAAGCTTGAGACAAAAGATTGCTAAAAATTTACGGCAGACCAGACGAACGAAATATACGCCTTGGTTGCGATTAATTAAACATACAGTTGGGCGACTGTCTCCCTCATTCTAACATTCTTTTCTTCGGCTGAATGAAATGTATGGAACTAAATCGTTTTCCGAAAATTCTAACATTCTGGTAATTCACCGACTACAAAATAAATGTGTCTCTGCTTTGTTTTGTAAACATACATTTTTAAAAGCACCCAAAAATATTACGCCTTGTACTTATTCTTATTAGAAATGTTAATATTTTTATATTCTAAAAGATCCGGGCTATTTAGTGTCCCGAACTAAACATATCGGGACGCCGGGATCCCTATATGTAGAGCAGTACGGTCTTGTCTGTGATGTGGAGTGATAAATTATATTGACAGATGGCTGGGAGAATGCTATTTATCCAAGTGCACCATCCCAACTGATATACGAGGGTGGTCTGAAAAGTTCCCGGCCTAACAATGAAAAAAGAATTTATAATTTCAAAATTATTTTTATTTTCAACATAATCTCCCTTAACACGTTCATGGAAGATGATTTTTTTCAAACCGTGTCTTTTCTCATGAAGTTTTTCGTCGTCTAGTTAAAATATCGGAATATTCCCCGTTATTGTTTTACCTTTTTGAAGATAATTAATAAACACAATTCGTTTAGCATTTTCCAAAACACCGATTTCATGACCTTTCCTGCTGATGGAACCGACTTTGTCTTGTTTGGTGCTGAACAACCGGTTTCTTCCAATGTTTTAACTGCTGGTGTGTAATAGTGAATCCAAGTCTCATTCAACGAGCCTGTGTAGCTCAGTGGATGTGGCGTTTACACACCACCGCGCTAGGCCGCACGAAGGAAGTCTTGGTTTCGAGTCTAGTCGGCGACTAGAGGAAATTTTTCTAAGCCTTTTTTCGACCGGTTCCCGAGTTAGTCGATCTCTGGCACGGGCAAGCAGGTTTTTCCTCCCGGAAACTCGGGTTTTTCGTCCTGTAAACTCAAGAAAATCGACCGTAGAACCCACATTATTTCAGACATTAAATATATTGTGTTAGGGTTAGAGACCACGAGATGGCGGCACATTTGAGCCGTCTCTCTTCACTGCGTACCGCTTAATTAGTGATAGCCTTGGGCCACCTGTCTCTGATTGGGTACCAGTGGAGATTGAACTGCCCACTCAGTCTCCAAAAGTTAGATAGGGCTAAATGGCCTCGCCTACTCCCGTATATACGGGAATAAAAAGGCGTTAGCTGATTTTTTTTTTGAAGTCTCATTCATAGTAACAAATCGACGCACAAAATTAGTTTTATTCTTGTTAAAATGCTCTAAGCATTGTTCAGAGATTTTCATGCGAGTGTGTTTTTGACCTGCTGTGAGCAAGAGCGGCACCCATCTTGCGCAAAGCTTTTTCAATTGCAATTCTTCATGCAAAATATACCCTACATGTTCTTTTGAAATGCTATAGTCTCAGCAATTTCATGCACTCTGACTCGCCGGTCGTCCAATACCATATAGTGCACTTCATCAATGATTTCTAGTGTTGTTACACTTTTTGGACGTCCTTCACGTGGATCATCTTCAAGGCTGGTACGGCCACGTTTAAAGTCGGCAGCCCATTTCTTAATTGTCGTAAACGAAGGAGAAGAATGCCCATAAACTTTTATGAACTTCGAATGAATTTCCTGTGGTATTTAAACCTTCTTTTACAAAGAATTTTATAACATGATACTCAATTTTATCCATTTCAAGAGATATACAGACAACGCTTTTGCTTCAGACAACTGTACAAAACAAACTACTTGATAGAATGACTTGCAATTTCACATGGATGCTTATGACAGATGTACCAATTTAGAAAAAAAAAAAAAATCGTGCCGATAGTATTGCCATTTATGGTCGAGGGAAAGATTTTTCAGACCACCCTCATACTAGTAGTGAAGAGATGTATCTTCCTGTTAAAACACTCTGGATTAGAGACAGCCGTAGAACGATCTTTCACTTGATTATAAAAAAAAAAAAAAAAGTGGCACAAATTATTGTGCTAATAAATTAGATTGTCGATAGATCCTTTATCCAAGTGTAAGCAAACAGTTGGTGCATGAAGCATAATCACGACTAGGCTACTTGAATACAGAGGCCAATGACTTTGCATTAATGGTATCACTGCATCAGCATCACCTGCTGATGAAACCTCAACAAAGGTTGAAAGGCCTATTATTCTTCCAGTGGCATTCAAAGTATGCAGTTTCTTTAGCCCTACTTTTTGAAGATTAATAAACAAATGTCCTCCAGCCTTTGGCCATCACTGAGAGAGCTGAACTGGAGACTATCAATGAATCTACTTTCAGGGGAAGGGATTATGGCAGACAAAAACCTCTTGTTACCATTTCAACATGTAAATATATATTATGTCTCAAATTGTGTGAATTCTACGGTTAATTTTTTGAGCAACACATTGCAAAACCTGAGTTTAAAGGAGGAAAAACCCAACATGGCTATGCCAAAGAGTAACTATCTCTGGAACTAGACAAAGAAAAACCTGGAAAAATTTCCACAGGACTAACAAGGCAGCTGAAGGATAGCATTTCTGTTTGGAATAAGACCCATCTCCATGTAAATGAAAATGACTGATAGTTCAGAGTAAATTTCCTCACTGGGAACATTAAGCAGATTCCATTTTGTTATTATGACCTTACAAATGTTTGGAGTTTTGCAGCATTACTATAATGGGTATTCTTCTAATGGGTGTTTAATTAAATAAAGGAGGACAAACCCAACACTACATCCTATGACCTTGATGTGTTGCCTATCTGAATCACTGAAGACTACCAATCTTACTAAAGCAGTGAATAACTATAACCAGGTTTTCTCTTTCCAGATGTCCATGGGTTGCCCTGAATAGTTATAAAATGGAAGTAGGATGCTAAATCTTATTGACAGTAATTTGAGGAACAGAAAAGTAAAACTGGTTCAAACAAAGGTTGAAAGAAAAATTAGGCAAGTAGAGATGTGTAAACAAATAAAGGATGAAAATGATTTATATCATCACTGGGAGGCCAGTAACATCACAAATGTTTGTCCACAAAAATGGTGAGGAATGCAATGATTTCTATAACTAATTTGTATTTGAGATAATTTACTTTTCCAGAGTTATTTCAAATGTGCTTTTCATATCTGAAAAATATTAGCAGTATATATGAATGGTGTTACAGTGTTTTTTCCCTAAATTATATTGTGCAATTTGTATAATAGTGCTTTTGTGATAGCCATGGGTATATAATTGTACTATGGTATTATCATTTTACTAGTGTTGGCTTCTGTTGTTATTTTCATTAATATTACAGAAATGGCAGCAGTGATAGCAAAGAGGTGTACGTCAGCAGCGATGAATGTCTCAACTCGGAAATCGAGTTTTTTCCTGAACTTTTTGCAGTGGATAAGATGTGACAGTTATTTATGTATACATCCAAAAATGTTAAACATTTACGGAGTGTTAGATCAAACGATAAAAAGGAACGTATTATGATATGCGAGAAGTGCGATGAAAGACTAGGACGTTCCAAAAATGAGAACTGTGTTACCAGGAATAATCAGAAAATGGTTGTTTGACAGTTATTTATGTATACATCCAAAAATGTTAAACATTTACGGAGTGTTAGATCAAACGATAAAAAGGAACGTATCATGATATGCGAGAAGTGCGATGAAAGACTAGGACGTTCCAAAAATGAGAACTGTGTTACCAGGAATAATCAGAAAATGGTTGCGACGGCAATAACAGAAGAGCATAACTAATATAAATGACAAGGAAGCTAATAAGAAGGAGCAAATGTCTAAGGATGATAGGGTTGCTTTATATGGTCACTCAATCATTAAAGGTGGAGTAAAAAATAAAGTGCACAAGATATGTTTTACAGGTGGTACAATAAAATGAATATCAGATACTTTGCACAGAAGGAAGGACTGGGCATTGGAATTAGCAGAAGTGATGGGCACAAAGGACTTGAATAGTGAGACAAAGAATATGGAAATGGATTTGAAGAAGTTATTGTAGGAAGTGAAGGATAATAGTGTCACTGGGAAAGTGGTTAGTTTGCTGCCCAGATATGACGGTAGTGAATTGATGAGAGAGCAATGATACTGAATGACAAGATGGCTGAACTGTGTCAAGTGGAGTGTGTGATTGTATGGAATGATTGCAAAGGGAAGTTAGAATGGTTCAAAGCTGAATACATTTGAGTATTGGTCATTTGGAGCAGCTGTTATTTTCTAAGAGTACACAGGGTTCATACGAAATTAGTACCACTTAGAGTCAGAGAGAGGTTGAGAAACAGGTTATAGGAGAGAAGATGATGGATACAAAGGTGAGAGCAAAGTGATGTAGTGCAAAATGGTAGGGATGATAAGAATATAAATGAAAATCAGTGCTGATCTGGGAAACGAGGATGGTCAGAACAAAGAAGTACCCTATAGCAGAGAGAGTAAAGAGTGATTGTGTTGATGGGATAGCCTCAAGGAGTGGAGAATTGTTATGCTTGTATACTAATGTACAGAGTATCAGAAATAAAGGGACTGAGTTTGTGGCACTGACTGATTCAGTATGCCCAAAGATAACTGGTATAAGTGAAACTTGGCTGATTAAGGATGATATACTGTCAGGACTTGAAATGGTTGGATATAGAATTTTCTGAAAGAATAGGAAGATGAAGTGGAGTACTGTTAATAGTACCAGAGGAATTGTGTCCTTCAAGAGAGTCAAAGTGGAAAATAGTAGTACGTGTGAAGATTTTGAAGTTGTCTGGTGTGACTGAGATCAACAGAATAGTATATCTAATAGGATGCTATAGGCCAGGAAATGTGGAGAGTATTGATTGTGAAATGTTTTATTATTATTATTCCTGACACCTCCAAGGAATCCGAAGACTCATTGCGGGAGGATACCTACAACTGTCTCAACTGATACACCGAACCGCTACTACGAATCGTCTCCATCAACGCCATCTACCGCCCACCTCAACCAACACTACAGCTGGTATTCTATGTCTGTAAATTGTGTGTGTTCTGAAGGGCTGATTTGTCTGTATGTGGGATGAAAAAACCTGCTACCTCCATATGAGATCGGCTAACTCACCTTCAAATGAAAATCGTCCAGATAAAGATTCCTCCCGTCGCGACGAGAATCGAACTTAGGCCTATTCCAATCGAAGGGCGCAATGTACCATCATTCTTCCAATTGTGCTATGGAGGTGCTTAAACAAATTAGTTGGGCAAGTAAAAGGAAGATGATCCTAATGAGAGATTTTAATTATAAGAATGTGGATCGGAAAGGAGATACTGTATAGTAACAAGGAGACTAAATTTACTGAGTTTCTGCAGGATAACTCTCTAAAGTAGCAAGACTTATACGTTGGTTAGACATAACTGGTAATTAGTTTACGGAATTAACAACGCATATAAAGTATATTAATTAAAGGTAACTTTAATGAATAACTTCTATATTTCGGCAACGTCACATTGCCATCTTCAGGAACATAAAGATATGGTATGTGCACTCAGGAACTAACACAAAGCAAATGAGGAAGAAAGCAAGAAACTAATATTGTTCCTAAAGTCCTAATGGTGCCCTCTTGCAGGCTAATTTGGTAGTCTTGGCAGTTGGGCTGAAGTTCTCATAATGAAAGTCTCCCAAATTTTGGGCAGTTTCATGCACCCAAATTTGTTGAGGTTAGGAACGTTTTTTAGAGCTGCTGAAGATTCTTTGAATAATCTTTCGTATTTAAACTTGCTGCGATGAATTATTTTTGTTTTCTTCCAATGAATTTTATGGTGGGTATCTAAGGCATGGTCTGCCAGCCCAGAGCGGCTGTACTGGTGAAACCGGATGTAGTCTTGGTGTTCTGAAATCCTGATATTTGTTGTTCTGCCTGTTTGGCCAAAGTAGGACAATTTGCAGCTGCAAGGGACCTGGTATACACCAGGTAGGTCTAGGGGAAGTGGTTGGTCTTTGGTAGAGCGGATAAGGGATGCCAACTTTTTATATGGTCTGTAACAGGAAGTAAGGTCATATTTTTTGAGGATATTGGTTATTTTCTCAGAGGTGCCCTGGATGTAGGGGATGGTGATAGACTTGGTGTAATCTTTATTGTGGAGGGGGGGAGGAGGGTTGTGGTTTACAGGTTTTAGTATTTTTTGGATTTTTTCCTGAAGATGGCAATGTGACGTTGCCGAAATATAGAAGTTATTCATTAAAGTTACCTTTAATTAATATACTTTATATGCATTGTTAATTCCGTAAACTAATTACCAGTTAAAGTAGCAAGTGATATACGCAACACAAGGTGTTAGATTAGGTGATATTCTCACAGGATGTGGTCGTGAATGGGGTATCAACACTATCACCTGTTGGTGAAAGTGATCATGAGGTATTGATTTGGAAGGTAGTCAAACACGAAAAGGTTATTATCTAGAAGATCTATATATGTGGAACTATAAGGTGGGCGATTATTAAAGTTCCATACTCAACTAGCAGCAATACACTGGGTTGATGAATTGTGTAGAAAAGATGTTGACAGTGCATGAGAAATGATAAGGCAGTATCTAACACAAGTAATCCAAAACTGCATACCAAGAGTTAAGTGAATAATTAGAGTATTAGCAAGATGGGTGAATGGTGAAATCGAGCAAGCAGTGTTATAAAAAAAGTTATAGAGGAAGTACAAGAAACAGTTTGCAGTAAACAGAATATAAAGTGAGGATCAGGAACTTGCCCAAAGAAAAAGTAGAATATGAAAGGAGATTGGCCAGTCAGGTCAAAATTAATCCAAGGGAATTTTTCTGCTATGTGACAAGCAAGAGGAAAAATAATTATGCAGGTTAATAGTTATGGTAGCAGAGTAACCATAGCAAATGATATAATGGAATTATTTAATGAACACTTCATCAGTGTATATCATAGTGGTGTGAATGATGCTATCTAACATGTAGAAAGGAGGCAAGAATTAGGAGAATTAAAGGTGAAAGAATCAGAGGTGTTTCAAGTGTTGCTTGGGATAAGGCTGTGGGAATGGATGAATGTAGGACTGGAACATAACAAAAAATATACAGAATTTTATACCAAAAATGTATGCTTCATGAATCAAAATAATGATTCATAAAGCATGCATATACTAGCTCGTATCTTGGTTGCAACTGAATTATGTGATTACACTATTAGAGTTCAAACTGTACAAGTTGGGTAGATGAAGTACACATGTCCCATTAAAATTATTTATTATGCACTCTACAACCAACAAGCTATAGGCATGGATGTTGAATATAAGTGGGAGATGAGCTTCATCTCTTGGTGTGAGACATTAATCTATTTTGTGGATGGTTGAAGTGGCTTGATAAAGCCACGTGTATGATTTCAGAGAGAAGAGTTTCAGGATTATGTAAAAAAAAAAAAATTTTTTTTAAATTAAAAAGTCCTTAGTTCTCACATAGTATTAATATACTAGAGGTTCACAAACTTTTATAGGTGCAGGTCACATTATAAAAAAAAAGGATGAGCATAAGAAATTTCATATGGATATTTCCATTTACTTCTTTCTGTTATCTGTTAAAACGAGGAAATAATCAAGCAACCAAAAACTATCATGGGACTATAATTACCATCTAATTATTATTACAAAAGAGAATAAATACTGCAAACATAGCAACACTGAAAAAAAAATTTATTTTCACAAATTTTAAGAGAATTTTTTTTTTGAATATAAATAACAGTTGACAAATTTTGTGAAATAAATATTCATTTTTTGTAATTACAAAACAGTGGAAGAAAAACCATGCTTTACTACTACTGTAAAGTAATAAAAGAAGTTTAAGATACAGCAACAATACAAATATATATTTCTATATACATATATACAAATATTCACACATTTTATATAAAAACGATTTTTAATTCAAATATCCAAATTATGTGCATTGTTTATTAAGTTCAGTTTGTATTGAATGACTAAGTACTTCAAGGTAAGAGCTGTGGAATACTCCAGCAGCTATTTCTTTTAAAAATTTTCTGCTGCTGGGAAGAGAATGTTCAGGATTGTATATAAAAGTAATAGCATCTGCAATGTTACTCTTCAGTATTGCATAGATCTTATTATTTTGCAGACTTTCTAAATTTGAAAGTGCTTGTACTGCCTGTTGTGATGGTCTAATATGTTTTACACTTCCTTTCTTATTTTCACCTGAATGCTCTATCTTAGTCATGTGTCCTGGATCAAGTCTGCCTGTGCGTAGACTGCCATCCTCAGGCATCTGTGCCATCAGAAAGGTTGCCAGAGCAAGAGACACAAATTTATATCTTCATTTAAAAAAAAAAAAAAAATCTTGATTAGTAATGCAAATTTTTTATGAAAATAATAATTACTCATTACAAACATCAAATCACTTTCTAACCACTACAAATAACTATAAAAACGTTATGGACCAAATGAGATGGAAAGAGCAACAGGCACATTGTTCATTTATGATAGTGTTGAGAGGATGCAGTTATTGATGGATAAGAAGATTGTTAAAATGTGCTAAAAGAAAATATAAGTATAGATGGTTGGTATGCATTTCAGATCTATAAGGATTTGTATGTGAAGATGAACTGCAATATAGCTGAAGAGAGTACACATCTTGAGGAACGATGATGGATATGGTTTCAAAATGGCTCTGAATAGAATGAAGACTATGAGAATGTACTGGTGTGTTGGTTTCTGTACACATATATAAAGCATAAAGCCAGATAATAAATTTCTAATAACAGCCAGCAAAGTGAATGGGATACTGTAGGAAGTTTAACTCCTTTCATTATAACATTAGCTAGTTATGGACCAACTTCTGTTTATTACCAAAAGTTTGAAAAGAAAGTGATGATTGTTATGACCAGAAGAAATGATTTGAAAGGAGAGAAATATGCAATCAGAGAGGATATGAAAAATCAAAATTGAAGAGTAAAGAAGAAAGATTGTGAGACTGCTGCTGATATCAAATGTTTTGAATCCAGTTAGAGTTGAGACGTATGACTGCAATACTAATAAAAATTTTTCATGTGTCAGTGAGTTTGAAGCCACCTGGTGTGAGGTGGAATCTAACAAGATTAAATACACAGTGGGGTATTGTTACAGACCTGGTGGATTAGTTGCTAGTGACGACGAAATGCATCAACAAAAATATACGATGGGCAGGAAAAGAGTAATCATAATGGTGCACTTCAATTATTCAAATGTTGATTGGGTAGCTATGAAATTGCACAAGAAGAATGAAACTGAATTTATTGAGCTGTTGTGAGACAACTTCCTCAAGCAGTATGTGACAGTAAGAACTCAAGGTCAAAGAGTGTTAGATCTGATTACAGTAGGGGGGGGGGTCAGGTAAAGACATAACTATTCTGCCTCCAGTTGGTGGTGATTATGCAGTACTCCCTTGGCAAGTGGCTAAATTTATGAATGTTCTATTCAACAAAGGTTACATGCTGAACTACAAGGCAGGAAATTATTTCCACCTGAGGGGTATCCTGATTCTGTGCCATGGTATCAGTTATTGGATGGGAAGGATATCGACAGTGCATGTAAAGTGTTTAAAAAACACTTAAATAATGCAATATCAGAATGTGTGTCGAGAGTTCAAAGAATGAATTGAGTAGGATTGAAATGAATGCGTAATCTGATTAAGCAAGAGATTCATAAGAAAAAGATGACGTGGAAGGAATATCTTGTGCATGAGGATGATGTCAGTTATGATTATAGTGAGCAGCAGGCCAGAAGAGTTACAAGTGTTGTACAGAACGCTACCTGAATATAAAAAAGAAACTGGCTCTGCAAGTTAAAGACAATCCTAAAGAATTCTATCGTTATGTTGCAAGTAAAAGAAAGAACGAATTTCAAAGAATAACTCTACTGAATGCAGATGGTATGCAGGTGACTGATACAGAAGTGATTGTTCAACTAATGAGTAGAAATTTTGCTAAAAGCTATAAACCTGGTATAATGCAACATTGAACTCACTGCTATCTCTTCACCACATGAGGAAACTCGTGGATGAGGATGAAGTACTAAACTGCTGCACAAACTAGGTGATATCCCACTGATGGGATATCACCTAGGATGCTAAAAGAGTGTTCAGCTGAACTGGCTATTCCCTTGACCAAGCTATATTATTTAAGTCTTAGAACAGGGAAAATTCCATAGGAGTGGAAGGAATGTATGGTAATCCCATTGCACAAGGGTGGTGCAAAGACAGATGTATCCAGCTATTGACCAATCAGTAATCTCAGGAGTGGTGGTGAAAATTTTGGAAAAGTTGGTTAGGGCTCGCATTCAGAAATGGGTTGACAGAGAATCTCTACTTTGCAATAAACAACATGGGTTTACTAAGGGAAGGTCATATCTTAGAAACTTGTTCACATTCTATAATAATGTTAGCAATGAGTTACACAAGGGGGAATGGATACACCATGATACTTTTGACAGAATACAGCATGGAAGACTGTTGCATAAATTGGAGAATACGGGATTGGGTTATAAATTTTTTTTTTTTAAATAACAAAACCTGTGGTGCGTTCATAATTAGAAGAAACACATGTATAAACCACAGTGAAAATTATTTAATTGTAAATATTTCATCCTAAGTATCTTAGGGCATCATCAGTACAGTATTTAAACAAAAATTAGGAATAACATACAGTTAGGGCGCATGATTACAATAGAATCTCATGAAAACGTGCTAAAGTAGTACAAAAAAAAAAAAAACGTTAATTATTTAACACAGTTTTGTATGATAATTTCCCATACTTTAGGAATAGTAAGAACGTCGTTGCGGTTTAGGTTTGGTCTGTGTAGTAGGGCTTCAGAACTTTCTTTGTATAAACGTTCATGTTTAAATAAAGATCTATGTAAAAATTTAGCCTTTTCCCAATGGATCCTATGGTTTGGATTTTCAATTCCGTGTTGAGAGAGGCCAGATTTTTGCGGTTTAAGAAGACGAATGTGGTCTTGATGTTCCGAGATGCGTTTCTGAACAGACCTACCTGTCTGTCCAAAGTAAGATAATTTGCATGAGCATGGAATCTCATAAACACCAGGTAACATCAAGGGTGAGAATTTGTCCTTAGGAGAGGGTAATAAGTTGTAAATTTGGTTGATAGGTTTGTAAGTAGTGACAAAATTGTATTTCTTCATAATTTTAGAAAGACGTTCTGAGATGCCTTTAACGTAAGGTATGGAAATCCTATGCACTTCTTCTTGTCTGGTTTGATGTATGCAGAAGTGACTGATGATTTTTTGAGTTGTTGTTTTGGGATTATATCCATTTAGGATGGCTGTATTTTTGATAACTTCTAATTCCTGGTTTAAAGATTCTTCAGAGGAGCAGAATTTGTGTGCTCTGGAAACTAGTGATTTAATAATGCCAGATTTCTGAGATGGATGATGAGCAGAAGAATTGTGAATGTAGCGACCCGAGAATGTAGGCTTGCGAAAGACGGAAGTGGCGATGGAACCGTCTTCTTTTCTTTTGATGTGTAAATCCAAAAAAGAGATACCCTGTGGAGATTCTTTTTCTAACGTAAAGTTGATGCGATGATGAAGAAGGTTAATTTTATCTAAAAACAGTTGTAATTCAGGTTCGGGATGATTCCATACTGCAAATACGTCATCGACATATCTTAGCCAAATTTTTGGTTTGGGTTCAAAAGTGAATATTTTTTCCTCAAGGTGTTCTAGAAACAAATTTGCTAGGTTTGGTGATAAAGGAGATCCATCCCATTGCTGTTCCTTCCTCTTGCTTGTAAATTTGATCTTTCCAGGTGAAGTAACCTGATGCAATAACAAACTTGAACAATTCAACTATATCAGACGGAAATTTTTGAGTTAGTAATTCTATTGTTTCTTTATGGGGAATATTAGTGAAGAGGGAGACAATGTCGAAGCTGATTAACAAGTCAGTTTTCGATAGTTGAATGTCTTTAATTTTTGTGTGAAACTCAGTAGAATTTTTGATTGAAGAGACTGAGTGGCCTATGTGAGGGCAAAGAAGGTTAGATAAGAATCTTGATAACTTGTACGTTGGACAGCCGATACAGTCTACGACAGGTCTAAGTGGAACATTAGTTTTGTGTAGCTTAGGTAAGCCATAAATTCTAGGAGGTCTTGCATGGTATGTCTTAAGTTTTTTGATTGTTTCTTCATCTAAGGAGGAAGTTTCATTAAGTAGCTTATTTAATTTTCTGAGTTGATGATTCGTAGGATCAAAATCCAATTTGGAGTAAGTATTACGATCTCGAAGAAGTAAATTAATTTTACGGTCATATGAATTGGTATCAAGAACCACAGTGGCATTTCCTTTATCAGCTCTAGTAATGATTAAATTTTTGTTACATTTTAGGGAAATAATAGCTTTCAATTCCGACGGTGGGATGTTTAATTCTGAAGGGTTGGCATTGTAGATCACTTTAGCTACTTCGAAACGAAGTTTGTTGGCTTCAATACTGGAGAGATGGTTGATGTTTCTTTCTATATTATGTATAAAGTCTAAATATGGGAAACACTTTGGTGAAATCGCAAATTTATGGCCTCTTGCTAGAACATTTAATTCATCTTTTGTTAGTTGACGGTTAGATAAATTGACTACCCATTTTTTCCGTTGGTAATTTGTTAGTGATCTTTTTTGATCGATTTAATAGATTAAGGTATTTAATATGTAGAGCACTATTGCTTTTATCAAAAGCTTTTTTTCCCGAATTCTTTGAGACAGTTATAATTAATTGTAGCAATTCTTGATTTAAGAAACAATCAAAAAACTTAAGACATACCATGCAAGACCTCCTAGAATTTATGGCTTACCTAAGCTACACAAAACTAATGTTCCACTTAGACCTGTTGTAGACTGTATCGGCTGTCCAACGTACAAGTTATCAAGATTCTTATCTAACCTTCTCCGCCCTCACATAGGCCACTCAGTCTCTTCAATCAAAAATTCTACTGAGTTTCACACAAAAATTAAAGACATTCAACTATCAAAAACTGACTTGTTAATCAGCTTCGACATTGTCTCCCTCTTCACTAACATTCCCCATAAAGAAACAATAGAATTACTAACTCAAAAATTTCCGTCTGATATAGTTGAATTGTTCAAGTTTGTTATTGCATCAGGTTACTTCACCTGGAAAGGTCAAATTTACAAACAAGAGGAAGGAACAGCAATGGGATCTTCTTTATCACCAAACCTAGCAAATTTGTTTCTAGAACACCTTGAGGAAAAAATATTCACTTTTGAACCCAAACCAAAAATTTGGCTAAGATATGTCGATGACGTATTTGCAGTATGGAATCATTCTGAACCTGAATTACAACTGTTTCTAGATAAAATTAACCTTCTTCATCATCGCATCAACTTTACATTAGAAAAAGAATCTCCACAGGGTATCTCTTTTTTGGATTTACACATCAAAAGAAAAGAAGACGGTTCCATCGCCACTTCCGTCTTTCGCAAGCCTACATTCTCGGGTCGCTACATTCACAATTCTTCTGCTCATCATCCATCTCAGAAATCTGGCATTATTAAATCACTAGTTTCCAGAGCACACAAATTCTGCTCCTCTGAAGAATCTTTAAACCAGGAATTAGAAGTTATCAAAAATACAGCCATCCTAAATGGATATAATCCCAAAACAACAACTCAAAAAATCATCAGTCACTTCTGCATACATCAAACCAGACAAGAAGAAGTGCATAGGATTTCCATACCTTACGTTAAAGGCATCTCAGAACGTCTTTCTAAAATTATGAAGAAATACAATTTTGTCACTACTTACAAACCTATCAACCAAATTTACAACTTATTACCCTCTCCTAAGGACAAATTCTCACCCTTGATGTTACCTGGTGTTTATGAGATTCCATGCTCATGCAAATTATCTTACTTTGGACAGACAGGTAGGTCTGTTCAGAAACGCATCTCGGAACATCAAGACCACATTCGTCTTCTTAAACCGCAAAAATCTGGCCTCTCTCAACACGGAATTGAAAATCCAAACCATAGGATCCATTGGGAAAAGGCTAAATTTTTACATAGATCTTTATTTAAACATGAACGTTTATACAAAGAAAGTTCTGAAGCCCTACTACACAGACCAAACCTAAACCGCAACGACGTTCTTACTATTCCTAAAGTATGGGAAATTATCATACAAAACTGTGTTAAATAATTAACGTTTTTTTTTTTTTTGTACTACTTTAGCACGTTATGCACGTTTTCATGAGATTCTATTGTAATCATGCACCCTAACTGTATGTTATTCCTAATTTTTGTTTAAATACTGTACTGATGATGTCCTAAGATACTTAGGATGAAATATTTATAATTAAACAATTTTCACTGTGGTTTATACATGTGTTTCTTCTAATTGGGTTATAAATTATCGGCATGGGTAAGAGGATGCTGACTGAGAGATATCAAAAAGTGGTATATGGGGAGGGGGTGCAAATCTGCAAGGTTAAAGGTAACCAGTGGCGTACCGCAAGGATCAGTCCTTGGTACATTGTTATTCAATCTGTACATTAATGACATGAGGAAGGATTTCGCACGTGACACGGTATGATGCAAAAATAGGTAGGGTAATCAGGAATGTTGCTGATATGCAGTACTTGCAGAATAATTTGAATAGCCTGTGAAAATGGCTGTCATATTAATGTTAATAAAAGTAAAGTCATGCACTTTGGTGTGATTAGATATCCAATGTTGTATAATATATATATTGTAATATTGTATAATATAATATGCAGTGGTGGAGACAGAGTCATAGTGTAGGTGTCCTCCCTCGGTGAGTTTCTGGACTCGTTGGAGGTGTCACAAAATAATAATAATAATGTTGGTGGGATTATGCTTGAAGAAAGTGACGAGGCAAGAGATCTTGGAATTTTAGTAGACAGGAAGTTGAAGTTCAAAGGTCATACAGAAAAAATTTATAAATACTCAGAGAATAATGGCAATGCTGAAATGAACCAAGATATGCAAAGATAAGTCATTTTGCCTCTTTAAAAGGCCTTGATAAGACCTTACTTGAACTACAGCATGCAAATCTGGTCTCCTGGTTTCTGTGGATTCTGATGCAGGGGAGACAGTGCAAAGAGACGTCAAAAATGATATCAGGATGATGAAATACAAATTATGAAGACAGACTGAGAATTTGTAAACTGCAGACACTAGCAAGCAGGAGAAAGACGACTGATATGATGGAGATTTACAAACTTCTTAAAGGGTTATATAGAATTTCAGTAGAAGGAATTTTTCATTTTATGGAGGGTTGGGAAAGGACATCAGTGGAAGTTGAGAATGAATGCTGTCATGAAGGAGATCAAGGCTAGATTTTTCTCTCATAGGGTAGTGCCTGAATGGAATGGATTGCCATTGGATGTTGTGTGTGTGTGCAAGTAGTGTAAACGAATTCAAGAATAGATATGAAAGCTGGTGCGAATAGTATGGCCTCCCTCAATAAGTTCCTGACTACCTGGAGGTCTTTCCTAATAATAATAATAACTGTGAGTACAAATGCATGTACACAAATGACAGAAGTATCAGGAATTGTGTACATGCATTTCTACATCCCTTTGGCATTCATCAGCTTGACTTGGTCAAAAATTATAGGCATCAGTCAGATCTGAATAACATAAAATGATATAGTTACAGGGATAGAATGTAAAAAGTACTGTATTTTCATGGGAAGATAAAGGGAATGGGACAGGTAGTGGAGTATTGCTGATGATAGTTGCAGATCAACACAGTCGCTGCCACGCTACTTCGGCATAGTCTGTTCCTGTACGCCGAGCAATTTCACTTCTTCAAGGTTAGTAAGGTACTCTCGTTGCCGGCGGTCAGCGTCATACAAGTATACTCGTAGTTGGCTTGTGAAGAGCATATACCATCTATGAGAATACACAGTTTTGATGCTAGCTCCACAAGCCAAGCATTTTCACTTCTTCAGGGTCAGTACGGTAATCTCGTTGCCGGCAGTAAGCATCATACGAGTATACTCGTAGTTGGCAGCGAACATGTTAAACAATCAACAAAATTAGAAGTTAAAGAGGATTTTAGATCTGGCAGGGGAAGGTAGTTCATTTGAGGATGTCTAGTGTGAGAAAGGCCAATATAACCAAGCTAACATCACTCCTGTCTTAGTATCTCCCATAATGCAAAACACATCTCCTTGCGGATATGTATAATGTTAAGCATTAAGGGAAGGGCCACTACCCAGACTATTTTCGACTTCAATAAAGGTCGAAACTATTCTGGGTAGTGGCTCTTCCCTTAATGCATAACATTATACATATCTGCAAGGAGATGTGTTTTGCATTATGGGAGATACTGAGATAGGAGTGATGTTAGCTTGGTCCACCTTTGCAAAGAGTTGCCCAGTGTTGTACTACCTTACCCCAGTCCTGAAGACATTTTCAGGTGCAAACTTTGTTTGCTCACACCTGGATAAAGGATTAAACTAAATTTATTATAGTCTAACCAAGTGAAAAATAAACTTTCAACATCTTTCTCTAAATCCAGAGTAATTTAATAAAAAGGTGACACACCTTTTGGCAACTCCTATAGGTAAAGATGACCTCGCAATTGCTTCTGCCTGGTATCTCCACTTCTGGGCCTGGCTCCCACTGAAGTTTATTTTTCACTTGTTTGCTCACTCTTGGATAAAGGATTAAACTAAATTTATTATAGTCTAAACAAGTGAAAAATAAACTTTCAACATTTATGTACAAATTAAACAACAATGGCTCCAATCACACCACTGGTCACCTGCGTATCCTGGACTCTGCTCCTCCATACACCACCTTCTGGTATCTCTCCCTGGGCCATTCTTCTATCCATTTCACCAGTTTAGTATCCATCCCCATCTGCACAACAGTATTCCATGGGGTATCCTGTCAAAAGCCTTTATCAAAATCCAGAAGTACCACTGTGTAGCCATTTCCTTTGTCCAACTCGGATGTCATTCTATTATAAAAAGTTAATAAATTGCTAAGGCAGGATTGACCTTTAACAAAACCATGTATGATATAGAGTATCATATCCTGATCAACCCATTCTTAAATTTTGTCTTTAACCAACTTTTCCAATACTTATACCACCACTTCCGAGATGGTGATTGGCCAGTAATTAACTACCAGTTTTAGAGCCACCTTTATGCAAAGGAACTACTTTGCCTTCGTTCCACTTCCTAGGGACCATAGGAAACTTAAGTTAAATAACCAAGTAAGAAGCTTTGACAATTCCTTTGCACATTCACTCAACACTCGAGCTAATATTCCATCTAAACCTAGTTTAGATGGAATAATTTAAATGCAAACAGCAGTGTTTGCATTTAAATTTTGCAATATACTAAGTACCTCTGATTTCTTAACTTCAATTCTCACATTAGTTTTTGCTACAGGTACAGAGATAGCCTCACTTGGGTGATAGACTTTTAAAAAGTGAACACTCAGTAACTCTACTATTCCATCTGAATTTGTCACCTCAATACCATCAGCACCCACTAAAGTTATCCTTCCGAAGTCATTCTTCCTTTTACTTGCCACATAGCGGAAGAACTCTCTGGGATTACCCTTATCTCCTTGGCTAAGGTCTTCTCATAATCTGATTTAGCTTTTCTTACTATGCTGGTAACCTTCCTAGCTTACCAAAGACTCTCCCATACTTAGTCCTGTTCTAGTTACTTCAGCTAAAGTCCTAATTTCTCTATTCAACACATTTAACTGAGTTTTTTTTTTAATTTCCAGAACATCCTTACCGAGCACTTCCAATTCCTCTTGCAGAAGATGAAGGTCACTTTTCATTTTCATGAACTCCTGCCGAAGTTCTTCCGCTATGGTCCCGATCTGCTTCCATTCCTAATCGCTTCAGTCTATCCACACTTCTCACAAATCAGTCCACAAATCCTTCACATTCTTCGGCGCATACATGTGGCAGTTTCTGCAATGCATCCATTGCGAAAAATCCAAACGCAGAGCCAGAATTAGAAGTCCCCAAGCTGCTGACGTACGTCTCTTGTTGAACGCTGAAGTAGTGAAACAGCAGCAAAAACACAATATATACAACAGAGTTTCAAACAATAACACCACTAAAGGACACTCGTATTCAACCGAAGCACAACTGCAGCACAATTTGAGACAAAAAGGTACACTATACTTTAATTTAAAAACACGTTTTATAGCATAACTCAAACACGACCGTCACATTCACTAGCGACGCTAACGCCATATTCAAGAATGCAGGCAACTATTGAAGTACCTTATGGTTCTATACTAGGGTCACTATTCTTCAATCTGTATATCAACGATATAGGAAAAGATTTAGGGGGGGGGGGAGGATTTTCAGGTGTTTGCTGATGATGCAAAAGTTGGGAGAGCAGTAGTTAATAAAGGTGATGGAGATATTTGGCAGGACGATTTAAATAAAATGGAACTGTGTGCAAGGAATAATGGTTTTCAATTTAATGTTGCAAAATGTAAGACTTTTATCACTTTTGGATGAAAAGGTTACATGGTACTGGTTTGCAGAAAACTGACGAGTCTAGGAACTTTAGAATAATGCTGGACAGAGAGTGTAACTTCAGATGGCATATTGCAAAGTTGGCAACATAGTTCAAAGGATTACTTGGATGTTGAAAAACATGCTAACAAGTAAATATAGGGAAGTTATTATCCCTCTTTACAGTCAAGAGCAGTTCAGCAGCATCTACTGACTACTCTTCAGAGATTTGGTCAACTGCGTTTCTTGGGGGGATCAGAAGGTGTTAGAGAGGATACAGAGATGAGTGATTGAGCTGGTGGCAGGTCTGTAGAATGCTCCCTATTAGGACGGGCTGAAGGTGTGTGGGTTACAAATTCAGTTGATAGGCAGAAAAGAGAGCATATGATAGAAACTTATAGTATAATATACTATAAGTTATGCCCTCTTTTTAGGGGCTTTATGACATTGATGCAAAGGAAATGTATCAATATATGAAAAATTTTACAGTGGGTCAGACATCATATCTTGCTTGTCCCTTAGATTTATATTCATGATTATTAAATTCTATGTATGGCATTGTAATATGTTGACAATTAACTTGATGATTTTCACTGGTGGTGGGAAATGCTAGTCCAGATTTATATGCCTGTTTATTCTCCATATTTCTGAACTATTCTTCTTGATGGATTTTTCTAGACTGCCACATCTGTCTAATGTAACAAACTAGGTTTTCTCAAGAGATGCAGAGAAATGATAATATTATTTCAAAGTTTCTGTCAATGAAGAATCAGTTTAGAAACAAACAAACAAAAAAAAAGCAATATTATTTGCTTCATTAGAGGGTCCCATGCCACCAAGCATGTCCCCAGGTTGCAGATATGGCCTCTGGATACAGAGGTTAGCTGCGAATAAACAGGGAAACCTGTGAATAAGCAGTCGTGGACAATGGGATGGCATCTACCAACAGGAAGTGGTGAGATAGACAGTGGCATGGTTATCTCTACAAAAAAACCACACATTTCCACTGACGGGGATGCGCCATGTAGCTGCCATTCAATAAGTTACAGCCCGCTGGAAGTTGGGGCAGCAACAACTTTCATCCTGATCAAGAGGAAGATCACCACAGGTGACAAGTGTAAAGGATACTGTGGTAGGCAGATAACCATGAAGAATGAGAAACGGCTAGCACACTGAGCCTCTCCAGAAGGCAAGGAGATACCACATTTTTCTATTTTTCCCTAATAAGATAGCAGTATGGATAGACATTCTAAAAGATAGTAAAGCACACAATGGCTCAATACTTGTGCGCGGAAGGGGAAGAAACAAGGCTTCTCAGGTCATAAAACAGCAAAATCCTTGTACATTCACTGGGATATGGAATGTGAGAAGCCTACTACAAACTGGAAAATTTGAAGAGAGAAATGGATAGATTAAAAATAGTCATATTGGGAATTAGTGAAATGAGATGGAATGGAACTGGAGACTTCTGGAGTGGTGATTACAGAATTATTTATTCAGGTGATGAGACAGCAAAAAATGGAGTTGCAGTGGTTCTCAATAAGGAATGGGGAAGAAGAGTAATCAACTCAGTAAAATGTAGTAGCAGATTGATAATGATAAAACTAGAAGCAAAACTAACAAATATTATAATAATACAAGCTTATATGCCTACTAGCGACCACAGTGATGATGAAGTTCAGAGAGTATATGTAGATATTAAAAATCTAATCAAACTCACCAAAAAGGAAGATAATCTTATTGTCATGGGTGATTGGAATGCAGTCATTGGTGAAGGCAAAGATGGTAGAGAGGTTGGAAAGTATGGACTTGGATGCCAAAATGAAAGAGGAGATAGACTTCTGCCACCAATTCAATCTGATCATTACTAATACCTGGTTATGAGGTACCAAAAAGAGGAAGGTATACTTGGAAAATGCCAGGGGATATAGGAAGGTACCAAATAGATTATATTATGACAAGAAATAGATTTAAAAATCAAGTAAAATCATGCAAAAGTTACCTGGGAACTGATGTTGACAGTGATCCCAATTTGGTTTTATTGAAATGTAATCTGAAATTTAAAAAGCTGTCTCAACCAAGGAAAAGGCCCAAATGGAACATAAATAACCTGAAAACAGAGGAAAACCATAGAAACTATAAAGAGCAACTGATGAAAGCATTAAAACTAGAGAGAGGGAAAAGAAAAACATAGAGGAAAAATGGATTCATTTTAAGGATACAATCATCAAGGCTGCCAATGACTGCATAGGATTAATGAACAAGCAAATAAAAAAGCCATGGATCACCCAGGACATTCTAGATCTAATAGATGGAAATACAAAACCTTCCTAAAGGAAAAAAGACAAATATAAACATATAAAAAATAAGACAAATAGAAAGTGTAAAGAAGCAAAAGAACAATGGTATACAGAGAAATGTAAAGAAATAGAAGATCTAACAAAGACTGGGAGAATTGATAAAGCTCATAACATTATAAAAGGAATAAGCCAGCAAAACAAGACAAGAAGTACAATTATCAAAAATCAATAAAATAAAATAAAATAAAATAAACAAAAAATTTCTTCCTTATCTACTAATAGATAAGGAAGAAATTTCAGAAAGATGGAAGGAGTACTTAGAAGATCTATATAGTGGAAAAGATCTAGACGCCAAGGCTATAGAAGATGAAACAAGACTTGATGTGGAAGAAATTGGTCCAACTATATTAAAAGATGAATTTGAATGGGCACTGAATGAATTGTCAACCAACAAGGCACCAGGTATTGATAACATTCCTTCAGAATTAATACAATACTCAGGAAACATAACTAAGTCATACCTTTTCAAGATCATAAAGGATATTTATGAAATGGGGATCATACCCAAATATTTTACACAATGCTCTATCACACCCATTCCTAAAGTAAATAATGTAAACAAGTATGAAAATCATCGAACAATAAGCTTAATATCACATGCTTCGAAAATACAAAAAAGACTAACAAAGAAGGTTGAAGAATATGTTGGCAATAACCATTCAGGAAACAGCAGGGGACAAAAGAAGCAATCCTAGCTCTAAGAAAGTTTTCAAAAGAAGATTTGAGAAGAATCAAAATACTCTGATAGTCTTTCTTGACTTGGAGAAAGCCTTCAACAGTATTGACTGGAACCAAATGTTTCACCTCCTAAAAACAATAAAGGTAGATTGGAGAGATAGAAGGCTCATATTTCATCTTTACAAGCATCAAGAAGCCCTAATAGAAACAGCCAGCAATAAAACAAAAACCGAATTAGCAAGAATACGTAGAGATGTAAGACAGGGGTACTCTCTTTCACCCATACTGTTTAATCTCTACATCGAAGAAGCAATAAATAAATTGAAAGAACTAATAGAAACAGGAATTAAGATAAATGGAATTGATATTAACTGGAAGAAATTCCAGTTAATATCAATCCTGAAAGCCACCCTGAAAGATGGAAGAAATTTTCACATTTTGTTTTCACAAGAAAACAAAATGATTAATTACAAGTAAAGCAAATCCAATGAAACATGGAAATAAATAATAACCTAATACAACAAGTATCCTCTTTTAAATATCTTGGAAGTCTTATCACAGAAGACGGAAGAAACCAATCAGATATTAAAGCACGAATAATCCAAGCCAAAAAAAGCATTCTACAACAGAAGAAACATTTTTACCAGTAAAGGACTTAACGTCCAGGTCAAAAAAAAAAAAAAAAAAGGCTAGTGAAAACATACATATGGACCATTGCATTATATGGTTCTGAGGCCTGGACTAACAAAATAAGACATCAAAAAGTTGGAGGCATTTGAACTTTGGTGCTGGAGAAAGATGATGAAAACTAGTTGGACAGAAAGGAAAAGTAATGATGAAGTTTTAAATATAGTTCATGAAGAGTGGTCATTAATGAAACACATCAATAAGAGAAGAAAAATCCTAATTGGACACCATTTGAGGCATGGGGGACTGATTACAGAAATAATGGCAAGGGACTGTAGAAGGAAAGAGGACACAAGGCAGATCAAGAATTTCATATATATAAATAACATAATGATGCTAACTGGCGCTAAGAGTTATGAAGAGATAAAAAGGAGATCACAAGACAGGATGTTATAATGTACTGCTATAATTACCAATATTTGGATTGATGCACCAAAGAAGAAGAGTAGAGCTGTATTTGTGTGTGTGTGAGAGAACATATAACACTCTATGAATATCATTTAAGTCAAGGGTACAGCCTTTCAAAAGTCTGTCTATTAATTTCCATAAGGCTTTTTCTGACATGGAATTCAGTAGGCAGACTAATTAACCTCTGTTAAAAACAGAAAATTGCACTACAAAAGAAATTCACTAATCTCTTAAAAAAGAGTGGTAAATTTAATCAACAATCTCACTGCCAAAAAACAATGTAGTAATTAATTGTTCTTAATGTATTCTCTCTTGAAAGTAACAGAATATATTAGGATTTAAGTTTGCAATATCTCCAAAGTTGGAATTATGGGAAATATTGAAAAAAGAAGAAAAAATATATCAAATTCCTAAAGATTTAGAAGACATCATCCACATAAGAAAAGCAGCAATTATAATTCATTCTAAGCCACCATCTAGAAATATCTGAAGTTCTGAATACAATGCTTTGAAAGATCTTAGTAATAATGAAAGCATCACAATACTAAAAGCAGACCAAGGTGATGCAACTGTGATTTTGGATTCACATTATTATATAAAGAAAATGAATGATCTACTAAATGATACTAACACATACAAGTCATTAAATATTGACCCAACCTGGAAAATTCATAACGTAAATGATTTAATAAGAGATCTCTGCAACTTGCCCAAAGCTGTCAGAATAAATTACCGTATTTTTCTGTGTATAAGATGAATCCTACTTTTTCGAACCCAAAATTAAGAAATCAATATTTAAACATCTCCACTGTCTAATCATACACTCAGTGGGAGGAGGTCCAAACTGTCTCTCTCTGAAGCTTTATTTCCATGTTCTTTTGCATAATTGATGACTTTTAACTTGAATTTCGAAGAATGTGATAATCATTTTTTTATTTTTGGACATTTTTATGGGCTAGTGCTCAAAATATTGGTAATGCATTAACTTACCCTGTCAACGAGTTGCAGACGTATGAATGCATCAGCGTTCTGATTAGTTTATTCAGAATCAGCCGTTAATGACATCAATCGATAGAGTTAACAAAGGCTAGTAATTGGAGGAAGCCTGTTCGTGGAGACAAGGTACGGGCAGTTTTGCCATGGCAACCATGGGTCTTTCAACTGGTTACCCCTAATTTTTGGTCTAAAAATTTTAGAAAAAAGTATTGTCTTATACACACGGAAAAATATGGTACTTCAAAAGATTTGGTTATTCCAAGTATTTATGGTGCTCTTAAGATCGATTATGCAGACATTCCACTTAGATCAACAGTAGATGCCAGACATTCCCCAACATACTACCCATGTAACACCACCACATGTAGGAAAAATGTCATCTTATAAAATCCATTTTTTCCATGAGAGTGTCTGGGGTTTATCTTTAAGTGATATCCTTGCCAAAATTTTTTTGATAAGTGGATTCTCATTGAATGGAATTGAATTCTCATTTTTAGAGTTGTCTCTGAAGTAACACCATAGGTCATGCAACCGATGTGCTCAACAGAGAAGCACTTGCGATCATAAATTTCAGGTATCGTGCAAATATCAGATGGTGGAACAGACGTGTGTTTCAGATGCTGTTGACATTTTCTTAGCTACCATCTTCTCAGCATAAGAGGATCTCAGAACGGACAGTGGTGGTTTACTTTCTTTTTGAATTCTGATATGACATATTTTGTTTTGTGTTAATTTTTTGTATTTATTTTTCATCTTTCAATTCTGACATGCATGAGAGTAAGCTGGATGATCTCCCTGACAGGTGACGCATTTAGTTTTTTTGGCAGAGCAAGATTTGTTATCATGCTCATTACTACCACATCTGGTAGAGCCATGACATAGTTTGGGCATGTTCATATTTCTGAAATTTAAAGTATCTTAGTGGATTAAGGATGTAGATTCTAACAGGACAGTTGAGATAACCTGTTTTTACATATATAAGCAGGGATGATGTTCCTGGTTGGATCCAGGTGACAGTCACTCCCTGATCTTATGAACATATCTCCTCATCAGGCACATTGAGAGGATCCCATTCTGACAGCACTCCTCTACAAGAACTGAGTGTTTAATGAGGTGGAACTGTGATTGGTATTTTACCCATTGATGTTGCAGACATGTTTCCACAAGGATATCACTAGAATGTAATTTCTTAAAAATTTCGGGAGAGCCTGCCAATTCTTCTAAACCTTTTGAATAAAGAAAGGTGACAGTTTCCCCATTGGCTTTTCACCTGTTGCATGCATGATTAGAAATATTGGTACATTTATACTAGTATCATATATCTTTTGTTTCTTACTTCTGTTATAAAAAAGTGTATCCATAATATCAATACTTGGTTGGGGCTTTGATAGGACCCCTGAAATGTTTGAGGATGAAGAATTCATGCTCAAGGGGTTTTTGATTTAGTGCCAGAGCTCCCCACCCACCACGAAGTCACCCATGGATACTCACTGACCAACAAGCAATGACTATTGCTTGGGAGTGGAAAGCCAAGGCTACCCAGAGAAGCTATACCAGCACCACAGCAAGCCTTGGATCCTGACACATACCTTGGAATGAGAGACTTACTGCAACACCACTGACTCTTGCAGGCAAGCCCACTAGATGATGGAACTGCATGGAAAACATGGCAGCAAGGCATTGGAAAAGTGTATCCATAATATCAATACTTGGTTGAGGCTTTGATAGGGCCCCTGAAATGTTGGTGATGGTGGCCAGGAAGGGATAGTAAAAAAGACTCAGGAGAAGTAGAGCAAAGAAAAAGAATGAAAAGGTCCAGTACCATCTGAGAGATCCAATCCACCACAAACAGTTGTCCCAGAGGGAAAGGTCTTTCTCAGTATCATGGCATCTTAATATCTTACTTATGCCAGATTCAGGGCTTTTGCCTCTATATTTTAATAATTTGACAATCAACAATTTTCCCCCAATTCAATCTGTTATCTGTTAAGACCCAACATTATCAGATCTTATATTTCTGTCTTCTAAGGCACTTTTTACTGTATCAATTCACCTTTAACTTCGTCTTTTTCCTGCCAAACTGGCAGAGAACACTTATTTTTAATAATCTTTCCCCTCAAATTCTGTTTAAGTGACCATACCACCTGAGATTAGCTATGCTAACACATTCATGGATACAATGTCAAGTTCTTTCCTAATAAACTTGTTTTCATATGATATTGCCATTTATGCCATATGTTCACCCCCCCCCCCCAATCTTTCTGAGGACTTTCTATGATCTCTAGTCTTTGGTCAAGTGTTTTATTTCTAACTCAGATCCATAAGTTAAAATTGGTTTGAACATAGTCTTGTATACAGATAATTTAGTGTTTTGACTAATTTCTCTCTTATTCCATATAAATTTATTCAGTTGACTTCCTGCCAGACTGACTTTGTTGATTATGTTGTCTATTTCCATATTTAATTTACCATCCTCACTAAAAATTGTGCCTAAGTAGCTGAAATGTTTTACTTGTTCCATAAGTTCTTTATTCATGATGCAGTTGATATTTTCAATGTTTCTGCCTATTTTCATTGTCTGTCTTGCTATTGCTGATCTTCTTACCAAATCTATTACAACAGTTATTTAATTTAGTCAGGGAGAACTTGTGCTGGATTTATTTAAAAGTATATCATCATCTGCATAAAGTAAAAAGCTCAGATTAACATCTCCAATTTTGATATCAGGATTAATACAGTAGACTCTCGACTATCTGGCCTAATGTGGCAGAAGGGCAGGCCGGAAAACACAAAAGCCGGACAGGCCGGAGTTCTAGGCCTACCTTTTCACACAAATGTGAAAAGGTAGGCCTAAGATGAAAGAGTCAAAACTTGACTCTTTCATCTTAGTTTTTAGTTTTTGAGAAAGTCCTTGATAGATGATCGCTTCACCCTTTTAGCCCTCTTCCGCGACGTAATGCCCCTCCACTTACGCAAGCAGATGATATCAGCAGGCGTCGCATCCTCCTGCTCACTAATGTACTGCAGCACTGCCTCAATCGTCATGAACCCTTCCGAATGTGGGATGAGATTTTTCCTGTCATCTAAGGATGCCTCCTCCTCTTCTTCTTCTCCCTGTGTCACCATTTCCACAATATTGTTGTCAGTTATTTCATCAACTTCGTCGTTTGACATTCATTCTGTAATGCCCTCTGCATTGACATCATCACAGCTCGATACATTTTTGAGCAACGAAACAAGTTTATCGTTTTCATCTTCCACTTTGGTTTCACACACGGGTTTAAGGTTGAAATGTCCATCTTCATGGTCCAAAAGAATTTTCCAAGACTTTATAAGTGATATGTTTCGAATCTCTTTACTAACATAACTAGGAACAGTGGCAAACGTATTCCGCACTTCTTGGACATCCAATACACAACTGACGAAGCGGAGAAAGCCGAACTTTGCATGTCTCAACTTGTGTCATGCACACGGCACGTAAGAGGATTGTAGCAGACGCCCACTTGCAATGCCTTGGCAAAGTAAATTACAGTACGTATTCCTCATTTTATCACAGAGAATTACTGTATTATTATAATTCTCCGTGATAAAATCCGGGCTGTACTTTCCTTAATAATGTGATCCATATAGATAATGAATAACAGAGGGGATGATGTACATTCTTGTCTGATACCAGATTTAACACCAAACCATCTACCTGTACTTCCTTCAATTCTTACTGCTGACTTGCAACTCAAATAAAGACTAAATATTGTTTGATATAATGCCCCATCGACACCACACAACTCTAGCATTTTGAATAGCTTTTCTCTTGGCACCTTGTCATATGCCTTTTCCAGATCTACGAAACTTCTTTGTTATATTTCCACACTTTCTCAACTATTTGTCGTAAAGTGAAAATCTGATCCTGACAGCCTCTATCTGGTCTGAATCCAGCTTGCTCTTCATTAAGAATCCCTTCCACAATCCTCAACTGTTTCAAAATTATAGAGGTATTTCTCTACCGAGTGTTCACTCAGTAGAGAAATACCTCTATAATTTTCACATTCAGTTTCATTTCCATTTTTATATATTGGTACTATGAGAGCTCTACTAGAATCATCTGGAATTCATTCCTCTGTCCAAGCTCCATTCTTGAACATTTCTGGTTGAATATCAGCTACTCCAGCTGCCTTTCCACATTTCAGACTTTTGATGGCTTTTTCTACTTCAAGTATAGATATGTATTCCTGATTGCATGCCTGATCAGTGCCTTTTTATCACTGTGCTGTCATCATTGCTAGTTTCATTTAGCAATTTTTCAAGTAATTACTTCATACTTCAAGGATATCTTTTTCTTCCATTTTCATATCACCTTTATCATCTCTAATTCCTTTTACGGCACTCTTTCTCCATTTCTGGGCTTCTTCAATAACCTGGAGAATATCTTTTTTTTTTTTTATGTTGGGCCCATACACAAGAGGTTGGTTGGTCAATTTATAGTACTTTAGTACCGCATATGGGTAGCGGGATGGGAAAGGAGAAACTTGTTGACATTCGATTTAAAAGCCTGTATATTGTATTCCTTGGGAAATACATCAGGGGGAAGACTGTTCGACAGTTCAGCAGTAGCAGGGATGAGGAAAAGAAACTTGTTCTGCAAGTTTCAAGGTGTACCGTGAAGGGATGTTCGGCGGTGGCTGTACGTGCTTCAATGGGTTTAGTACAGAGAGGGGGAATTATTGATGCTGTTTCAGATGAGCATTTTCCATGAAAATATTTACAGAATATATACAAATTGCAGAGACTAAATGTCTATGTGAAAGTGGGGGGGGGGGTGAGTTGGCAAGAGATGAATTATTTATCAGTCTAATTGCTCTCCTTTGTATTGAGTCAAGCATTTTGAGGGAGCTTTTAGGAGCCCCACTCCAAATGTGAGAACAGTTGAACCTTATACAAATTACAAATACCCCCAGTATTCGATAGCTGGGGGAATTTGTAATTTGTATAAGGTTAACAGCTGTTTTGAAGTGAATTCATGTCTTGAGCGAAAGAGAAAGCCTAATTTTTTGGAAGCTGAGGATGCAATGGTTATGATGTGTTTATGCAGGAGAGGCCTGATGTCATGGTAATTCCGAGAGAGATTTCATCTTGTCTGGGAATTTGAATGTTATCAAAAATAATACTGGGGAAAAATGGTTCTTTTTTGTGGGAAATAAGACAGAACTGGGTTCTACTAGCGTTGACGTTGACGAGGTTATCCGAGCCCCATTGGAGAATGTCTTGGAGGTCCGAATTAAGGGAAGTTGTGGTCGATGTTCTGTGGGTTTAATTGAGTTGTGTAGGGTAAGGTTTATCAAATGAAAGGGAGGAGTGCAATGTGCTATCATCTGCAAAACTGTGTATTGGGTTGGAGGTCTGAAGTAGGTCATTGATGTACAGAAGGAAGAGGGTCGGTGAGAGAACTGAACCTTGTGGGATCCCTGAGTCCTGAGACAGTCCAAATGATGCAAGTTAGCTTAGTATGCCTTTGTGCCAGACCCGGTCAAAGGCTTTAGAGATATCAAGTGCAATTACTTGGGATTCGCCAAATTTTTCCATGGCATATGTCCAGAGATGGGTGATATATGAGAGCAGGCCACCTGTTGATCGGTATCGACAGAATCCGTACTGGTGGTTGCTTAATAGCTGGGTACCTTAAAGCTAGAGTAAGAGTTGAGAATTAAATTTCTCCATCACTTTAGATAGGATTGAGGTGAGTGAGATAGGGAGGTAGTTAGATGGCAGTGATTTGTCACACTTTTTGGAATGGGTTGAATATAGATCAATTTCAGGGCTTTGGGATATATACCAGTGGAATAAGAGAATGTGTACAGATGGCATAGGATAGGAGTCAGTTCTGCTAAACAGACCTTCAGGACAATTGGAGGAATGCCACCAGGGCCAGGAGCTTTTTCTGTCTAATTTTGACAACAGGTTTATGGAAAAAGGATACAGAGGGACATTGTATGTTGGGCAGTTGGAATGACTGGGGAACATTTGCCATTGTCAGTTATGCTTGCATTGGAGGCAACGTGTGAAGCCAGGAGATTGACTTTTTTGTGGGTGATGTTGCAATTGAGCCATTTAGGTATGATAGGGGTGGGAGTAGTATAGGGCAAAAGTTGCGACCAATTGCTTGGCAAGAGACCAAAAGGAACGACTGTCGCTAGGACAGATTGCAAGATTCCTACTTTTTGCCAGTTCAAATTCTGTTTTGGAATCATCGATAATTTTTTTGCATCTGTTTCGGGCTTCGGTATAGGCATGGAAGGAGGCTGGAGTTCTTAATTTGAGCCAGTTGTGGTATGCCTGATTTTTCATTTGTACAGCTTGGCACATGTTTTGGAGAACCAGGGCTTGGCAGTTCAGAGAAGTGTCAGGGGAATATATGTTTTCATGCCAGTGAGGATTACTTTAGTGGGATTTTTTTGTTGCATGGGGCAGGAAATGAGCACTAGGTTGTGGTCAGAATTACCCAGGGGGGGCTCACTACATTCACTGTATATTTGAAAGGGTCATTGGTAAGGAAGAGATCTAGGGTATTTGTGTTATCTGGTCGGCTTGTGAACAATTTGTGTAAGGTTATTGGTGATGGCATATATTTCAGCATCTCTGTACAACTGGAAGAGAAAAGCCAGTTGGTGTTATGGATATTAAAATCACCGAGGAGGATGATTTCACTATTGGAAGAGTGGCATTGGAGAAAATCAACTTTTGAGGAGAGGAAATTAAAGAGCTCGGAGTAGTTGATGGTATTAGGAGAGTGATAGAGACAGCCGATGAATTAGATTGAGTGGGAGAGGGATATTTTTAACCAAAGAAGGTCAAAGTTGGGCGGTTCTAGGTTAGGTTCTCTCTGGCAAGGTATTTCAGAGCGGATATATGAGCACACACTACCCTTGGGTCGTAAGAAGTTAAATAGTGTATACTTTGGATGTTGAGATGGATAGTGTGCTGGATTTGGTTGACTGCAGATGATAGTAGACACTATTAAGGTTGGAGTTGAGACCATGGATGTTGGTGTAGTGGATATGCAAGGGTCTTGCATGTTTCCTATGCAGTGCCTGCATACTGGTCTCCTTGGTGGCATCACTTTGTTTTTGTACTAGTTTAGTTTGTTTGTAGTCTATTGTCCAGCTGTTGTCTACATTTTGGTCTTTTTCTTCTAGCTGTCTTCGGAGTTGGAGTCTTTATTCCCTTTGTGCAAAGGTTAAGTTAGGGAGAGCATGTACAAGTGATTGGGGGGACAACTGTCCTTTAGCTTGCTATTTATTGCTGTTATTAATTTTGATGTGTTTGCCGGTGTATCACAGATCACTTTCACAAGACGTGGAAAGTTCGTTCCATCCTTTTTGTTTATGGGTCCAAAAAGATTACATATGATGATATTCATGGGATCACAGTTGCATTCACCCGCTAGTTTGCTAATGCTTTCTTTTAAAGATTTACCATTTTCCTCCAGAAAGTTCAGAATAACGGTGTTGAGTTTCATGTTTTTGGCCTCGAGCAACGCCATTGATGTGATTTAATCTCAGAGTTCATTAGTGGGTACAGATGCACTTGTGATCAGCCGTCGGGTATCTCGAGCTTTGTTTTCAACTTTCGGATTTTGGACGAGAAAGTATCGATCGTGTTATTAAGGTGATGTTAGAAATTTTCAACTTATTTGTGTAGGTTTAGGAGCTGTTTAACAAAAGGAAGGCACATCGAACAGAAAAATGGCTGGTTCAGTTCGATAAAAAGCTTGAGTGCCAATTTATCTAGTTTCGATAGAAATTGCAAAATACACCTTTTTTTTTCTTTCGGTGACTTCGGATTCACAATTGTGGCACTTCATATTGTCTTTCGAAGTGCCACACAGCCGATAGTCGGTTTGTTGACTATCAGCTGTGCTACGCTGATGGGACTCGAAGTAATCTTTAGTTGTTGGCCTTTGTTGCCAAAAACTAAAAATTTGTGCTCCCCCTATTACTGGTTGTTTTGCACAAAAAAAATACTCAAATACGATAAAATTCGGGAGCACAAATTTAACTAAACTTATTCACAGGCACTGCCTATCAGGAGGATAGCCTATCTTGGCACCTTATTGATATTTATTTTCTATGTTCTTACCAAAGTCCCATGACTTTTGTTTACACAGTGTTTAGCTTTCTTACATTACATTACTTTCATAAAATACATACTTAATCCCTCTCCAGGAGGGCTTGATTAGTCCAAAGAGACAGCTGAGGAACGAGGGCAGGGCCGGTTTTATCATTAGGGAAACATAGGCAATCGCCTAGGGGCGTTAAGCTTTGGGGCACCAGATTTTGCTACATAGTTCGGGGTAAAAATATATCGAGACAATGTATAGGGGCATCAGATACTCTCAGACTGGCCCTGAACGAGGGGAATTCCATATGAATAAATAAAATAAATACAATGGGTTGATGAGAAAAGATGATGACAGTGCATGGAAAATGATAAGTATCTGACTAAAGCAATGCATAACTGCATACCAACAGTTAATGAATAAATAGCGCAGGAGTGAGATGGATGAACTGTGAAACCATGCAAGCAGTGTTACAAAAGAAGTTATTATGGAGGAGGTTCAAGACAATTTGCAGTGAAAAGATGCACGAAGAATACAGATAGAATAAATAAATAGACAAAAGGTAGAATGCGATAGGAGATTGGCCAGTCAGGTCAAAGCTAAAACAAGGGAATAATTTCTCTGTAATGTAGGAAGCAAGAGGGGAAAATAATTATGGCAGGTTGACACTAGTGGATAGACATGGCAGAAGAGAATTATAGCAAATGATATAGTGCAATTATTGAATAAACAATACATCAGTGTATATCATACTGGTGTGAATGATGCCATGCAACATGTAAAATGGAGGAAACTATTAGGAGAATTAAAGGTGAAAGAATTAGAGCTGTATCAAGCGTTGCTTGGGTTAGATGTCAAAAAGGGTGTGGGAACGGATGACATATCACCACATATTTTTAAAGAATGTGCAAAAGAGTTAGCCATGTCCTTGACCTAGTTATTTAATGGAAGGTGTGGAATTAGGAACTATTTTGCCTTCTTTCCTAAGGAGTGGAAAGAAGGCAAAATAGTACCATGCCACATGCATTTTCTAGGAGAGAAGTTTCTAATTATATCTGCAGTTGTGGTCAAAGTTTTGGAGAAACTGTTTAGAAAAATACAGGATTGGGTTGATGGACATAAAATTCTCTATGAAGGCCAGCATGGGTTTGTGAAAGACAGGTCTTTTAGCAATCTGCTTACATTCTGTGAAAAGGTGACAAATGTGTTGGATAAGGGAGATTCATATGCAGTAATTTTCTTGGACTTTGGAAAGGCATTTGATAGATTATGACATGGTGTATATGCTGTAGAAGATGGGATTGGATAAGAGATTGGTTAGGTGGACTGAAGACTGAATATATTTCAGAAAGATGCGAGTAAGTTGTGCATGATGGAGCAGAACTTCAGGGTTCTTGGGCTCCCTACTGTTTAACTTATTTGTTATTGATATTTCACATGTATTGACTGGTAATCTTCAAATGTTTGCTGGTGATGCAAAGTTAGGTAAAATTACCAGGAGGTGATGATGTTAATTTTCTACAGGAAGATATGAATAAACTTTTAGTTTGGACAGACGAGTGGGATTATAGTTTTAATATTAATAAATGCAAGGTATTCCACTTTGGACTAAAGAGATATAAGGCTACATACTGTATTGGTGGATTATGTTTGGTACATGTTTTATTGGCACAAGGGCAACAAAAGTTACAGCAGTACATAAAAGTAGTCAAAGATAAATGAGTAAATAATATGTATATACAAAGATCAAGTTAAGCAATGCAGCATAAACAAAATTACAGCAAATGTCAACAGCAGCACACAAATGGTCAAAGATAAATTAGTAAATATTAAGCACAAAAATTATTATTATTATGTGACACCTCCAGGGAGTCCAAGGACTCATCATGGGAGGGCACACTACTATACTTCGCTAAATACATCTCATCCTCTCCATTACTACTCAATTCTCCAACTACGACACTACTACTATCAATGCCATCTATTACCCATCATCACCAACAACTGTATTTTTTGTCTGTAAATTGAGTGTGTTCTAAAGGCCCATTTGTCTGTGTGCAGGATGAAAAACCAGAGTTTCCAGGAGAAAAAACCCTGCTACCACCGAATGAGAACGGCAAACTCACCTTCAACTGACAAGCCCATATGAGGATTCCCCTCGCCACAACGAGAATCGAACCCAGGTCTTTTCCATCGAAGGGTGTAATGTTCTGCTGTTCTTCCAACTGCACTACAGCGGCTACAATTAAGTTAAGCAATGTAGTATCTGCATATAAATAAAATTACAGCAGCATATAAATTAAGTTAAGCAATGTATATATATATCTACATATAAACAAAACCACAGTAGTACACAAGGCCAGAAGTTAAAGCATTACATAAAAAGAAAATGTAAATTAGTAAATAATATGTATATACAAAATTAATTTAAGCAATGCAGTATCTACATATAAATAAAATAACAGTCAAATGTGTTTGTAGAAATTAATTTTTTGTAAAAAGTTAAAAACAACATGCAATTTGTTTGATTCTGATAACATTTTTTAACAGATTTGGTCACCTGGTTTTCAGAAAGACGAAGAGATGTTGGAAAGGGTCCAAAGGCGACTGACTAAGGTAGTTTCTAACCTCTGAAATGTCGAGTATGAGGAAAGATTGAGAAGATGTAATTTGCAGAGTTTGGTGGACAGGAGAAGAGGGGAGATATGATAGAGACTTACAAGTTAGTAAGGGGTTGTTATAGGATCAATGCTGAAGAAGTTCTACAGAAGTTCTATATAAATAAAATAACAGTCAAATGTGTTTGTAGAAATTAATTTTTTGTAAAAAGTTAAAAACAACATGCAATTTGTTTGATTCTGATAACATTTTTTAACAGATTTGGTCACCTGGTTTTCAGAAAGACGAAGAGATGTTGGAAAGGGTCCAAAGGCGACTGACTAAGGTAGTTTCTAACCTCTGAAATGTCGAGTATGAGGAAAGATTGAGAAGATGTAATTTGCAGAGTTTGGTGGACAGGAGAAGAGGGGAGATATGATAGAGACTTACAAGTTAGTAAGGGGTTGTTATAGGATCAATGCTGGAGAAGTTCTACAGAAAATAGTGGGAGAACCAGACGTCATCCCTGGAAACTGTATAAAGAAAATGTGAGTAGGGGAGTGAGAAGAAGGTTTTTTCATGGAGAGTTGTTAATGATTGGAATGCCTTGCCTGAGAGTGTGGTGTCTGCAAGGAGTCTGAGTGTGTTTAAGACATGGTATGATGAGCTGCGTGTGTGTGTGTGTGTGTGTGTGTGTGATAAAAGGACCTCCCAGATGAGTCTTTGACTCCATGAGGTCTTGGGGTAATAATAATGATAATAATAATAATAACATCTGCCTGAGTGTATATGCTTGGCTAGATAGGTAAAAATTTCATTTCTCTCTCATGTAAAGTACTCACACTCCGCCAGAAAATGACAAATAGTAAGACACATGTTTCAACGATAGACTCTGGAACCTCTCCAATGTCTCCACATTACAATGAAAACTAGGTGACCAGAACTGAGCACAACAGTCCAAGTGTGGTCTGATCAGTGATTTATACAGTGGCACAACCACTTCCTTATCCCTGCATGTTAGAGTACTTCTGATCATAGCATCACTATGATGTGCAGCTTTTGCAACATTAGCAATATGCCCTCTAAACTTCAGTCTACTCGACATCATTCCCAAATCTCTAATTTAATCCACTTCCTGCAGTATAGCACTATTGATATAGTACACAGCCTTATATTTCTGCACTCCAAAATGCACCTTGTACTTATTGATATTAAGATTACAACCCCACTCCTTTGTCCAAGTAAAAAGTCTATTCAAACCTTCCTGAAGGGAATTAACATCAACAGTGCTATTTATCATTTTTTCCAACTTTGTGTCATCAGCAAACAACTGAAGATCCCAGTCAGTCCACATGATATACTGTTTACTAACAGGTTAAACAGCAGGAGCCCCAAGAACAAAACCCTGGGGCATGCCACTGGTTATCCTCCATTTTTATTATTATTATTATTATTACGGGTATCTCCATGGAGTCAGTAGACTCATCGCGGGAGACCCAAACTAGCAAAACAATATCTGTCATATCTCTTCTTGAATTCATTTACAGATGAAGAGCTCACAACAAAGTCAGGCAATGAATTCCACTCATTCACCACCCTCCAGGCAAAAAACCTTGTTCTGACACCTTTGTTAACCACACTCTTCTTTAATTTCCAGAGATGACCTCTTGTTCTTCCATCACTATCACACAGCTGAAACATTTCCCCTGCATCAATCCTATAAAAACCTTTTAGTAATTTGAATGTTTCTATCATATCCCCTCTTCTTCGCCTATCAGCCAATCTCTGCAATCCACAAGCTCTCAATCTATCAATGTAGGGAGCATTTTTTATATCACTCACCAACTTGGTCACTCTTCTCTGAACCCTCTCCACAGCCTCCTCATCTCCAAGGAATCCAGGTGACCAGACCTGAGCACAGTAATCCAAATGTGGAAGTATCAATGCTTTATAAAGGGGAATAATAACCTCTTTATCTCTGGATGTCAGTGTGTTCCTCAACAACCAAGTAATCCTATGTGCAATCTTGGACACCTTAGCAATGTGTCCTCTGAACTTCATCTCCTTATCTACCAATACCCCTAAGTCCCTAGCCTCATCAATCTCTTGGAGTACCTTTCCATCTATGTAGTACACAGCTGGTAATCTTTTAATCCCAAAATGCAAGACTTTACACTTTTCCACATTGAACTGACAACCATTTTCTTTTGCCCATTTTACCAGCTTATTTAAATCCTCCTGCAAACTTTCAACATCAGCTTGATTTTTTATTGCACTACACAACTTTGCATCATCAGCAAACAACTGAATATCTCCCTTTAAGCCGTTTCCTATATCATTTATATACAAATTAAACAACATTGGCCCAAGCACAGAGCCCTGAGGCACACCACTGGTCACCTGCCTCATTCTGGACTCGGCTCCTCCATACACCACCTTATGGTATCTCTCCCTGAGCCATTCTCCTATCCATATCACCAATTTAATATCCATTCCCATCTGCTCCAATTTGCGTAACAGTGTTCTATGGGGTATCCTGTCAAAAGCCTTAGCAAAATCCAGAAGTACCACTGTGTAGCCAGTTCCTTTGAGATTTTTGAGATACTGCTCCATCATATATAACTAGCTAGTATTGTTCAGAGAGCCAATCTCTGCAGCTTGTACACCAACTTATCATGTGGTAATCTATCTATTGCAAATTCTAACAATATCACTGTATATGATTCTCCCTTATCTAACACACCATTACCTTATCATAAAATAGTATTGCTAAAACAGGACCTACCCTTTAGAAATCCATGCTGACCATCATAAATAATCCTATGTCCACCAATCCAATCCTGTATTCTATTCTTAACCAATCTCTTCAACACCTTGACCATGACTGCAGTTATAGGAACTGGTCTATAATGGAGACTTCTGTCCTAGAACCATGCTTGGGGAGTGGTACTATTTTGCCTTCTTTCCAATCCTTAGAAACCCTACCCACTGCACAGGTCAACGGCATAGCAAACTATGGTGCACATTCTTTAAGAATATGTGGTGATATGTTATCCATCTCCAGAGCCTTATTAACATCTAACCCAACCAACACCTGATACACCACTGATTCTTTCACTTCCAATTCTCCTAATACTTGCCTACCTTCTATATAGTGTGCTGCATCATTTACACCAGTGTAATATACACTGATAAAGTGCTTGCTCAATAATTCCACTATATCTTTTGCAGCTGTTATTCAGCTGCCTTGACTATTCACCAGTGTCAACTTACCATAATTATTCTTTCCCTTGCTTGCCAAATAGCAAAAAAATTCCCTTGAGTTAACCTTGGCCTGACCAGCCAATTTCCTCTCATACTGCACCTTTTCTTTCTTTACCATGCTTGTCACTTTTCTAGTCTGCACTTTATATGCTTCATGGATCTGATCACCAACTGTCTTGTACCTCCTACATGGTATTTTCACAGCTTGCTTGATTTCACTGTTCATCCATTTAACTCTTATTAACATCTAACCAAACCGATATCTGATACACCTCTGATTCTTTCACTTCCAATTCTCCTAATACTTGCCTACCTTCTATATAGTGCACTGCATCATTTACACCAGTGTGATATACACTGATAGTGCTTACTCAGTAATTCCACTATATCTTTTGCAGCTGCCTTGACTATTCACCTGTGTCAACCTGCCATAATTACGCTATTTACTCGCTTAACCCTTGGTATGCAGCTATACATTGCTTTTGTAAGATACTGCCTTCTAAGTTCCCGTGCATTGTCAACATCTTTTCTGCTCAGCTCATCTATCCAATATACTGATGCTAACTGACTACAGAGCTTCCTATAATCACCTGCTTATACTTCCACATATATCCATTTTTGGCAGTAACCTTTTCTTGTTTCATCACTTCCCAAACAAGCACATCATGATCACTCTCGCCAACTGGAAGCAGTGTCAGTACCTCATTAACAACTACATCTTGTGAAGTTATTGCCAAATCCAAAACATTAAAGCCTCTAGTTGCTTAAGTCATATGCTTCTTAGGATACTTATCTCTCCAAAATTCCACAAACTCACTCTCATTGTTCCCTTACACTATCTCCTCCTTTCATTCTATATTCCTGTAATTAAAGTCTCCCATCAGAATCAACTTTTTACATGCCCGACTAATTTGCCTAAACATTTCACAATCGATATTCAAATTGCCTGCATTCCCTGGCATATAACAGCATCCTATCAAATATACTAACAAGTTTATTTCAACTTCATACCACACAGGTTCAAAATCTGTGCATGCATTATCAATTTCCACCCTTTGCAGACACAATTCCTCTGCAATCATAAACAGCACTTCCCTCCTCTTTTCACATTTCCATCCTTCTGAAAAATTATATATCCTTGTATTTCTATTCCTGACATCACATCCTCCTCAAACAACCAAGTTTCACTTATTCCAGTTGTCTTTGGGCATAATGACTCAATCAATGCAACAAACTCAGTCCTCTTGTTTCAAATACTCCTTACATTTGTGTACAAACATAACAATCCCAACGTGTTTGAGGCCATTCTTCCAGCACCAAATACCATACTTCTCTCTTCGGTCTGACCACTCCCGTTTCCCTGATCCTGACTCTGATTTCCATTCCTACCAGACTCATCCTCACCTTTATGCATTCCATTATCTCATGTTGCTGCAACCACATCTCCAACCTCATATCCATCTTTCCCGTATCGTACAATCCATTTAGTTGTGCTATCCTGCTTCACAAGTAGAATCTTTTCATTTACTACATTAACCTCTTGACTCTGTGCCTTCTCAGAAAACAATAGCCTTTCTAAATGCCCAACACCAAACCCATTCAAATGCAATCCATCAACTTTAAATCATTTAAGCTAACTGAATTTTTTATATGTATATATAAAATTTATATAGTGCCTCAGTAGAAGGATTATATAGTGTAACTCAGTAGAAGGGATGTGTACCATTCACAGTGCTGGGTCACCTGAAGAAAGAGTGTCACATGTTTAATTTTAAATGAACTTAAACTAAGCCTTTTTTTTTGACTGGTTCCGAAGAGTTGATCTCTGGTACAGGCAAGTGGGTTTTTTGTCCTGGAAACTTGGGTTTTTCGTCCCATAAACTCAAGGAAATCGACCATAGAATCCACTCTATTTTCAGACAGTAAACAGTGTTAGGATTAGGGACCACAAGATGCTGCACTTGTCAGTCATCTCTTTTCACTAGATGGCATGTATAATTAGTGATGATCTTGGGCCAACTATCTCTGATTGGTTACTGATGGAGATTGAATACTGATGGAAATTGAAATACTGTATAATATATATGTACATAAATTTTATAAACAAAAAAAAAATTAGCTAATGCCTTTTATTCCCATATAGGGAGTAGACAAGGTCATGTTATCCCTATCTTACTATTGGGGACTGAGGAGGCAGTCCCCAATAGTAAGATAGGGATAACATGACCTTGTCTACTCCCTATATGGGAATAAAAGGCATTAGCTAATTTTTTTTTTGTTTATAAAATTTATGTACATATATATTATACAGTATTATATATATAACAAAAATGAATGTGAACCATCAAGGAGATTTAACAGTTACCAGAATTTTTATGACTCACTCGAAGCATGGAAGAAATAAATTAAAGGAGAGGACTCTCCTCTAATTTATTTATAATTCAATCCTCTAATTGTGAATATAAACATCAGAAGCATTAGAAAACATTAGCATAAATCCTGGAAGATTTTACAGATGTAATTAATGGCACCTTACATAAAAACAAAATGGTAATGATAATGTTTATCCACTTGACTAAAGCATTTGACACACTCATAGATGAAACCTTATTACAAAAGTTAAGGCATGTTGGAATAGTTGGGCCTCTGCACACATGCTTTAGAAACTACCTTCTAAACAGAAAACAAATTACGGGTCAATCCATAGTAAACAGTTACCAGTAACCCGTGGAGTGCGACAGGGAGTTGTTTTCTCTCCAATTCTAATCGACATATATGTACAATATTAACCAGCTACGTCTAGGCAAGCTCTTTCAATATGCAGATGACAGCTATAGTATCCATTCATAAAAATGCAAACATAGACCAAACAAGTAACATGACATAAATCTGCTTGCTGAGTGGCTCAGCAAAAACTCCATACTCCTAAGCTCTAATAAGATAAAATTAAAGTTATTTGGAAATTCACTGAGTCAACTAGTTAATAATAAATATATAACAATCCAACATCCATTCTCCAATATACTTTCATATCATTCCCATCTATATCTAAATACATATCAGTTACTAATTGTAAAAAAAAATAATAAAAGTAGTACTCAACGTTAAAGATAGCGAGAAATTATATACTTGGTTTAATCCTTTATCCAAGTGTAGGCAAACAAGTTTGCACCTAAACTATTTTCAGGACTGGGGCAACTCGTATAAAGAAGCTAAGACTTCATATCATTTGTCTTAGTATCCCATAATGCAAAGCACATCTCCTTGCAGATATGTATAATGCTATGCATTATGGGAAGGGTCACTACCCAGACCAGTTTCAACCTTTATTTAGGTCTCATCAGTGGGAGGCAGACCCAGAAAGTTACCTTTATGTAATAAAACTATCTTACCCTCTTCCACTTCCTTGGAACCTTGCCAGATTTAGATGGAACAACATCAGAGGCAATGAAAATTCTCTTGCACATTCAAGTAGTACACGGGCTGACATGCCATCCAGTCCCACTGCTGCATTCAAATTGTTATTTTTAAATATGCTGAACACCTCCTGTTCATGTACCTCAATCTTGATTTTTGACTATGTCAAATCAGCAACTGCGAAATCTCCACTTGAATGATATGCCTTTGCAAAATGATCACTCAGCAACTAAACTATTTCTTTCACCTCTGTCACCTTTCCTACAATCAGCATTCTTTCGTTATCCTACTATAGTCATTTTCCTTCTTACTTGCTACTTAACAAAATAAAAAAAACTCTTTTGGATTTACTTTAGCCTGCTTAGCAAATTTTCTCTCATAATATGATTTGGCCTTTCTTACCACACTAGTCACCCTTCTTGCTTGCACTTTGTACTGTTCATGAATATGTGATCATTTTTTTTTTTTTTAACATGTTCCACCCACAGTGTTTTCTATATTTGCAACTCTTGATTTATATCTCTGTTCATCCACTTAATACCCACTTGCTTTATCCTCTCAACCTTGGGTATGCAGTCTGATGCTGCTTCTCTCAATCAATCAATCTCTGACTATTTCCCATGCACTACTGACATTCTTTCCTTGTAGCTTCTCAATCCTGGTACTGCTCCAAGAGGTTCTTTGCATGGAGGGTGGTTGATGAGTGGAATGCACTGCCAAGTGTGTTGTGGATACAGTGAATCAGTTTAAGACACAGTTGGATGAGAATTCTATGCAGTAGTGAGTACCTCCCACGATGAGTCTCTGACTCCATGGAGGTCAAATGTTAATAATAATAATTATACAGAAATATGCTTTCCTTTATGACAGGTTTAAACTGTATGCTATAACACAGCTCATCACAACCGAGTTTGTGCTTTCTTTCATTTATTGTTCATAATGATCAGTGAATTTATATAAATTATTCATAAAGTAGGTAGCACTCCAAGTAAAGCAAGACTAACTTTTCATAATGCACTCAGTCTTTGTAAAATAATTACTTCCATTATGTAAAATTTTCAAGTACTCAATTACACCAAGTTAATTGTATGATGCAAAAATAAGCTCAGGACAATACTATATTACTGTCATATACCTACTTAAGGGATAATGGTTTTGGAAGAATAAAATGTATAGATGCATTACAGTATTTAATTAGATTTTTTTGTGTGTGTGTGTTTATAATTAGTGCTTTATTTTGGTAAGGAAATTATATGCTAAGAAAAGTGCAATTATTATTTTTTTTAAAGAATATATTGTCTATTACGTTTGTCATGCACACTGCATATAGTTTAAAGTTAATATTGAACTAAATTAATGAATGATTTGATTAAAAATTTATTTATCAGAAATGGTGACTTGCAATTTGATTAAAATGTATATACGATAAGAAAAACTATTTTCATGTAAAGCACCATAACTATAACATGTAATGGTGCTCAATATTTCTTGCTTCACGATGGAAATCAAAACTAGATGTGTGACGTATAGTGGAGTATACGGGGAATGGAAAGAAATTTTTGGAACTCAAAAGTAGATATTTATGAAGTTTGCATATAGAAAGAAAAACGTTTAGAAGTTTTCAATATTACATTAGGCAATAATGACATAATAACAGCTGGGAGTAGGAGAAGGTACGTGGCAGGTTATATTTTTAATTACTACGGAAAAAAAAACTTTATAAGAAACTGAAGATGACTGGCTTATGTTATGACTTCTAGAGGAAACCAGCAACTAATATTGCAAGTGTTTTTGCAATCCTTTTAAATGGAATGTAGGGATGCTGCTGTAGTGTTTGAATTAAGAATTTCAGATCCAGAAGTTTTATTTCCAACTCTCCAGAAATAAAACTTCTTTCATAATTTGATAGCAAATTGTGACCAAATAACTAGATAATGAATGAGATAATGGGTTTAAAAAAGTGTAAATTATGCAAAAAAAATTTTTTTAATGCATTTAGAAAGAAGCTAAAAATTCACTTGTCGCTTGTCTCTGTTAACTCACCTGAGGTGAGTGGATTTTTGGAGTTCTGCCTATAATTATATCATTTTCTGTCAATTGCATCTCACTGATGCCTATAATAAATTTAGTTTAATCCTTTATCCAAGTGTAAACAAACAAAGTTTGTGCCTGAAAATATCTTAAGGACCGAGGTAAGGTGGTACATCCCTTGGCAACTCATAGCAAAGGTGGACCAAGATCTTACCTCAGTCCTGAAGATATTTTCAGACGCAAACTTTGGTTGCTTACACTTGGATAAAGGATTAAACTAAATTTATTATAGTCTAACCAAGTGCAAAATAAACTTCCAACATCTTTCTCTAAATCCAGAGTAATTTAATAATAAGGTGGTACACCAGTTGGCAACACGTATAGGTAAATATGACCTCTCCATTGCTTCTGCTTTAGTATCACTACTCTGGATCTGCCTCCCACTGACGAGACCTCAATAAAGGTCGAAACCGATCTGGGTAGTGGCTCTTCCGTTAATGCATAGCAGTATACATGTCCGCAAGGAGATGTGCTTTGCATTATGGGAGATACTGAGACATGGAGTAATGAGAGCTTGGTCCACCTTTGCTATGAGTTGCCAAGGGATGTACCACCTTACCTAAGTCCTGAAGATATTTTCAGACGCAAACTTTGCTTACACTTGGATAAAGGATTAAACTAAATTTATTATAGTCTAACCAAGTGAAAAATAAACTTCCAAGATCCTGTGTAATTGCATAATAAGTTCTGTACACAGGCTCGTTTATCTCAAGAGTGACCAGACACATCTGATTGCCCCCCCCCCCCCAACAATATCTCTCATTTCCCTGGTTTTGCACTTCCAAACTAAACAACATTTCTCCAAACATCTACCTCCAAAACAATTTAAATGTAGTTCGGCAAGCAAGTCGACAAGTCCTTTTGCTGATCAAATTCACTCAATACAACTATAAACTGCACACCTTTCCTCCTGCATAGCCTTCTCATTGACTCATTAGCAATCAAGGCTCTTCTTCTCAACTCTATCATACCAGCAAGGCAGCAGACTCACAATCTTCACTTCCTTACTCTTCATTCTTGCTTTTTCAACAATTCTTTCCATATCCTCTCTGAATGCATATTTCTCCCCTTTTAAATAATTTATTGCTACCAAAACAATGAGCTCTATCACTTCTCCTTTCTGAACATCATCACTAACATTGCTGATCTTTGTATGCTTTCATACTTTCCAATTCATTTTTCTTTCCTCATTCTCTTGCCTGCTATACCACACGAAAATTGTTTCTCCAGCTGCTCTAGCTCCAGGAGCTAGGGCAACTTTTTACTGTCACCTCCTCATCCAGATTACTTTCAGCCACTTCATAAATGCTCTTATATTTCATGCACTAGCATTCATTACTTCCACATGCTCCAGAACACTTTCACTATCTTTTCTTGATATTGTTAATATTTGTCACTTCATTTTTCAAAGGACTCTCATTTCTTGCGCTCATACACAAAACATTTACGATGCAATCTCTCAAGTTCATACCATAACCTGTTCACTCATGGCAATGAATACATACACTGGATTCCAAAATCTAAGAATGAACCACAGTTTTACCCGAATATTAAAAATATTTCAGGTATACAGCCAAATGTGGATATAAATTTATTGTCAGCACACTAAATTATATTACACAAAAAATATGTTATAAATTTGGTACAAATTAAATTGCAATACATTTTTGGCAGAAGTTACAATTTCCCAAGGACGTACTTAAGGAATTAATATACAGTGCTTACAGAAAGCTATCATTAACATTTGACCTCCATGAAGTCAGAGACTCATCATGGGAGGTATACACTATTGCACATAATGCTCATCCAACCGAGCCTTACATTCATTCAATGTGTCTACACCCACAACACACACTCAGGCAATGCATTTCACTCACCAACCACTCTTCATGCAAAGAACCTACTACTCACACCTTCCTTATACAATTTCCAGCGATGACATCTTGTCCTAGCCACCCTCTCCCATTCTATGAAAAATCTCCTCCATGTTGACATGATAACAACCCTTGACTAGCTTATATGTCTCAATCATATCCCCCCCCCCCCCCACTCTCTTGCTCTGATTCACAAGACTCTGCAACTTACATTCTCTCAATCTGTCCTCATACTCCACATTCCAAAGACCACATTTGTGAAGCTTCTCTGGATCCTTTCCAACATATCCTTGTCACTATGAAACCAGGTAATCAAATCTGTGCACAATAATCCATATGAGGCCTGATCAAAGCCTTATACAATGGTATCACAACCTCTCTATTTCTGCATGTCAAGGTCCTCCACATAATTACCATTATCCAACGTGACATCTTCACAACTTATGCAATGTGGCTCCTGAATTTCAGGTCCTTGTTCACCATAACTCCTAGATCTCTCACCCCCTCTGCTTTTGTTAAAGCTTCCCCACCAACTGTATACTTTGAATCCCATCGTTGCTTACCAAATCTGGAAACCTTACACTTTGTAACACTGAACTGACAGTTTCATTTACCTGCCCATTCAGGCAATCTATTCAAGTCCTCTTGTAAAGCCATAACACCTGCTTGACTCTCCATTGCTCTCTCCAGTTTTGCATTATCTGCATATCACTAGTTAAACCCATCCCAATATCATTAACTTACAAACTGAACAACAATGGTCCCAAAACTGACCCCTGTTACACACCACTAGTGACTTTTCTCGTTCAAGATATGCACCCCCCATATACAACTTTCTGATATCTATCCGACAGCCAGTTCACTGATCCAACGCAGAAGTCTGTTATCCATTTTTCATCTTGTTACAGTACATACTTCTTGATTGCTTTCACCAACTGGAGAAAAGTATGAAACCCATCTCACAATCACATCCTCTGATGAAATGATTAGATCTAAAACTCTCGATCCTCACATGCCCTCCTTTATGTGCTTCCTGAGATAGTTATCCCTCAAGAACTTGAGAAATTCATTCCCTTATTCTCAAATGCTATCTCTTTATTCCAATCTATACAGCCATAATTAAAATCACCCATAATAATTACCCTTCCTTTGTTCACTAATCCAAGTTGTTTATACATTTCTTCATCACCACCCTCTGCATTCCCAGGCCTATAACAACATCCAACTAAATATGTCTTCCTCTCAACTTCCATGTTACACCACACTGCCTCATAACCATTGCCACTATTTCTCCCTTAAATCCACATAAGGTAAATTTAATTCCCCACTATCATCAGAAGCACTCCCACTCTCCTTGCCCTTTCTATCCTCATGAAAAATACTGTATCCTTCCATTTCTATTCCTGTTACGATATCATCTTATGCAAACTATGCAGAGAGACATTTCAGTATAGAGTATGTCCATCCCAAGCTGCAATGCAGCTCTCACAAAGTTGTACCATGCTTAGCACCAAGTGATTCAAGAGTTCTTGAGGCAAACTGGCTCACTCCTTCTTCAGAGCAAGGATATGGCTTTTTTTTTGTTTTCTGGAGGAGGAATTTTGAGCAGCAATGCATCTTGCCATTATGTCCCCAACATAATGTGCCTGGATACAATGCTATGTGGGATTCCAAATTCTCTTGCAATATCAGTAATTATGTGGCATTCTTCAAGCGTTTGAGTAATTCTTCCCCATTTAAAATCATCTGGATGATATTTTTGAGATATTACAAGACATCCTAGTTTGCAACTTTATTCCTTCATGAAAAGAGCTTCCTTCAAACACAATTTGCTTAGCATGGCCTTTTATCTTTTATTCTGTTGAGTGCTAACCATGTGACCCCTTTGTGTGCAATTTGCAAATTTTAATGCCTACCTGCTTTCTACTTGAAATCTTCAGGCATACAAATTGCCACAAGCTGATTCATTAGAATCTGTGGTTATTATCTTCAGAAAAAGTGTTTGTCCTTAGGTTCTGGGCACCTGTATGGAACATACACTACATTGTAGAAAACCCTCATGCTAAACTTGTTAACAAGAAACTTTCGCTACCATTTTCCTTGTACAAATATATGCCATGAAAAAATGCATTGTAAATGTTATCACATATTAAATTTCAGAAACAAACACACACACACACACACTCAACTTTACTGTCTAAAGTAAATAAGATATAACCAAAAATAATTACTAATATTCACTTAAATAAAAGATTTATATGTAGGACATGGGCAACAACAGTACTGCTACTGTTCAATGTGTATATGTGAACACACACCCACCCACCCTATATATATTAAACTTACTCAATGTTTAAACCTTCAACATTAGGTCATCTTCTGAAGTGTGTGTATATTATACACACACTTCAGAAGATGATCTGGTTAGGCAAAGGGCATACTGCACTACACGGAAGGTTACAGCAGTACTCAAGGTCATACAAAAAAGCAAATTTAAAAAAATTTAGTAAAGCAAAGCAGTATCTACATATAAGTACAATTGATAATGAAATATGTTTGCAGAAATTAAATTATTTTAAAAGATCCTTAAGATATTTTAAAAGATCGAATTGTCTGAGTCTGTTAAGATCAGCATGAGTATATAAGTATCCCATGCTAAACGTGGTTTTGTTTAACATGGGATTTGATTAATATGGTGAAATTAATTGCAGTAATCCCTTGATATATGTGGCAAGAGTTTTGATTAACACGCCTTTAAATTTACCACGCAAAAACATGCAAGCCTCATGGCGTGAGCATGATGACGTAAAGTTGTATCTACATCTGCAAGTATGCAATGCACATGTAACTGGAGTGCTATAATGGTTGAAATAGAAGATCTGTTGATTATTTGCTGGAAGACTGCAATCAAAACAGAATTCCAATTAGTGCCTATAATATCATGCCAAAAGCTCTAAGCCTGTTTTCAAGACTTAAAGAGACTAAATATAAAGAAGACAATTCCAAATTCGCAGCTAGCAAAGGCTGGCTTGAAAATATTAAATCTAGAGCTGGACTAAAGAATGTGAAAATAACAGGTGAAGCTGCAAGTGCTGATGAAGATGCTGCATCCACATTTCCTGCTGAGCTGCAGAAAATTCTTACGATTATTGCCAAATTTTCAATGTAGATGAAACTGGCCTCTGTTGGAAAAAAATGCCTTCTAGAACTTTTATATCAAAAAAAGAAGCAGCGCAGCCAAAAGGATGTAAGCCCATTTTCTTAAAAAGACATTCTCAAAGGCAGTAGAAACAACAACGGGAGAAAATGCGATTACAATCCAAGAAATTTGGAAAAAGAACTCTTTACCTATAATTTGGCAGGTGAATCAGAAGGACCCAAAGTCTATTCGAAGATCAGTTTAAGTCTTATTTTTGCTCGGCAGTTGAAGCTTACTGCAAGAGAAATAACTTAGCTTTCAAAGCTCTTTTGCTTTTAGAAAACCCACTGATCATCCAAATTCTTTTAATGATCTGTGTGAGAATGTGAAAGTTTTATTTTGCCCACCAAATATGACATCATTGCTACTACCTATGGACATGGGTCATTGCAACTTTCAAAGCCCATTTTCTTAAAAAGACATTCTCAAAGGCAGTAGAAACAACAACAGAAGAAAATGCGATTACATTCCAAGAAATTTGGAAAAAATTTAACACTAAACACGCAATTGAAAACATTCATGACTCGTGGGAGTAAGTGTATTCTATAAGAGCTGTTTGGAAAAACCTTTTGCCAGAATGAGCTAATGAATTAGGTTGTTTTCAAAATCCTGTGAACAACCCGATTGAAGAAATCCTTGCAATTGGTGAAGACCTTGGTTTCAATGGTGTTGATGCAGAAGATGTTAAAGAATTATTGGATTCAAATTCAAAAGATTTCAGTGACAACGATCTTCTTGAAATTGAATAACCCGCATATGAAGACAACGAACAAATGGAATGTGAAGATGAAGTTCCAAAGGAGATAACAATCAAAGAACTGGATGGAATATTTTGCAGTTTAGAATTGCTTAAGCAGCAAGTAATGGATTTGGATCCAGATGTTAATCGAAGAATGCTTGCTCGAGGTCTGGAGAGTCATTTTGCTTGTTATCGTAGAATCTATGCCGATAAGATTAAAACTAAAACTGTTAAAACGACTCTTGATAACTTCTTTTGATAAAAAATTGCAGTAACTAATGTAGGTATAGGCATTTATTAAACATTTACTTTGCATTCATTTTTTATCTTTCCTAAAAGAGTACCATATAAAACGAACTATTAATACAGTAATCGATAATGGACGAATTGTACTATTTACCATTGATTATTATATTTGATTAACACGATTTTGATATATGCAGTAACATCAAGGGATACCTGTATATAATTCACCAGAGTAAAAAAAATTCATTCCTTTCTTCAGTGAAGTGCTGGCACTCCACCAGAACATGACTACTGATGAGATGCATGTTGCATTATTCACACATAGCTGGGTATTCAGCAAATAATAAATAAGAATGTGTAAGATGACTTTGACCTATGCAGTGTCTAGCAAGAACAACTTCCTCTCTCGTCGATTCCTGTACTAACTAGACTGCCAATTCTGAATTTTAGACTTAATCTTGTGCAATTAGTTTTTCAGTCTTCCTGCCATGATGATCGCAAATGGGTAATTAGCTCTGCTCTTATAAACCGTCTGCAATATGTATGTAGAATAAGTATGAGCTTATCCTTAATTAGCAGCTGCATCTGCAGTCTCATTTCCCTCAATTCCAACATGGTTGGGAATCCAGCACAACTGAGCATTAAAAGTAAGGGTCTTCATTTTAAACAACACTTACAGAAATTTGCAAAGCACTGGATGCGGACTGTACACAGGAGAGGAGACAGCCTGTAAAGAGTCTGACAAGTCGGTATAAATCATGCACTTTTGGTACCAGTTTAAATAAAATACTCAAACAGGATACCACTATATAGGAGGTTTTGTAACAAAAGAAAGGGATTACAAAATCTGGTTATGATGAGTAAGACAACTCAGGACTCATTTTATTATAAATAAAATTAAATTACTCACAAAATCAACAATGATTAGTACAAATATATTTTTAAAAACAATACATACTTTTTATTTATCATATACCACTATAAATATATTAAATAATAAACATACTTAGCAGAAATAGATGAGGGATATGATGATGCTGCAAACAGCCTTTTAAGAAATCCTGCTTTATCTTTAGAGGTGTTAATCAACACAGTGCTAAACTCACACAGAATTGTCTGCAGAATCTGCAATAATCAGGCATTTTTTTTTATCTCTTAAATATTCAATAACATATTATTTATTACATAGAGTTCAGGCACATGTAGCACAATGAGATAGCCTATTTGGTAATATCATTTAAGTCACTGGAAGGATAAGCTAAGCTTCAGTCTAAGTAAAGGGATTGATATATGAAAGTAATCAGCACCTAAAAGGATATCCAATACGTTTGCTAGAAATCAAGCCCAGATGCCTGCTACTGATCAGTTTTTCTATCATGTGAATAGTTGGTATAACTGGAGCAATGTTATAAAAAAATAATATCCAAGGCTGTAAGGAGTTCACTTTTATAATTAATTTTTTACATTATTGCTAATATGTGACACCTCCAACGAGCCCAAGTACTCATTGAGGGAGGGCACTGTATCTAAAACTGTATCACTGTAACTGTCCATCTCCACCAACTACATAGAATGCCACTGCCATCATCATCTACAGTACACCACCAGCACTAATATTTTTTGTCTGCAAATTTTGTGTCTTCTCATGGCCGATTTGTCTGTATCTGGGGTGAAAAACACAAGTTGCTAGAAGAAAACTCTGTTACCTCCATATGGGATTGACTATCTCACCTTCAACTGAAAAAGCATATATAAAGATACTGTAAAAATCTCACGTAATAAGTTACTTGTTATGTTTATTTTTTACAGTTTTATATATACTGAGTGAAAAATTAATTAATGAGAAGTATGTTTTTATTATATGATAAGATAAAATGTATATATGTATGTGATTGCATTAAATAATGTATTATATGCTTAGAATTACCAGAGCTACCATGTGGTGAAGTGGTAACATAATAAAGGAGACTTAAACAGATTTAAGTAATAAGCTTGCTTCCTATTTATTGTAACCCTTGGGGAATGACATGGCAATGTTGTATGTATATTATAAATTAATTTATGTTGTTTCCTGTAGTGTTTTTATGCCACTCGTAGAATGCAATTGCTGTATTAACAGCAGCCACGTTGTCACTTGAGTTTCATTTCAAAGTGAAACTCAAGTGACAACATGAGTTTTGCTTTGAATCTTGGTAACAGAACATGCAAGTTAGTTGTTGTTTTTAGAGTAGTTGCAGGGAATGGGAACAATAAAAGGTAGGTAAGCAGGAAAGGTCTAATGAACTACCACATTTAGTTCTCTAATCTCAGATAAGTTTTTATACATATCTTTAATCAATCTCCAAGGATATGGAACTATGAAAATAATAACTGAAGGATAGCATAATGTATCAAGCCTTTGTATATGAGAAGCAATCTGCAGCAAAGTTCCTTTTATTGGAAATGCATCTGGAACTGCTCAATTAATGAATTTCTATTGTTTGATTGATTGATTATTTTTCATCCAGACTTCAGAAATTTGAAAGAAAGATGCATTAAGGAAACTAGAAAAAACATTCAAGTATATTGGTCAAGTGAGACTTTTAGCTATTGTATTTAAAGAAGTTAGGGCATTTAAGATAAAATAGATGCTGCAAAGAAAGTTATATGGCCAAGTGAAACAACAGACCTTTTAGCTGAATGCTATGTTCAGTTTGTTTAGTAAAGTATTTAATGTTATCTATCAGTATTGAATTCAGCTGTCAGAGTTTGAGGAGGTGAGAATATTATTTAATTATTTGCATTAAAAAAAAAGTAGATTTATTATGTGTCGTTGTTGCATGGGCCTCCAAGGTGTCCAAAGACCCACTGCAGGAAACCCAAACACAATCTATCTTACCTTTCCTTGAACCCATTAACATACCAAGCACTCACAACTGACTCTGGTAACCCATTCTAACTCACTCACAACTCTCCAAGTAAACAATCTAGTCCTCACACCAATACTAACCACCTATATTCAACTTCCAGGGATGACCCCTTGTTTTGGTCCCTCCAGCCAATTCTCCTGCATCAATCCTATAAAATACTTTAAGCAACTTAAAATGTTTATCATAATCCCCTCTTTTTCTATTATCAACCAACACACACACACACACACACACACACACACACACACACACACACACACACACACACACACACACACACACACACACACACACACACAAAATCAATCAATCCTCATAGGAAACATTTCACAGACCACTTCTTGATCACTTGCCTCTGAATCTTCTCCACCACATCCTCATCCCCAAAAAAAACCCAGGAGACCAGACTAGAGCACAGTAATCCAGATGTGGACATATCAAAACTTCTTTACCTCTGTCCTTTCTTTTAGTGTTGCACGGCGATCAGTATTCATTTTAGAAATTATGGACTTTACAACCATGTTATAAAAAACTCTTTTAATTTCTTGACGTTTCGATCTTCATATTAAGATCATCATCTGGAGCATATACAAATATATAATACAGGACAAGCTGAGTTACATTACATACAGCTAAAGAAACAATGATTTGATCACAGGTTATTCTACTGGCATGATCTCCAGTTAAAAAAAAAAAATTTTTTTTTTAATTATTTAGAAACTAAATCAAGCTAAATTCTATTTATGATAACATTAATAAACATTCTTTCTTATAGTTTTCCTTCAATAACAATGATGTCCTATTTTTAGCATTACAATTGTTATTTTTGATTTATGATCCTGGATTATCTACAGTCCTGTTTATAGTTACTCTTAGAGAGGAAGGTTCCGTGGGTCGAATATGTGCCTTCCATATGTTTGGGATTTTTAGACCATCATTATTGTTCAGATTAGCATGGTTGATAATAATCTCACAGGCTAACTTAAATTTGCGTTCATACAATGTTTTAGTGTGATGTAGACAACTAGTGCTTTTCCAGTCAATTCTAAGTACGGTGCTCAGGAATTGACATAGAAAATCACATTGACGGAAAAGCACTAGTTGTATGTATGAAACACCACACTGTATGAATGCAAATTTAAGAAAGCCTGTGAGATTATTATCAACCACCCCAATCTGAACAATACTGATGGTCTAAAAATCCCAAACATATGGAAGGCACATATTTGACCCACGGAACCTTCCTCTCTAAGAGTAACTATAAACAGGACTGTAGATAATCCAGGATCCTAAATCAAAAATAACAATTGTAATGCTAAAAATAGGACATCACTGTTACTGAAAGAAAACTATCTATAAGAAAGAATGTTTATTCATGTTATCATAAATAGAATTTAGCTTGATGTAGTTTCTAAATAATTAAAAAAAAATATTTTTTCCCATTAGAGGTCATGCCAGTAGAATAACCTGTGATCAAATCATTGTTTCTCTAGCTAACTGTATGCAATGTAACTCAGCTTGTCCTGTATATTTGTATATGCTCCAGATGACGACCTTAATATGAAGATCAAAACGTCAGGAAATTAAAAGTTTTTTATAACATGGTTGTAAAGTTCATAATTTCTAAAATGAAGATTCCTTACCTCTAATTGTTAACATGTTCTTCAGTAGCCTAGTAATTTCATGGGCTACCATAGCAACATGTCCTCTAAACTTTAGCTCTTTCCTGGAGTACAGTGCTATCAATGTGACACATGGGTTGTAATCTATTTATCCCAAAATGCATAACTTGACATTTCTCCACAATAAACTGATACCATTATCTTTTGCCCAAACTGACAGGCTATTTAAATCATCCTGCAATCTCTCCACTTTGCCTTGATTAACTATTACTCTACTTAATTTCACATCATCAGCAAACAACTGAATATATCCTTTCAGGTTATTTCCTATATCATTTATGTACAAATTAAACAGCAATGGTCCCAGCACCAAACCTCTCAGAACACCATTAATCACCCATTTTCACCTCAATTCTGTCCCTCCGTATACTATTTTTTGATCTCTGTTCAGCAGCCACCCTCTTATCCACTTAACCATTGTCATATCCATCCGCAATTGTTCTAATTTGTGTAACAAAGTTCCTTGTAGTAGTATTCTGTCAAATGCCTTTGCAAAATCCAGCAGAATGATTGTGTAGCCATTTCGTTTATCCAACTCTGCTGTTACGCTATTATAAAAAGTTAGTAAAGTACCAAGCCACGACTGACCCTTCACAAAGCCATGTTGTCACCCTTGTATTTTTATCCACCCATTCTTGAATTCTCTTTTTGACCAATTTTTCCAGTACTTTTACTACCACACCCGAGATACTGATTGGTCTATAATTTGCTACTGCAGTCTTAGAACCTACCTTATGCAAGAGAGTTATTTTGGCCCCTTGGAATTCTACCAGAGCTGAGACTTAAAGAGCCTAGTCAGCAGCATTGGCAGCTCCCTTGCACATTGTCACAAAACTTGGGCTGATATCCTATCTAATCGCACAGCTGTATTTATATTGAGATTCTGCAATATCCTAAGAACCTCCAATTCATCAACCTCTGTTCTCACATTAGTGTTAATGTCATACAGGGTGTTCGGGATAAATTTGACATATTTATAATTAATTATATTTTTCCGTAAGTTACATGTATTAACACACACTTCTCTTCATTTAAAAGTTTGGACCCTTCTTCATTCATATACAAGATGTCAGAAAGGATGGATAGCTGGAACCCACCTGAATCATGGAAGAGAATAACTTGTATCATGATGATTCGTGCCCGCCATCAAAATAAGGATATTACGACTGCTGCCCAATGCTCCCTGAATACAGTAAAAAGAATCAGGCATGAACTAGAGACTTGCAATGGTGACTACGAGGATGTAGCAAGAAGAAAGATCCCTAGCAGACGATCTGATTGCGTTCGTACAGCAGAATTCCTCGCAAATCTGCAGGAACAGGTGTTGAAGAACCCTGGCATTGGAATTCGGGCTTTGTTCGTGGAGTTGCTAACTGTAGTCAAGCCCTGGATAACAAGGGTAGCCAATGGTAGGCCGTATGTATGGCAGCAGGATTCGGCCCCTTGCCACACCTCTGGGAAAAGTCAAAAATGGTTGTCTGAAAATTTCTACGACTTCACCAGTCCAAATGTTTGGCCTCCAAACTCCCCAGACCTTAACCCCATGGATTATTTTGTATGGGGCGCAGTTGAAAAAGACACCAATCGCACTTCCAGTAATACAAAAGCCCAGTTAATGGATAAAATTAAAACAGTTTTTGCGGCCCTTCCCAGGGAGACTGTAGCATCAGCTTGTTCGAGGTTCCGAAGCAGAATTGAAGCTGTGATCGATGCTAATGGTGGTTATTTTGAGTAAATCTTGTTGATAGTATTGTAATTAACTCTGCCTGTAATGTTTTTTTGTCAATTCATTAAATTTAATAGATACAAAGAAGATTTTCTTTTTCCTTACGAAACTGTCAAATTTATCCCGAACACCCCTGTATATGTTATGCAATAACCTCACTAGAATGACATACCCTTGCAAAGTGGTCACTCAGTAACTGAACTATTTTATCTGCTTCTCACCTCATGCCCATCATCACACATTAAAGTTAATCTTCCACAGTCATTCTTCTCTTACCGCATAACGAAAAAATTCTTAGGTATTTCCTTTGGCCTGCTCAGCTAGATTCTTCTCATAAACTGATTTTGCCTTCATTGCCATGCTGGTTACCTTCCTTGCCTCTGCCTTATACTGTTCATATTTGCTGGTCACTTTTCTCTTTATATACCCTCCACAGCATTTCCTTCTAATACAGGACATGCTTAATGATATTACTCATCTATCTAATTCCTACCTGATTAACCCTCCTTACCTTAGATATACAATTTAATATTGCTTCCTCTAGATCAGTGTTTCTCAACCTGAGGTCCACGGACCACAGGTGGGCCGCAGGCAGACTTAAATTAATTAAATAAACATCATCATCATCAAATTCCTGCCATATACCCTCAAGGGGTGTACAGGATATGATAGTATTACATGAAAAAAATTACATCATTATTAATTTCCTATTTACAATTTTCCTCCAAATCAGTCTGTTACTTGTCAACACTCCAACATTATCAGATTTTATATTTCTATCGTCTAAAGCACTTCGTACCGTATCAATCCACCTATATCTTGGTCTTCCTCTGGGTCGTTTTGCTGCCAACCTGGCAGAGAACACTTGTTTTGCTAATCTTTCCTCGCCCATTCTGTTTAAGTGACCATACCACCTGAGATTAGCTCTGCTAACGCATTCCTGGATGCTGACAATGTCAAGTTCTTTCCTAATATCTTCGTTTTTAATATGATACTGCCATTGATGCAATCTGTTCATGCCTATAATCTTTCTCAGGACTCTCATATCTGTGGTCTCTAGTCTTTGGTCAAGTGTTTTACTTCTGACCCAGCTCTCAGATCCATAAGTTAAAACTGGTTTGAACACTGTCTTGTATACATACAGCTAATTTAGTGTTCCGACTAATTTCTCTCTTATTCCATATGAATTTATTCAATTGATTGACTTCCCACCATACCAGCTTTGCTGATTCTGTTGTCTATTTCTATATTTAATTTACCATCTTCAGTAAAAATCGTGCCTAAATAGCTGAAATGTTTTACTTGTTCCACAGGTTCTCCATTCACAACACAGTTGACATTTTCAATGATTCTGCCTATTTTCATTGTCTTTGTCTTTTTATTGCTGACCTTCATACCATATCTATTACAACAGCTATTCAATTTAGTCAGAGAATCTTGCAAACTTGTAACGGATTTATTTAGAAGTATAACATCATCCGCATAAAGCAAAGAGCTGACATTAACATCTCCAATTTTGATATCATGTTTAATACCAGTTTCCTTCATAATGTGATCCATATAGATAATGAATAACAGAGGGGATAATGTACATCCTTGTCTCACACCAGATTTAACATTAAACCATCTTCCTGTACTTCCTTCAATTCTAACTGATGATTTACAACTCAAATAAAGACTAAGTATTGCTTGATATAATGCCCCATTGACACCATATAACTGCAGCGTATTGAATAGTTTCTCTCTTGGTACCTTGTCATATGCCTTTTCCAAATCGACAAAACTTAAATACGGATCTTTGTTATATTCCCATGCTTTCTCGACTATTTGTCGTAAAGTGAAAATCTGATCCTGACAGCCTCTATTTGGCCTGAATCCAGCTTGTTCTTCACCAAGCTTTTCTACCACAATTCTTCTCAACCGTTTCTCAAGTATACTTGCATAGATCTTGCCAGGAACACTCAGTAGGGAAATACCTCTGTAATTCTCACATGCAGTTTTATTTCCCTTTTTATATATGGGTACTATGAGAGCTCTACTCCAATCATCAGGAATTCGTCCCTCTGTCCAGGCTTTCAGAACTATGCAGTGCAGCCACTGTAAGACTCTTATACCACCATGCTTCAGCATTTCTGGTCGAATATCATCTACTCCTGCTGCCTTTCCACATTTCAAGCCTTTGATGGCTTTTTCTACTTCAAGCATGGATATGTATTCCTGACTGCATGCCTGGTCAGTGTTTTTATTAATTAATTAAATAAAATTAATTTAAATATTAATTAAATAAATATATATTTTTTAATTATCCAGAGAAATTAAAATTTAATAAGTAAAAAATTATTGAAATCAAATGGAGACTTAAAAAAACAACAAATAGCGTCAGAAAGTTCAAAGGTGGAGGCAATAAAACTATATTGTTGTTCACTTCACCCCTCTTTTATTACTCATCATTCTGGCACCACAATAATTTGTAGTGGCAGAATGACGAATAATAAGAGGAGTGAAGTGAACAACAATATAATTTTATTACTTCCGCCTTCCCTTGTTGTTTTGTCAGATTTGAAGTGAAAATGTGTTATCCGCATTTCAACAAATTGCTTGTTGTTTATTGATTTTTATTACTGAAGATTTTCCTCCTTCAACCAATGCTCAGTAAACCTTCAAAAGTGCTAAATGATGCTTGGACAAATTGTTTTTCCATTATTGTTTTTTAATAATGGAAAAGTGGCTTAGAACTAGGACTTTGAAAAGAAGAGCAAATGAAACAGGTGATGCTAACCGTAATTGTGATACACGTGTTGTAACGGCGAGGAAATATGATACTATTAAAGCAGAAGAAACAAGCAGTTCAAAGAAAAAAATACAGTAGGAAATATAAGTTCATATTTGGAATTCGGGTTCACTTGGTGGTGAGATGAAAGTGAACAGAAATCTCAATCTGTTTTGTGTTATAAAGTGTTGTCGAACGAATGTATGAAACCTTCGAAACTCTGGCATTTAGAAACTAAACATTGTGATGTGGGAAAAAAAAAAAAAAAAAAAAAAAAAAAAAAAAAAAAAAAAAAAAAAACAATTTCAGTGATGCTTAGCCACATTAAATCATAGAAAGATATAGTTTCGGCCACGGATTCGATCCATAGCAAGGCACTGGAAGCATCTATCTCTTAAGTTTGCGCATAGCTAAATCTTTCTATCGGGGAAAATTTACTACTTCCAGCTATAACAGATGTGTAAAAACTATGTTTAGCAACAAGTTACTAAAAGATGTTGATTTGACTCCTCTTTCGATGACACTGTAGGTTGCAAAATTATGGCAAGTGATGTCGAATCTCAGTTAACCAAAAGAGTTAAGAAGAGCCCTTATTATGCATTACAAATAGACGAGACTCCTGATGTTACACAGTTAATATGATATGCAAGATATGCACATGATAACAGCATTAATGACGATTCTGTTTTGTACAACTTTATCATCCCAAACAACTGAAGAAGAAATATTTCACACTCTCAATAATTACATAATACACAAAGAGATCCAGTGAGAAAAATGCATGGGCTTCTGTTAGGATGGAGCTCACTCCCTTACAAGCAGGTATAGTTGGGGGTTGTTTCTATGGTCAAGGAAGTGGCTCTGGATATGAATCGGGTATATTGTTTCATACATAGCGAAAGGTTGGCCAGGAAAGGAATGCCACAAGAATTTAAAACTGTGCTATACATCGCTGTAAAGCTAGTTAATTTTATTAAGGCTCGACCATTAAATAACAGGTTATTTTCAGTTTCTGCAATGAAATGGGCAGTGAATATATACATTTGCTTCATTCTGAAATTAGCAGGATTTCCATGGGCATAGTACTTACAAACTTATTTCAATTAAGGCATGAAATTTTATTGTTTATAAATGAACGTAATTCTAATTTTGCATCGCTCCTTGTTGACAAAGCATGGTTATCAATACTATCCTATCTTTCAGACATTTTTTCCGAAATTAAATGAACTAAATCTCTCCCTTCAGAGAAATTCTTCAACTGTTCTTGATGCCTACGACAAAATAAAGGCATTCGAGTTAAAAACAAAACAAAACTGGTGTGGTGCAATACTTATGTAAAAGACAGACAATTTGCACCTTTTCTAACATTGGAATCTTTTTTTAGGGTAAAAAATGATCTTTTTGTTGATTCTGAGTTTCTGGAAAGGGTTTCTGATCACCTCAAAACTCAAACAGAATTTTGAAACATATTTTCCAAGTAACTTTTATAAGAAATTTTTATGGGTTTGAGATCTATTTCTGGCTTATAGTCATGATAACGACCTTTTGTTATCGAAAAAAGAACAGCTAATCGAGCTTTCAAGTGACAGTGGGCCTAAAATGCAATTCTGTGTTCTTTGTTTTGTTCGACTTTGGATCTCGCCTTTGGTGAGAAGTGACTTTTCAGAATTATCTGAAGCACCGAAAATCGTGATGTAATGTTCTACAATCTATCTTTGTGAGAAAGGATTTTCATCGATCCCTCAAATAAAAACAAAATACAGAATTCGTCTTAGTGTGCGTGCCGATCTTCGACTGAAGTTAACTAATATTGAGCCAGATATCCAGCAACTCTGCAAAGGCCAAGAAGCTGAACCATCTCATTAAAAGTAAATAGTCACATAATTATATCATATTATTTATTTGGACCACAATTTCTGAGCATTTTTCGTTACTGGTTTTGGAATTAATCCATTTCAAAAATCGGAGATGAAACAAAAGTTACACAAAGTGACATCACGGTGAGGCTTAGCTCTGCTGCCGAGGAGGATAGCTGGCCGCGTCCCATTTAGCGAAGTTCTGTATCTCATATGGTCGCTTGCAGGCATATGCAGCCGAGCACACCGAATCCGTCGCATGCAGACAACAAAATCCGTATCATGGAGTGTACAGAAACACTTATCAGAACGTAATAAATACAAGCAGCACACAGGACGGATATAAATAAAACCACCACACGATTAATGAATCTGCCAGATTTACAATGACCACTGTTGTGCCTCTGGGTAAAACAGGACGGATATAATTAAAACCACCACCATAACACGATTAGTACAAATCACATGCGGTATATACGGCATACAGTCACTGGCGGGAAAATGCGCACGACCACGTGGATGGCACTTTGCGACTGACATCATGAGTTGTCTGCTTATAGATATTGGGAATGAACCCACATAACAGGATGTCTTAATTTTTTTTTGCCGGTCATGGAAAACTCATCAGGGAAATAAGGCAATTCGTATTGGCCGGAAGTGTGTGTGTGTGTGGATGGGAGGGGTGAATTAATGGCTTTGGGATGTTTTGAGTGAAATTTTTGGGTATATGCAGGGGATGGTTTGGACAGGGATGTCATCCATGATGGAATCTATGGATGTCAAGTTTGTATTCAGTATTATGATTGAATGGAGTAAGATAAGAACAACATTTTTCCCCTCATCTCACAACGCACTTAGCGAATGGAACAGTTTACATGTCGCAGGTCAAATCAGAGAGTGAGTGAAGATAAAAGTTGTTGTAGGCTTCATGAGTATGGGTAGATGACTGGGGATTACATACAAAATATAAAATTTGCTTTGGGTAGATGAATGGGGACTTCAGCGGGACGTCGCTGACATACCCATTCACTTGCCCACACCACATCGGAAACTGATACCTTTTTATTCCTTTAATAAAAATTAAAACTTTGTTCAGTGATGATACACTTTTAATCGTTTACTTCAATCTTAATTTTGTTTCCATATGTATTTGTAAATATATATATGTTGTAAATGTTGGTAATCCCAACATATATTTAAAAAAAAATTACAACTTAGTGGTCCGTAGAATTGTTTTAGGCATTTTACTGGTCCTTGGGCTTAGAAAGGTTGAGAAACGCTGCTCTAGATGATCCTTAACTACTGCCCATGCACTAATAATATCCTTACCCTGCAGTGTTTTATGCCATGGCACAGATTTAAGTTTCTTTCTAAGCTTGTCATAATCATTTGCCTTGTAGTTCCACATATAGCCCTTCTTGACAAGATATTCTTCCTCGTGGTTTACAATCTCCCAATTCAAGATGACATGGTCACTTTCACCAATCAGAGGTAATGTGGTCAACCTTGTTATGGACAGCTCTTCTGGTCATATAACTAAGTCCAATACTCTCACACCCTTAGTCCTCTCCATTACATGTTGCCTCAAGTAATTATCTCTTAGTAGGTGTATAAATTCTATTTCCTTCCTGCCAGGAAATCTTTCTTCATTCCAGTCTATATATCCGTAGAACGCCCTGGCAACCAACTGTACAGTTTGTATTACTGACCTTGATCTCACACCAAACTGCTTCAAAATGAACAGCCATCCTCCTACCTATCAGTTATTCTTTTTAGCTGCAATTCATCCACTATCATCAGCAGCACTCCTTCCCATCCTATCTGCTTTATCTTCCCTGAAAATACTAAATCTTTCACATTTTATCCATGTTAGTACATCAACTGCTGTTTATAACTTTTGATGAGATTGCATTAACCAATGCCAAAAACTCCTCCCTCTTGTTCCTCATACTTCTGGCATTACTGTATAGAAATGAGAGCATCCCTTCAGGCTCCTGCCCACCTGCACTTCCTGAATTGACTACCCTATTTAATATTTTTGCTTGAGAGACTAGATTCTGCACTTGGTCATTCTCGTGCTCACTCACCTCATAGGTGCCTTCACACAAACTCACCTGCTTCCATCCTAATTGCTTAAGTTAGGATGGAAGCAGGTGAGTTTGTGTGAGTCCCTGAATTTGTGCTTCAGCATGCTCGGTGAACAAAGCTCACTCTAGACAACTAAAACCAAAACCATTTAGATGCAGCCCATAAGCATTGTACAAATCTTTCTTTTGGTCAAACACAGACCACAGATTCACAAATCTTGTCATTCCTTCTGCACAACTTACATATAGACTCATTGGTTAGCAATGCCTTCTTCCTCAGTTCGCCTCTATCATAGCATGGTAGGAGACTTACAATCTTGGTCTTCTTGCTCATCAGTTTTGCCTCTTCTAAAAACTCCTTTACATCCTCCCTCATAGAATACTTCTCAAATCATTTGTGCCAACAAGACAATCATTTCCTTCGACTTACCTTTTTGCATTTGGAAGGTGTGACTAATATGTACATTTTTGCACCAGTGCATTTACAATAGTAGAAATTAATTTATTAACTGTGATTCTATAGAGAAAAGGAATCTCAGACCTCCTTAAAGAGAATTACTTAATATAGAGAATTGCAGATATGTTTACAGTAAATAGTTTAATTTTTGTAAACTCATATTCATTCTCTGGATAAATACAACATATGGGCATTGAAAGCTTGTACCACTGATTCATTCATCATTACAACTTTCATCAGTGATGCAAAACTAGTAGAAGAGTGACAATCAATGAAAATGAGGCAGAGACTGTAGAATGGCATTATCAGAAAGGAATAATGGCTGCCAGTTTAACATGACGAAGTATGTATTTTGTGATGAAGAGATAGATCACGAGCTATGTACTACACTGAATGAATTAAACTGCAGGAAACTGATAAAGGTAGTAGCCAAAATAACACATCAGATTACATGGCTGTGGAGGAACATGCAGACAAAAAGGTTATCATTCTCCTGTATGAGGTTTTAACAGGACTCTGGACAACTGTATGCAGATCTGGTCACCTGGATCCCATGATGATGATGATGAGAAAGTGGTGAGTGATGAAGATTGTGGCAGGTGTATGGAATGTGCCCTATGCACTTCAAAGACAAAGTTTACAAATGAAAAATGCTGTTTTATAGGATAAACACTGAACTTTTTTTTTCAATATATGGTAGAAAGGGCGAGAACAAGAGAGTCATCTCTGTTCTTGCCCTTCAAGAGTAGAATGAGTTACTAGAGGTATATTTGAGTGTTTTGTTAGTAATTTAGTGCAAGGAGAGTATGATAATTATTGTGTGAATAACAGTTAGTGAGTCTCCCATTAAGTCTTTGATATCATGGAGATGCCTGAGAAATAATAATAAAAAAAATACAGCAGATCCTTTATCTGAGTCCCTACATAGCACCACAAGTGGTCATTTATTTTACTCAGTAATTGTCTCATATGAAGGTGGCAGGTTTATTCCTTCTCAAGTTTATCATCCTCAAACTAACCAGAACACATGAAATAGATACAACTACTCGGCAAGCCAGCAGAGTGGTTAATGTATCCGCTCTCCAGCCAAAAGGCTGTGGGTTAAAATCCAAGCGTGGGCATGGATGTTTGTGAAGGTCGGCAGTAGATGGCATTGGTATGGTTGCGGTCAGTTGGTGGAGACAGAGTTGTAGAGCAGGTGCCATCCCTCGATGAGTCCTTGAACTCCCTGGAGGTGTCAAATAATAATAATAATTCATTTATTTATATAGCATATAATGACACAATGTCCAAGAGGACTATAAAGGCAGATATAGCACCATCTTATGAAACCAAGACAAAAAAATAAATAAATCAGTCATATACTAAGTAAGTACAGACATAAGACACAGGCCTCATAGTCTTAGTTGCATTGACAGCAATTCAAAACAACCCAAACCAACTAAATCCAGAGGTTATTTCAATAATTTTTTTTTCTTTTTGGGAGTGGTGAGGGGAGGTTTAGTGAGTGTTTTCATGACAACTAATTTTTGTCCAAGATCTTTGACGAAATAAACTATCGAAAATAAGAGGTTTATGAATGACTAGCTATCACTCTTTCACAACCAGTTGCATGAAAGAAATTTACTAATTTTATTTACTCTGAATAGCAGAAACGGGATGCAACTGGTACTTAGTTATTGACATATAAACATGCCTTGGCATGTTTATATGTTATTGTTATTGGTATAGTTATTGACACTAAATTATCATTTAGTGTCAATAACTATATGGATGTCAAGTGTCCATTGAAGTTAATATAACGTTTGGATACAAAGTATATATTATTTTGATATTTTATCCATGTGGCTGTTTGAGTGGTTAAATTTCACACTGTTAACAATGGCTATTCATCTGATGAATTACATTACTCAATGTAATTCATCAGATGAATTACATTGAGATCTGTGGATGAGATCTCAACAGGCCTGGAATGCACCCTTGCACAAATCTCATGGAATGTTGGGTTCTTATTTGAACAATTAACCAAAGTGTAAGATGGCTTGCTAGTATAATTACTTGTAGAACATGTTAGACCTGTCCACAATAATAAATGAAAATGGATTATTCATTTGAAAAATTTCTCACCATAGTATGTGGGGGGGGGGGGATAGAGAATATCAGCTGGTACAGTTCAACATACCATTCATCCTTTGGATTTTTAATTTTAAGATAATTAATATTAAGAAACCAGAAGGATCAATGGTATACTGAACTGTACCAACTAGTATTCTCCTCCCATCTCCAAACTTAGGAAAGTGGTTCCCAAAATTCATGATTGTAGAGGTTCTCTTTTGGTCAATTGGATAATCCATTTTTATTTATTTATTTTTTATGTGAATTCCACCCACAAAAGAAAGTTAGCCTATAGTATATCAGTATTAAGTACCCTAAGAGCTAAGGGTTCTTATCTCCATGTCATTTTGCTGCATTAAACCAAAACCCCCCATTCATTTGCCCATCTGTCTAGCTTATTCAAATCCTCTTCAGGATTTGAATAAGCTAGTATAGTGCAGATGTGGCACCAGGGCTAGCACATCTGCACTATTACTAATAACCCTTCCAGGCTTCGCATCATCTGCAAACGACTGAATATTCCCCTGCAATCCACTGACAATGTCATTGATATAAAGGTTAAACAATATAGATCTACTGAGCCCTGTGGGACCCCACTTGTAACCCTCTGCCTTCTTGAAACTGCCCCACCACACACACAACTCTCTGATATCTATTGGACGGTCAATTCTGAATCCAGTTGACTAACCTGACATCCAGACCCATGTGCTGCAACTTAACCTCCCTACCAGTCAATGTGGATGAAATAGTGACACCAAATTGCACTTCTTATCCATGTTATTCAATGGGTTTTAGGGCTTTGCATCCAGATTTATCTCAACGTCTATAGACGCCGTGGTCGGCTGGGGGGTTAAATATTAGCTTATCATGTGGCACGCTGTCAATGCCTTTGCAAAGTCTAAGAAAATGGCAGTACATGCCTTTCCCTCATCTACTTCTCTTGTAACATTATTATAAAAGGCTAGCATACTACTAAAACAAGAGTGCCCCTTTCACAAATCCATGTTGACTCTCACAGATAACATTACCTTCATCTGCCCTGTATACGGTCCCTCACTAATTTCTCCAAGATCTTAACAACCATGATGATATACAAACTGACCTATAATTAGACACTTTCAGTCTGCTACCACCCTTATGCAATGACACTATTTTAATAAGCTTTACTGACATCCAGAGTACTCAGTATTTGGAACACACTCTCCTCCTGCACCTCTAAACCTCGAACCTGCCCTATCCCTCTAGTGTTCAAATTTACTCCTCCAGGGTGAAATACTCCAATAAAGTGTTCATTGAACAATTCCACTATGTCCTCTCATCAGTCACTCTATTCTCATTTTTATCCCACAATGTCATTCTTCCACATTCATTTCTCCTCCTACTGGCTACATAGCTAAAAAATTCCCTAGGATTTTCTTTGGATCTTAGGGCCAATCTCTTCTCATATTCCAGTTTCACCTTCATTACCATACTAGTCACTCTCCTGGCCTGTGTCTTATATTCTTCATGAATCTTCTCTTCACCTGTCTCCTTATATCTTTTCCATAGCCTCTTTTTCACATGCAGTTCTTGTTTAGTTGTTTGTCATCCACTTTACTCCAAATTGTGTCTTCTTCTTCATTCGTGGAATACAGCTTACTATTGCTGCTAACAAATATTCCATCACAATTTCCCAAGCACTAATGATATCCTGTCCTTCCAATTCCTCTCTCCATGAAACTTCCCCAAGTTGACATCTAAGACTATTATAATCACCTGCCTTATAATTCCACATATGTTTCCATCTCTTTGATACTCCTGCATATCTATTCATCTTCCATGTCAAAACCATATGGTCACTCTCTCGAACCGGTGGGAAAGATGTCATCTCAGTTATTATCAACTCTTATGATGCTATGACCAAATCCCAAACTCTTGAACCTCTTGTTCCCTCTATTACATGTAGCCTAAGACATTTGTCCCTCAAGAATTCTAGATATTCCATTCCCTTATTGCTACATGCATCTTCCTCTCCCCAATAAATACTGTTGTGAATAAAATCTCCCATAACAATCATTCTTCTTGTATTTGCCAAGCTCAACTGTCTAAACATCTCCTAGTCCCTACCCTCTGTGCTCCTTGGTCTGTAGCAACACCCCCACTAAATTACTTAAGAGCAAAAACAATAAAACTTGATGAAGAGCCAATAAAAATAGTCTCCTCTTATGTCTACTTGAGGTAACTTTTTGACACTGAAAATGGATTACAGAGCAAAATTAAAAGAACACAGTTAGCCTGGTATTCATTTGGGAAATTGAACTACATCTTCAAAAATAACTTACCCATCTGCCTGAAAAGTATTCAACTAATGCATATTACCAGTACTCACATATGACTCAGAAACCTGGGCACTAAATGAACAAATGGAAAACAATAATGGTGACAGAAAGAAGAATGGAAAGAATCATCCTAGAAATAACACTAATGGATAAAAAGAGGAAGGAAGGAATAAATCAGATCACATACAAAAGTCTTGGATGCAATAGAAATTGTAAAAATAACTAAATGGAGATGGGCAGGACATCTTCAGGAATGGACAATAAATGGACCAGAAAAGTAACAGAATGGATACCAACTGGAAAGAGAAGACAAGGACACACAAAGATAAGATGGGCAAATGAAACAGAAAAACTGGCTGGAAAGAGATGGATGGTGAAGGCAGAAGACCAGAAAAATTGGAAGATATGAGGGGATATGAGGAGGCTTTCATTCAGCAGTGGATCAAAAATAGCTGAGAAAGAAGATGGGCTAAGGGTAAGATAATCCTGAAATCTTACTCTAGAAACTCAATATGGAACATTTTAAGCTGCTTTAGGACTCTCAGTAAGCAGCATGGTGATTGTCTCATAATGGGTAATGAAATTCATCTTCCTGGCTGCGCACACCTAAGTCTAATAGACTTACTGGTCTGAATAGTCCTGGGTTCTAGCCTGGCAAATCCAGCAATTAATGTCTGAATGAAGAAGGCGAGGCAAAGAAGAATCTGAACAATTTCCAGATGTCCACAAGAAACTGGCAGGTTGCCCAAAGTTACACTACATGGCGGTAGGAAATGCAGAAGCTGCAGCAGTAGGGAGAATTCCAGAGATAATGATGACATACCAGATTTTAGGAAAGTAAAGAAGTAGAACAAAGAATATGAGATGAAAAGTATACAAATCACCATCAGGAAGATGCACCCTCTATCATGAATTACTGCCTCTATGGAGCCATGCTTTAGTGAGTACACCAGCCAAAACTTGGCAATGCTGAGACTTGGTTTACAAAAGAGGATATATTCATTTGCTTCTGACAGCCAAGTAAATAAAGTGCTATACCTCTTCTTGATTTGGAATGAGGCACTATATTGTCTTCTCAGGGAAAACAAGAATAAAAGAGGTGGATGAATGATGCACAGGCATTGAATCTGCAATATCAGTAACAGAAATAACTTTACAGATAGGAGATCTGAGGCAGTTGGATATAAAGTAGAGACTAAGAGGATTAAATATATTGTTGAATGGTTACTATAGACAGATTAGTTGGTTGGTTTGGATTTATTGATGCAAAGACAATAAAGTTCATACAATGTCATTACCAAAGTAACAGCAGTACAGAAGGTAATCAAAAATAAAAAACTAAATAAGTAAATAACTTACGTATAAAAAAAATTTAAAAAGTCGAACAATGTCACACAAACACACACAATGGACAAAACATTAGAGATACCTACCTAATAGCATGTCAGTCCTCCTCTAGTGCGAATAACAACCTGTACTCTCCGAGGCATTCACTCCACCAGAGGTTGGAGGATTGTCCAGGTGCAGTTGTGGACAATGAGGTAACAGGAATGTTGCCTCATTGTCCACAACTGCACCTTAGACATTGGTCCCTGATACATGAATCTGTCTAGCTCTATGGAATCCCAGAGAGATTTAAATGGATTCAAATCTGGGGGACATTGAATAGTACCAAACTCAGATGAGTGTTCCTCGAGTGATGGCTAGGTGGTTGTGCCTGGGGGGGGGGGCACAACCACCCAGACACCCTCCCATCAGTTCGGTACAACTAATAACGAGATTCTTCAGACCACATGATTCTGGTCCACTCTGCAGAGGTCCAGTTTTGATGGCACCAAGCAAGGTGCAATGCCTGATGATAAGCTGTCAACAGTAGTACACGATTGGGGTGTCAGTTGTTGTATTCCATGGTATGCAGGGTACGCTGTACCATTCGCTTGCTGATGCTGCTTGGTAAGAGAGAATGATCTATCTATCTTGTGCCAATAATACATCCATGATCAAAATCTTCAAGATACCACATTTACCCATGTTTGTTGATTGTGATACACTGTTGGGAAGCCTTGATGACTGCCTATTTAATATCTGCATTCAGTTTGGGTACATTTCACTCTGTGCTGGGGATGCCAGTGTCAACTTTCCATCACCCCTGTCTCAAATGTTTTGTTCGATGATTGCACGCACGTGCACAGACACACATTTAAAATACATTTATGACAAGATGTGTCTGTAAAAAGACAACAAGGCTGGCAAATGATCTTTTCATATGATTTCAATTATTCATGCAATTTGACTCAGTCTGACGACATTTACCCGATTGTAAATTACTCAGTCAAGTTAGTACGTTGCACTTTAGTAGCTATGTTTGCAGCCTCATTTCTGTTGATTCCAACAGCTGGAAATTTGCCATAACTGAACATCAAATTAAAGATCTTCATTAGAAACAACAGAACTAAGACAAAATGATCTGGAAAAACACCAGCACATCCAATAAGAACTTAGGTAAGAAATTAGAATGTGCTGCTCTGTGTGCATTATACAACTGCTGAGACTTGGTTTTCAAAAGATCAAAACTGACACAGTCAAATGTTGCATGATGGAGTGCAAAGGCATCCACTGGGAAAGACTGCCACATTTACCCACGTAAAAAAGTGCAGGGTCTAAATTCGTGGCAACGTAGTATGATCTTTCACACATATCAAACAAGTGAATGAGAGTTCTGACTTGTATAATCCTGATGTGTGAAATGCAAGAGTAGCTATTTGTATATCATGATAATGGATAGGATATCTAACCATCACATGATACTCTCTCTCTCTCAAAGAAACATATACTTGTGACCCAAAATCAAGTCTGTGAGCAAATGAGTAATACAGGTGAAGCCAGGCATGCATCAATGTAGACTGGAAAATATAGACTGGAATGAAGAAATAGCATTTGGGAATAAGGGAATGAATTTCTCAAGTTCTTGAGAGATGACTATCCAGGCAGCACGTAAAGAAGTGCACAAGAGGATCATGATTCTAGATCTCATAATTTCATCAGAGGATGTAATTGTTAGAGGGGTTTCACATTCTCCTCCAGTTGGTGAAAGTGATCATGAAGTAATCACCTCATGATCACTAGTCTATTCACATATATCCATAGCCACATGTGTTGTGGCTATGGATATATGTGCAAGTATAAGGCTGGTGATTATGTGGTGATTATGGGTACATCTGTCATCATAAGCATCCATCTGAAATTGCAAGTCATTCTATCAAGCAGTTTGTTGTATATAGCTGTCTGAAGCAAAAGTTTTGTCTGTCCCTTGAAATGGATAAAATTGAGTATCGTGACGGTTATAAAATAATTTGTAAAAGAAGGTTTAATGCCAAAAGAAATTCATAAAAGTTTATGGGCAGTCTTCTCCTTAGTTTAAGACAATTAAGAAATGGGCTGCCGAGTTTAAACATGGCCGTACCAGCCTTGAAGATGATCGACCCAAAGGATGTCCAAATATTGTAACAACACCAGAAATCATTGATTAAGTGCACAATATGGTATTAGATGACTGGTGAATCAAAGTGCATGAAATTGTTGAGACTCTAGGCATTTCAAAAAAAACATGTCGGATATATTTTGCATGAAGAATTACAAATGAAAAAGCTTTGCGCAAGATAGGTGCAATGCTTGCTCATAGCAGATCAAAAACACACTTGCATGAAAAATTTGTGAACAGTGCTTGGAGCGTTTTAACAAGAATAAAACTGATTTTGTGCATCGATTTATTACTACGGATGAGACTTAGATTCACCATTACATACCAGAATCTAACAGCAGTCAAAACAGTGGACAGAAGCTGGTTGTTCAGTACCAAAGAAGACAAAGTTGGTTTCATCAGCAGAAAAAGTCATGGCATCGGTGTTTTGGGATGCTGAAGGCATTTTGTTTATTAATTATGTTGAACAGGGTAAAACAATAACCAGGGAATATTCTGAATTATTCTGATCTTTTAACCAGACTAGACAAAAAAATTCGTGAGAAAAGACCCGGTCTGCAGAAGAAAAAAAATCACCTTTCATCAGGACAATGCACCTGTCCACAAAGGTGTTTTGGCAATAGGAAAATTAAGGGATCTGCACTATGAATTGTTGGAACATCCACCTTTTCCCCCAGATTTGGGTCCCTCTGACTTCTATCTCTTCCCAAAACTAAAACACTTTCTCACTTGTCAGCATTTTTCTTCAAATAAAGAGGTGATTGCAGCTGTAGAGAGGTATTTTGCAGATCTTACTGAGAACCACTACAGAGACGGAATAATGGTGCTGGAGCATCGCTGGAATAAACGTATTAGTCTTAAGGGAGATTATGATGAAAAATAAAAATAATTTTGGAATTATAAATTCGTTTTTTTTTCATTGTTAGGATGAGAACTTTTCAGACCACCCTTGTAAACATAAAATCTGGAAAAAGAAAGTACTTTGGAGGAAGTTCAAGATGAATCAGTAGCGTTAAGAGTATAAAGAACAAGACCGGAGAGCGAAAGGAAAACAAAAGTAGAATATGAGCAGAAATTGGTAAATCAGGCAAAGAAAAATCCTAGAGAGGTTTATCAGATATGTGGCAAGTAGAAGGAAGAATGATCATGGTAAGATGAAGTTAATGGATGAAAGTGGTAGAATAGTAACTGCTGCAGAAGATATTGATGAGGTATTCAGTTATCAATTTATAAGGGTGTTTCATCCTGATCAGGTAGAATCATAGGGAACTTAAGTGTAGATGACATAGGAGGAGGAGTAGCTTAATTCTGAGTGAGCAGGAGGTATTTGAGGAAATAAATAAGATTGATGTCAATAAGGCGAGAGGATTTGATGACATATCACCATGCCTCTTAAGGGAATCTTCCTGAGAATTGGCAGTAGTACTGGCATGCCTGTTTAATAAGTATTACAAAAAAAGCACAGGTTCCAAGGAGGTGGAAGGAGGGTAAAATTATTCCACTGCATAAAGGCGTAGCTTCAAATTATAGGCCAGTCTGTATATCTGGAGTTGTGGTGAGAGTACTGGAGATATTGGTGAGAAGTAGGATACAGAAATGGGTTGATAACAGCAGTATTCTCTGTTGTTATCAGCATGAGTTTCTTAATGGGAGATCATGTTTCACTAACTTACTTATGTACTATAACAAGGTGACAAATACCTCGGACAGGGGGAGATGCACATACAGTGGTGTACTTGGATTTTGCAAAGGCTTTTGATAGACAGACACATAACAAGCTATTAAATAAATTGAAACAGATAGGATTGGATAAAGACTTCTGTGTTGGATCGGCAACTGGCTATCAGATAAGTATCACAGAGTTGTATATGGGGGTGCAGTATCCCGAAAGGGAAAGGTTAGCAGCAGTGTGCTGCAGGGGTCAGTTTTGGGGCCAATGTTGTTCAATTATTCAATTTGTAAGTTAATAATATTGGGATGGGTTTACCTAATGATATATAGATGATGCAAAATTGGAGAGTCAAGCAGATTTTATGGCTTTACAAGAGGACTTGAATAGATTGCATGAATGGGCAGGTACCTTGAGCTATCAGTTCAATGTTGCAAAGTGTGAGGTTTATGAGATTTGGTATGCAACAGTTGGATGCGAAGTATATGCCTTGGTGGGGAAATTTTAACAGAAGTAGAGGAGATGAGAGATCTAGCAGTGATGGTGGACCTGAAATTCAGGGGCCGCATTGCACAAGTTGTGAAGACATCACATCGGATAGTGCAATGATGAGGAAGACCCGACATGCAGAAATAGCGAGGTTATGATGCCATCGTATAAGGCCTTGATCAGGCCTCATATCGATTATTTTGCACAGATATGGTCGCCAGGTTTTCATGGTGACCAGGGTATCCAACATATCCTGGTCCACCATGTTGGATAAAATCCAGTGAAGATTCACGAAGCTGGTCGGTGTGTTTGGAATGTGGAATATGAGGACAGATTGAGAGAATGCAAGTTGTAGAGCCTCATGAATAGGAGGAAGGGGGGGGGTGATACGACTGAGACACATAAGCTAGTAAGGGGTTGTTATCGTGTCAACATGGAGATTTTTCATAGAACAGGAGGGGGTTGGTAGAAGAACAAGAGGCTATTGCTGGAAACTGTATAAGGAGGGTGTGAGTAGAGGAGTTAGGAATAGGTTCTTTGCATGGAGAGTAGTTGATGAATGGAATGCAATGCCTGAGTGTGTTGTGGGTGTAGATACATTGAATCAGTTTAAAGCACAGTCGGATGAGCATTGTGTGAAATAGTGTGTACCTACCTCGATGAGTCTCTGTCTCCATGTTAATAATAATAGTAACACATACATAGATGGTCTACAGTTTCTTTGCAGAAGTGTACCAAACCATTTTTTAATGAGGTATCCAATTGGGTTTGGTATATATGATGGTGGTCTGAAAAGTTCTCGGCCTAACAATGAAAAAACGAATTTATAATTCCAAAATTATTTTTATTTTTCAACATAATCTCCCTTAAGACTAATACATTTATTTCAGTGATGCTCCAGTACCTTTATCCTGTCCCTGTAGTGATTTTCAGTAAGATCTGCAAAATACCCCTCTACAGCTGCAATCACCACTTGATTTGAAGAAAAACGTTGATCAGCGAGGAAGAATTTTAATTTTGGCAAGAGGCAGAAGTCAGAGGGAGCCAAATCTGGGGAATTGGGTGGATGTTCTAACATTGCAGGTCCCTTAATTTTTCCATTGCCAAAACACCTTGTGAGCAGGTCCATTGTCCTGATGAAAGATGATTTTTTTATTTCTGTAAAGCAGATCTTTTCTGACGAATTTTTTCGTCTAGTCAGGGTAAAGGATCGGAATAATATTCCCCAGTTATTGTTTTACCCTTTTCAAGATAATTAATAAACAAAATGCATTTAGCATCCCAAAACACTGATGCCATGACCTTTCCTGCTGATGGAACCGACTTTGTCTTCTTTGGTACTGAACAGCCGGCTTCTGTCCACTGTTTTGACTGCTGTTTGAATTCTGGTGTGTAATGTTGAATCCAAGTCTCATTCACAGTAATAAATAGATGCACAGTTTTATTCTTGTTAAAATACTCCAAGCACTGTTCAGAGATTTTAACGCGAGTGCCTTTTTGATTTGCTGTGAGCAAGCGTGGCACCCATCTTGCGCAAAGTTTTTTTCATTTGCAATTCTTCATGCAAAATATATCCTACACATTCTTTCGTAATGCCTATAGTCTCAGCAATTCCACGCACTATGACTCGCTGGTCACCCAATACCATATCGTGCACTTGATCAATGATTTCTGGTGTTGTTACACTTTTTGGACGTCCTTCACGTGGATCATCTTCAAGGCTAGTATGGCCAAGTTTAAACTCGGCAGCCCATTTCTTAATTGTCAAAAATGAAGAAGAAGAGTGCCCATAAAACAGTCGAGGCATGAAACAAAAATCATTAGAAGCAATTGAAATTGTAACTTACTAATATCCTAACAAAGCATCTTCTATGGACCAGATAACCATGAGGTTATAATTTTGTGAAGTTGGGCTATTTAGTCTCAGAATGTCTCCCAAATCTTTTGGGAAATGAATGAAACACATTTGTCATGGTTGGGGAAGTTTTCATAGCAGATGTTGATTCTAAAAATAGTCCCTCAGACCTGTAGCGACATCTGTGTAATACTGATGTCTTCCTCCATTTAATTCTATGTGAAGGACAATCCAGAGAATGGTCTGCTAGTCTTGACTTTCAATACAGATGATCATGGTTGTAATTTTTGTAATTAAATGGATGACTAGCAGATTATGGTCTGTAGTGATATGTACTACCGAGGGGGTATATATGGTTGGGGAAGTTTTCATAGCAGATGTTGATTCTAAAAATAGTCCCTCAGACCTGTAGTGACATCTGTGTAATACTGATGTATATATATATATATATAAGGAATCTGATGATGATGATGAAAAGGACAGCACAATCACAAAGACCTTCAACCCACTACAAAAAGGTGACCAACATAGACAGAATGACTATGCACAGCAATTTCTTTTGGACCAGCAGTGCAGGAATTAAAGGAAAGAAAACAAGTGATATTTTTTCAGGATAGCAGGAAAAAAAATTAAAAAAAAAGATCCAGAGGGAGAGCACAGTGCCTTAAAAGATTGAGATTTAAAATCTCACAATATCTTTTATCTATCAGAACTCGTGTTCTGATGGATAAAAGATTAATTTGGAAGAAAACTATTGATAGGAACTTAGTACTACATACAGAATTCTGCATTATTATCTGGTTCTTACTAAATAGCTTAAGGAAATTACAACGTACAATAGAATATACATTAAAATAAATTTTAATACACTTGCAATATTTTGGCAACTTCACGTTGCCATTATCACAGGAACTTAAATACAAGACACGTGCATGCGGGCACAACAAACAGTAAATGAGGAACGAATTAGGAAGCTATTTTTTCTCCTAAAGGTCCTGATGGTGCCCCCTAACGGGCAATGTTGGTATTCTTGGCCGATTAGGCTGAAGGTCTTCTGATGTAGGTTTCCCAAATTTGGATTGTTCCTTAGGGCTGAGGCCGATTCCATGAATAGCCTTTCGTATTTGAATTTACTATGGTGTATTATCATCATGGCTTTCTTACACCGTATTCTATGGCGGGTATCCAGCGCATGGTCTGTAAGACCAGAGTGTGGCTGTATTGGTGAAAACGGATGTAGTCCTTGTGTTCTGAAATTCTGATATTAGCTGTCCTGCCTATTTGGCCAAAGTAGGACAGTTTACAACTGCAAGGGACTTGGTATACACCAGGTAGGTCTGGGGGGGGGAGGTTGGTCTTTAGTGGAGCAGATAAAGGATGCCATGTTTTTTTAGGATTTTTGTAATTTTTTCTGAGGTGCCTTGGATATATATGGAATGGTGATGGATTTAGAGTAATCCTTGTTGTGAAGGGTTGTGGTTTATTGGTTTCAATATTTTTTGGATTTTTTTTTTTTTTTTTTCGGGGGGTGGGGGTGGTAGCCATTGGCTAAGGAAGTGTTGAGAATGTGGTTTAGTTCTGTGGTTAGGGCATTGTCATTGGAACAGATAAGTTTAGCCTTGTTGTGTAGTGTCTTAATACAGTGCCATTCCCTTTATCCGCTTTGGTGATTATTATTTCCTTGTTTTTCTTTAATTCTTGCAGAGATTTAATTTTCTTATTGGGCATGTTGATTTTTGGTGTTTTGCTTTGGTCAGAACACAAGCCACATCCAGTCTAATACCATTGGTGATGTGGTTTAGAAGGTGGCTTGTGTTCTGACCAAAGCAAAACCACCAAACACCAACATTCCCAATAAGAAAATTAAATCTCTGCAAGAATTAAAGAAAAACAAGGAAATAATATCACCAAAATGGATAAAGGGAACATCACTGTATTACTTAACCAAAAGGATTACACAGGTAAGCTGAATGCTCTATTGTTAGATCGGGCTACTTACCTCCCTATCAAGTACAATCCCACCAACTCACAAATTAGAAAACTCCACAGGCTCCTTAAGAAGGTCACTTCTTGGCCTGTAAAGTCATTAACAAATTAAAACTGTTTAACTCCATACTCCCCCCCCCCATATATATATGGACTCCCAAAAATACATAAAGAAAATGTGTCATTACGTCCCATAGTGGATGGCATTGATTCCCCCACATACAAACTAGCTAAACATTTGGCCAAAGCCCTCACACATTATACTGGCAACACACCTTCACACATAAAAAACACAGCCCACTTCAAAGCCAGCATAGAAAACCTTACACTCAAACACACACGTAATGGCCAGTTTTGATGTCTCCTCCCTATTCACAAATGTCTCACTCAAAGAATCCTTAGAGCTAATCCATGCTAAATTTCCTCCCGATATCACAGCCCTATTTCAGTTCACAATGAACTCAGGCTATTTTGTTTGGCAAGGAAAATTCTACAAACAAATAGAGGGGACAGCCACGGGTTATCCACTCTCCCCCCACCCTTGGCTGACTTTTGAAGAGAAAGCCTTAAACTCTGCCCCACAAAAACCAACCATATGGCTTTGCAATTTTGATGATGTGTTCGCTATTTGGCCACATGGCTCTGATGCAGTCCTCTTCTTCCTAACACACTTAAACAACCAACACCCCAGAATCAAGTTCAGCCTGGAAGAAGAAAAAAACAACTGCCTTCCTTTCTTAGACACACTAGTCACCTACCAGTCTGATGGAACCTTGGTTTTCTCAGTTTATAGAAAATCCAACCATACAGGCAGATACATTCACCAACAATCCCATCCACTGCTCACAACAATATGGAGTCATTAAGACACTATACAACAGGGCTAAACTTATCTGTTCCAATGACAATGCCCTAACCGCAGAACTAAAACACATTCTCAACAATTTCTTAGCCAATGCCCCCCCCCCCTCCCCCACAACAACAAGGATTACTCTAAATCCAAATATCCGAGGCATCTTGGAAAAAATTACAAAAATCCTAAAAAAACATGGTTGCATGAGACTGCCCCAAATTTGGGAAACTTACATCAGAATACCTTCAGCCCATTCGGTCAAGAATACCAACATTGTCTGCTAGGGGGCACCATCAGGACTTTTAGGAGAAAAAATAGCTTCCTGCTTCATTCCTCATTTATTGTGTGCTGTGCAGGCATGCATGTGTCTTGTATTTAAGTTCCTGTGATAATGACAACGTGACGTTGCCGAAATATTGGAAGTATATTAAAATTTATTTTAATGTATATTCTATTGTACATTGTAATTTCCTTAAGCTATTTAATAAGAATGTATAACCAACGTGTAAGCATTTCCACGAGAATTATATCTGGTATCATAATATCTGGTAATATATATCCTCTGGATTTCAAATCGCTATCCACTATCATTCCCAGATCACTAATTTCATCAATTTCCTGTAAACTAGTAATATCAATATGACATGAAATGGGTAATCTTTTCATCCTGAAGTGCATTGCTTTACAATTTACAACAATGAATTAATAACCACTGTCCTTTTTCCTGAATTATTGTCTTCCATAGTTTTTTGCATCAGTGGCAAATAACTGAATATCTCCCTTTAAATCTTCTGCTATACCATTAATGTACAAATAAAACTATAATTGGTCCTTTCTGTAATTTGCCTGCATCTCTGATTGTATATACTTGACTAATAAATAGCAGAATAGTCAAGTATATACAATCAGAGATGCATATACTTGACTATTCAAGTAAAGTATATGCATCTCTGATTGTATATACTTGACTATACTTTACTTTACTTTACTTGAATAGTCAAGTATATACAATCAGAGATGCATATACTTTACTTGAATAGTCAAGTATATGCATCTCTGATTGTATATACTTGACTATTCTGCTATTTATTACATCTGTAAATGTTTTGCATTGCTGGTAATAAACTAATGAAAAAAAAAAAAAATTAAATACACATACATATATATACAAACTTTCAAATGCTTATATCTTACTTTAAGATCCTTCAAAATATGAGAGAGTTCAATACTGAGTTCTAATATTTTATCCCAAAGCAGCAATACTCTAGGTTCTGAGTGTTCACTGAAAATAAAACTATAATTAAACAGATTTATATAAAATTCAGATATAGTGGATTTGAATAAAATTACATTATATATAACAGTAAAAATATATTATTTACATACATAACTAGTAAGTGTATGATACAATAGTAACATGCAAAGCTATGCACAATGCATGGAAGAATGCCAGAAATATTCATAACAGTCTTGATGCCACAGTTATTTCAACACAAGTGCAATCTATAGCTGCAAATAATACAGTCCTAAACATAAATCCAAGTATTTTGAAAGGAAGAATGAACCCATGCACAGAAGTTTTAAATGAACAGAATTCCCTCTCTAATGCTGATTTATGTTATTATTAACACCAGACCTCCATAGAGTCAGACATTCATAAGCAAAACAAGGTAATAAGAAAATTTTGTATGAAGATTCTATGATCAGAGGAGTACTTAATGAAAGTGTAAGAAAATCGTGCTTTTCTGGTACAAAAGTTGATAACATTAGAGATGTTATCCAGATGCAGAAAGAAATAACTGTCTTGGTTGGCACTAATGATCTGAGAAGAGAGAAGTATTCTATGAGGGAAGATGTGAAGGAGTTGTTGGATGGATGAGGGCAAAAAGAAGAGTGAGAAGATGAAGAGTGTAAGTGTCCTGCCAAATCACGATACAGGCAAACTGAAGAGGACACGCATATCAAATGAACCAATAGGCATGTGCAGAAATAACAATATAGAGTTTGCAGATCTATGGTCTGGGTTTGATAGAAAGGATTTGTATAATACTGATGGTCTGCACTTAAACGGTTTTGGTGTCAGGTGTCTAAAGAAAGCTTTGTTCACGAAGAGAGAAAAAACACAAAGTTAGGAAAACTTAAGAAATTATGGTCAATGCAGTGAGTGAGTGTGAAAATGACCAAAAAATTCAGGAAGTAAAGTTTGATGGGACTTAAAGTAATGCTACAGTTTCTATAAACTAATGCAAGAAATATCAGGAACAAGAGGGAGGGGTTTTTGGCATTGGTTAGTGCAACCTCGCCTAAAGTGATATGTATTAGTGAGACTTGCCTAACAGCAGATAATGCAGTTATTACAGAGCTAGAATGTTATGGATTTTAGTATTTTCAAGAAGAATAGAGAAGATAAGATGGGTTGAAGGGATACTGCTGATGATAGCAGATATATTGGAGCCAAACAGAACAGGAGACAACAAGAGGGGTGGCTGTTCTTTTCAGGCATTCTGGTGTAATATTGAAGCCAATAAGACAAAATATATGGTTGGTTGCTGCTATAGGACAGTAGCTTCCAAGGATAATAAAGAAGAGAAGTATCAAGAAGAGATGTCTTCCTGACAAGTATTTCTGATACTTGTCAGGTTAAGTAATTATTATGGGGACTTCAGTTATGGAGATATAGATTGGAAGGAAGGAAGATCACATGGCAGGAAGGAAATGGAATTTATATACCTTCTGAGAGATAATTACTTTGGACAGCATTTGATGGAGGGGACTCAGGGTATGAGAGTCTTGGATCTGGTTCTAGGATCAAAAGCACTATTCATAATCAAGGAGATCACATTGCCTCTGACTGGGGAGAGTGGCAGTGCAGTCTTAACTTGGGTTGTCATCAAGTATGAGGAATATTGTGTCAAGAAGGGTAATATGTGGAACTACAAGGCAGGTGATTAAGAGAAGCTTGAAGCTATGCCATGGCATAAAAACCTAAAGGGAAGGATGTTAGTAGAGCATGGAAAAATAGTTAAGGCATCTGGAAGAAGCAATATCAGATTGTATACTCAAGATCAGGAGGTTGAATCAGGTAGAAGTTAATTGGATGATAAAAAAGAAATTCTTGTGGAGGGTATATAAGGAGAAAGGTGACAAGAAAGCTCATAAACAGTACATGGGTCATGCAAGAAAGGTAACCAGCATGGCAATGAAGGAAAAATCAGATTATGAGAAGAAACTAACTAAGCAGGCAAAAGGAAATCCCAGAAAGTTCTTTCTGCTAAGAGGAAGAATGACCATGGAAGAATAAATGGAAGGTGTGAGGTGTCAGAAGCAGACCAAATATTTGAGCAACTAAGTGACCACTTTGCAAGGGCATACATCCAAGTGAGATTATAGCTGTCATATATGTGACAAGTACTGCTGTGGGAAAAGAGATGGATAAATTGGAGGTTCTTAGGATATTGCAGAATCTCGGTGTAAATACAGCCATGGAATTATATGAGATATCAGCTTGCATTTTATGAGAAGGTGCAAGTGAAGGGAACTAGTCTGTTTGAATTATGTACAGATGGCTAGTCTCGGCTCTGGCACAGCTCAAAAGGAGTGGAAAAGAAGGCAAAATAATTCCTTTGTATAAGTGAGGCAAATGTATCACAGCAGCAAATTAATCAGTATCCCAGGAGTGGTGGAGGTAAAAGTACTAGAAAAAAGCTAGTCAAAAAGAGAATTAAGGTGGATAAGAATAATACTTTATGAGTGGGCAACATGGCTTTGTACATTTATTTACATGCTAAGGAAGTAATCTGAAGGGAAATATTCAGCTTTTTGCTGATAATACAAAATTGGGTAGAGTAATTGTTAATAGGCGATATGGAGAGCTTGCAGGATGATTTAAATAGGCTGGCAGTATGGGTAAAAGATAATCAGTATTAGTTTAATGAAGAGAAATGTAAAGTTATGCATTTTAGGGTAAAAAGATTAAACTAGGTATTTGGGAATGGAAGTAGATAGGAAGTTGAAGTTTAGAGGGCATATTGCTAAGGTTGCTCATAGGATTATTTGACCAGTGAAGACATACCAACAAGTAGACACCAAGAAGTTTTTATTCCTCTTTATAAAGCCTTCTTGATATGTCCACATGTGGATTATTTCTCAGGTCTGGTTACCTGAGTTTCTTGTGGATAAGGAAGTAGTACATAGCATCCAGAGGTATGTGATCAATATTGTGAGTGGTCTATGGAATGTTCCCAGTAAGGGTAGATTGAGGGTTTGTGGATAGCAGAAGTTCGTTAACAGGAAAAAAAAAAAAAAAAAAAAAAAAAAGAGGATACGATAGAAACATTTAAGTTAGTTAAATGTTTATAGGAATGATGCATGGGAAATGTTTCTCCACTTGGTACAGGGACAGAACAACAGATCATCCTGGAAGATGAGTAAGAGTATAGTTAGTAGGGATATGAGGACTAATTTTTCCCTTGGAGAGGGGTGAATGAATGGAATGGTTTTCCAGAGACGTTAGTGAGTACTCTGTCTGTTAATGGGTTCAAGGAGAGGTATGATAGATATTTGGGGATAGTATGGTCTCCTGTAGGTGAGTCTTAAGACGACATGAGGAACTTATACAATTATAATAATAATAACAATAAATTATGCCTTAAACTCATTCAATATGTCTGTATTCACAAAACACTCAGGCAATGCATTCCACTCACCAGCCAGTCTGCATGAAAAGAACTTGCATTTCAAGTCTTTGCTTATACTATCATTATAAAGTTTCCAAGGATTTCACTATATTTCATTGATTTCAACAATTTTTGGGCGAATAAACTCAATCAGTGAAACTGTTTCATCTCCCATATTTCTAATGCTTAATAAATAAACACAGCAATTCGCTTTTAGGTCTATGACCACTCCTACCAAAGCCACTTGTTGGTTGTGATTTCCACACAGCTCACCATTCCCAATTGCCTTTATCACCACTTATGCTACTTATCTCCTGACACTCAACTCCATGCCTTACATTCCATCCCTATGCTGACCATCGTCATACAAAGATTCACTACTACTTCCAATATCTGTTCTCCTTATATCATTTCTCCCTGTCTATCCTGACCCCCCCCCCAACTCAGTTCTTTGTCCATCTTGCATTCTTGGTCTCTCATCAATATCTTTCACACTATGACTATTCTAATTTACAACCAGTTCTCTCTTGTTCACATTATTCATCATTATTAGCTCCTCCTTACATCAACAGTCGCTCTCACTGACTCACAATCACACCAAATCCATCCCGCCCTGAAATGTACTCCAGACATTTACAAACTCCACTTCCTTCACCTCACATAGCTCTGCCAACATACTACTCATGATCCCCACTCTCTCTCCCGAGAAAGATTAGAGGCGTGAACAGATTGCATCAATTGCAATATCATATTAAAAACAAGAATATTAGGAAAGAACTTGGGTATGACTGTATTTTAGTTTGTATATCTCAAAGGGATCTCTTACGTGTGACACTCGTGATTTCTCTGGTTCACAAAGGAATAGCCCGAGGATCGAGCCAAAACCTATGTGGATGATTCATTACTATCATACCTCAGCAGCACACCGACTACCTTTCCAACCACACTGTTATCTTTCACTTTCTTCAACAACCTCCTTTGTTCCAATAACCACCACCAACTCACTTGTCTGCTTCTCATATCTAATGCATCAATTATCCTGCTAATTTCTCTCTCTTCCAGAAAACACTTCTTATGGAAGTTCTCATTTACCACACCCCATAATGGAATCTCCATAGATTGATAATACATGATTTACTACATATGCCAATATCATTCACATAAACAAAGTATTCGTTAAAAAATTGACAATGCAATCTTTTCCTGGGAGGTTGTTCAACATGTGAAAATTTCATTTAAGAAAGGGTTTATATTAAACAGTGTTTAAGGGTTTATATTGGAGCAGTGCCATGGCATAAGAAGTTACATGGACTGAATGTCATTAATGCATGGGAGGTGGTCAGAGATTGAGTGAGGCAGTATCAGAATGCATATCCAGGGTCAGGAGGATAAACCGAGAAAAGCAGGAGCTGCAAAAAAAAAAAAAAGAAAGCATCGTGGAAGGAATATAAACAAAAAGTTGATCAGTTAGCAATATAAATATGTTTGTGAAAATACTAGTGGTGGTGGATAGTAGTGGCATTGTTGTAGATGAGAGTTTCTTGAACCTTTTCCACTTGTGACCCCTTTTTGCCCAAGAAATTTTTACATGACCCCAGGTATATAGGTATATAAAATAGGCATACAAATCAAACATTTACTGATAATAAATCATAAAGAAATTTATTTTAAAACAATTCTTTGGTATACATATAATTTTACCATTTACATGAAGAATTACAATAGCATGGAATCAGAATTAATTTTTGGTCGCTGTGTGTTCATAAATCTTTTACTGTTGCCAAATTTTTCGTGACCCCAAATAGTGTCGGACCCACAGTTTAAGAAGGTCTAGTGTAGATGATGCATTTTGCTGTAGTTGGTAGATGGAGTTGTAGAGTAGGTGCCCTCCCTTGATAAGACTTCGGACTCCTTGGAGGTGCCATGTAATAATAATAATAAATCATAAGCAAGAAGAATAACAAGTATGGTAAGGAAAGCTAAATCAGATTCTGAGAGAAAATTAGCTAAGCAAGCCAAAGTAAATCCAAAATTTTTTTCACTACATAACAGGTAAGAGAAAGAATGATTATGGAAAGATTACTCTTGCTAGTGGTAGGAAAGTGACAAAAGCAGAAGCAATAGTTCAGTTACTAAGTAATTTTTTTTGCAAGGTATGCAATCCAGATGGTGCCTTTGCAGTTACTGATGTGGTGACTGACTGGGAGACTGAAGTGAGAATTGAGGAAGATGAACTGGAGGTACTCAGTATATTGAAAAATATCAATGTGAATATAGTAGTGAGCCTGGATGGTATGTTACCTTGTGTGCTATGAGAATGTGCAGGTGAACTGGCAGTGCTTCTAACGAAGTTGTTTAATCTAAGTCTCGGCTCTGGCAAAGTTGCAAAGGAGTGGAAAGAGGATAAAATAGTTCCATTACATAAAAGTAGTTCCCATACAAATATGACTAAAACAAGGGAACACCATGGAAGCTGTAAGAGCACAAAGAGTTCTTTGTCTGCAGAATAGTTGGTGAGTAGAATGTGTTGCTTGACATTATGGTGAATGTAAACACATAGAATGATTTGAAAGTACAGCTTGATGGGATTTGTGTGTAACAGCGTTTGCCTCCTGCAAGGAGGAATCTGACTCTATGGCAGTCTGGTGTTAATAATAATTAGTCTGCTACTTTACTTTTCAAAACTCCAATATTGTGTTGAGTTTTATTTATTTATTCATGTGGGGTTCCTCCCGTTCCTCGACCGCCCCCTTAGGACTGGTTGATCCTCCTAATGAGGGATTAAGTATGCATGTATTTTATGATTGTAGATCCGTGTGTGTTCACAGGTTCTGTTCACCTGTTCTGAGGGTAAAAAAAAAAAAAAACCCAAGTTTCTGGGCGAAAAAAAAAATCCTTTTACCTCTGTATAAGACCATCTAACTCATCTTTACTCGAAAGAGACCAGATAAAAGTTCCTCACATCATGGATGGGAATCGAACCCAGGTCTTTCTGACCAAATTACTTTGTCTATACTGACTGAGCTATGGAGGCTCTGTTGAGTTGGTAGCAAGTGCATAACTAGTGAATAGGTTTGTTGTTAAGCTTTAAGAGTGAATGCTAGTGTGTGTGGTGAGAAAAAAGAATGAAAGTGATGAGTTGAAAGATAAAATGCATGAAAATGTGATTGTGCATGATGAGGTTGATGTATGAGTGACTGCAAGAATGAAAGGATGGAAAACGAAGAGAATGGCCAAATGGTAATGGGAAAGATAGAACACTTATATGGAGTTTTCTGAAGAACAAAACACAAGATTAAGTGGTTGGACAAATGGTGTGACACAGAAGTGAAAGAACAAAAAGCATGAGAATAAGTAAAAATTTTTTTATGGCGATTCATTGATAAGAGAAGTGATTGAGTAGAAAAAATGATTTAATAGGTGACGGTATGCAAGAAGATATGAAACAGTTGCTAGTATACATGTGAAAAATAAGAGTGAGAAAGTGAAAGCTGTGTGTCTGTTGCCCCAGTACGATAGAGGTGAGCTGAGATATGATTGTGAATAAGTTGGTACAGATTGTGCAGGAGGAATGGTGTAATATTTGTGTATGTGTGGAGCAAGTTTGATGGAAGAAAGGATTTGTATAAGGCTTGCATTTGAATGAAGTCCGTAGTCTTGAGAAAGTATCGTTCAATGACAGTTCGGAAGGGCAGAGTTAGGGAAACTAGAAAGTTTGGGGTGGAGGGATGCAGATGAGCATGAGTCCAGGCAATATAAAGGTTAGTAAGTGGGAAAGTGATCACATGTTGAATGAAGCTCCCAAAGGTTATTAACATTAGTGGAATAAGCAACACAATGTGTAAGGAAGTTTGTGGGATGAAACAGTGTTGCAGTTTATGTATACTAATGCAAGAAGTATTTGGAATAATGGCGATGACCTCAACTTCGCAAAAGTTCTTCTTCATGTAGCTTCCTCAGTGAGAGGGTGCAGCACCATGTCCTTCCAGTTCTCTCTGTTGGTGGCTTTCCTTTTTGTTTCTGCATAGCCATGTGATCCTGTCATTGATCTTATATCTTCAAGCCATGTCCTTTGTTTTTTGCTTCTTGATCCTTTTCCCATAATTTTTCCTTTTAGTATCTGTTAGTATAAACTGTTATAAATAACAGTTTATACTAACTTATAAACTGTTAGTACCCTCTGTCCTGCTGAACCTATCGTCCTGCCAATCTCACCTTTCTCTGGATTATTTCCTGTAATAAAGATCTCTGTGTTCTCATTCTCTGTAGGACATCGATATTTGTTAGATGTTCTGTCCATGGGATTTTCAGAGCTCTCCTATAGCACCACATTTCAAAGGATTATCTGTTGCCTTACTCTCTTCTTGAATATCCAGGTCTCACTTCCATATGTGAAAATTAGCCATACTAATGTTCTTATCATTCTTTTCTTTGTCTCAATACTCACAGAACTTCCGAGCAGATATTTATTTTTCCAGAATGCATCTTTAGCTATGGCTGTTCTTATGTTTATTACTTTATCTTGCTTTCCATCTGCAGTATAGTAGGTGCCTAAATATTTGTATTCTGTTGTATGTTCAATTATCATATTGTTTATGAATATTTCTGGTTTAATTTTTTTTATTTTTTTTGCATTAATATCTAATCCAAATTCTTTACCTTCTTCAATTAGTAGCTGAAGTAATTTGATTAATTTGTTTCTGTTTTCTGCTATTAGAATGGTATCATCAGCATATCTAAGATTGTTTTATTTTATACCATTGATACTAATTCCTGTTTTTTGTTTTTCAATCTTTTTCATCAGTCTCACTATATATATTAAATAGATTTGGTGAAAGGATACAACCTTGTCTAACTCCTCTTTTTATTTTCACTTCAGAAGTCTCAGAGATAAACAGCTGCATTTTCTGTTTGGTGTAAATCATTTTTATAATCTTAATTTATCTAATATATTGAACATTTTATTATGTTTTACCCGGTCAAAAGCCTTCTGAAAGTCTATGAAGTATAAGTAAATGTTCCTATTTCTTTCAAGTGATCTTTCTATTAGTATTTTTAGTTCCAGGATAGCATTAATGGTTCCCATTCCTCTTCTGAAGCCTTTCTGTTGTTCACTCAATTCACCGCTTATGGCTCTTTCAATTTGTTTGTTAACGATGGTTAAAATAATTTTAGATGCATGGGATATTAGGCTCACAGTTCTGTAATCCTCACAATTTTGTGCATTATGTTTCTTTGGAATTGGTATGCAGATAGATGTAAAAACTTCAGGTAATCGTATTGTTTTATAGATGTCCTGAATGGATTCCACTAAATAGTTGTTATTATTGCCAGCCAAAGCTTTCAGCAGCTCAGCTGGAATATTATCACACCCAGGGGATTTATTATTAGGAAGATTCTTAATTACATGTTCTACATCCTTTCTTGTGGGTAGAGTGGTATTTGTTGTCACGTTTAACTTAAGGTGTCGTGAATCATCTAACATGTTATCATCATCATAGAGATCTGATAAGTACTCCACCCATCTTCCATTTATCTTTTCCTTATCAATGAGTATGTTTCCATCTTTGTCCTTGATGTTATTAGACTGTGTTCGTTTTGTTTTTCCATTAAGTTTTTTCACTTTCAGGAATGCTTCTCTGGTTTTGTTCCTATTTTGTAATTTTTCTATCTCAGTGCACTGCCTATTTATCCAGTTCTCTTTCAATCTTTTACATAATTGTTTGATTCTTTTATCCAAAGTTTTATATCTTACCTTTCTTCTTCACTGGCTCCTCTTTTCCATGTTCTTCTTTCATCAATAAGGTTGATTACCTCTTGAGTTATCCATGGTTTTTTCTTTCTTTTTTCTTGTTTATTGATGTGGTTTTTAGCAGATGTTATGATAGCTGCTTGTAGACTCTTCCATTGAGAGGGTTCATTTTCGTTTTGCAACTGTGCAGACAGCAGTTCTGAAATATTTTCATTAAATTTTGATTTTATTATTGGAGTTTGTACCATTTGAAGATCCCATTTTAGGGGTTGACTTCTTTTAAATTTTATTGTTTTCAGGCGAATATTCATCTTCATTAAGACCAGTCTATGATCAGATCCACAGTCAGCACTTGGCATCACCTTTGAGTTCCGTATTCCATTTATGTAATGTTTACTGACTACAATATAGTCTAATTGATTTTTGTATCTTCCATCTGGACTTTCCCATGTGTATCTTGCTGTTGGTTTTTCCTCAAAATAAGTGTTAGCTATAATGAGATTGTGCTTGTTACAGAAATCAATCAGCTTTTGTCCTCTCTCATTCCGAATTCCTAGTCCATATGGACCCACGTGTGTAAATGTTCTTTCTGATCCAACTTTTGCATTCCAGTCACCCATAGCACAAATAACTCGATCTTTCTTGCCTCTGACTTCCTTTATACACCATTTTATTTCATCATACATGATATCCATTTCTGTTTCCTTATTCTGTTCTGTAGGAGCATATATCTGAATGATCAGCATATCTCTAGGTTTAGATTTCACTAGAACTGCCATTAGTCTATCTGATTTTTTGATTATATGGATAATGTTTTTATTAGTTTTCTTCTCTACAATAAATGCTACACCTCTTCTTGATGTTTCACCACCTGACATATATATTCTATATATTCTTGCCATTTGGAAGTTTCAACTCAAAATCTGATGATCCTTTCCAAAAAGTTTCATGTATTCCTAGTATACTGAATATTCAATCTCCCCATCTCTCTCTCTCATCACAGTAGCCAATTTCCCGCATTTATTTAATCCTCTTACATTCCAAGTAGCAACATTCAAGCAATTTCTGCGTTGAGTTTCTTTACAGCAGTCACGGACTGATGATACTGCAGGACCGGCTATTTCACCCTGATACCACCATTCCGGGCGTATTATTAGGTTCCTTTAATTATTCCTGTTATTATTATTATTATTATGAGAATGTGCAAAGGAATTATCAGCTCCTCTAACTAAGCGGATTAATTTAAGTCCAAGTACTAGGAAGGTATCAATATAGTAGAAAGAGGGCAAAATAGGCATCAACTGCACAAAGGAGGCTCTAGCACAGAAAAGCAAATTGCAGGCCAATTAGTATCTCAGGAGATACTAAGGAGAGTGATTAAAGTAGCGGGGAAACTGGGAAAAGACAGAATTCATGACTGGTGTTGGGTAGGAATATGATACTTATAATGGACAACATGGTGTGAAGGGTAGGTCTTAGCTAATTTGCTTATTTTATATAATAAAGTGACAATGAAAGTGACCAACTGGACTTTACAAAAATATTTGACAGGATTTAACATAGAGCGCATGTCCCTATGATGACAGTTCTGCTCCACAAATATTGAGCACTATTTCTATTAACCACACTGACTCCTTTCCAGCTTTTAACAAAGTTTTTCTATTTCGTTTTTATCCACAATAAGATCTCAGCTCATGTTCTGTTCACTTTATCTACAATACTCTAGATGTGTATATAACCACCCTAAATTTCATATCTAGTACCTTTATTTTTAGTCTTGGTTAAAACCACTAAATCTAAGTTTTCATTAGTAACTTCTTTTACCACTTCCTCTATATTTCCTGTGAAACCCTGTGCATACCATGTTCTGAATCTTAGAGTCTGTAACCATAGCCAATTTTGTTTACTAAATTCCCGTCCAGTTCCATTTTTCTTTTGGGGATACACAGCAGTTAATTTTTTACAAGAAAGGGGTGCCAACCTTTTTGCTCAATCCTCAACTTGAAGGACCACAGCTTCATTATCAGAATGCATCTTTTTCTAACCTGCACAGAAATAACTCCAGACTGTACCAAGCTACACAGAGAATTCAATACTGGAGACCATCTAACCCAAAAGACTGTCTTCACCCTAACTATGAGCTCCTTTTCCATATGGAAAGTGAGCTTAAGCAAATGAAAGATCCCTAGCCTTCAAGTTCTAATGGCATCTGGATTGGAAATAGACTGGAGTTTGTCAAGAGATACTGTATGAGAATGGTAAAAGAAATGGATCTGCCTCAAAGTTGATGGAAGAAGAGAACAAACAAAGCTAAGGGAACTTGAGAATACTACTTCCTTTACTATCAAGATGATATCCCCTAAGGCCAGTGGTGTGCTGGTAAATGTTTAACAACCGGCTCCCTTTATGAAAAATTTGATTCTTCACAAAGTTCTATTGTATCTTCAGATGTCTTTGTTTCTGCTTCTTCAAATTTTGTCCTTTTAATGTTTAAGAAGTTTCGTTCCATTTCATGTTTTTCATCTAATGGCTATCTGCTTTTTCGACCTCAAAACCCTGATTAAAATTATTTTAATTATTAAAAAAAAAAAAAAAGAAAAAAACCGAAATAAAAACATATATTAAAGAAAATTTTCCTATATTACCTACAACTTACCTATTATCAAATGAAATCCTGAACAAAAAAAAATGCAACACTAATATTACCACTTGTAGTCGATCAAATGACCAGAGACTTTACCGTCGCAACGAATTTTGGTATTTATCGATAGTGCAACAATGTTGCATTTCCAAGAACTTAATGTTGCAAGTTCAGTTCTTGGAAATTCGCCAAAAAATAAGGCATTATTGTTTATTCAAATACCCAGTTCAGGAGTTTTGATAACGTGTTTGTGTTTTAATGAATACAGACATTGTTTAGTAAATAAAATCATTTCCAAATTCCTGTTCGTAATTGAGTTTGTGTTTTGTGAATTCTCCTTTATGCATTTATTTTTGATAATAATAATAATATATGTAAGTGTTTATTATACAATTTCAAAATATTTACGAGAAAAAGTATATACCACCATTCATCATCTATCCTTTCGTAAAGAATTTTAATATCCGGACTTGCCCGACTTAAAAACATTAACTGACTCGCTAAATTTGAAACATTTTAACAACGGCTCGCACGAGCCGGTCCCAACACACCACTGCCTAAGGCTTTGTTGATCCACAGGTCCTTATTCAATACATTTGGACCATCCCACTATATCTGATGGAATTCCCCATCAACCACTTGAGGAGGGGGGGGGGGTTCTCTAGAGATATCCGGTTCTCTGAGAGGTTTGGATATTCCTAGTTATTATATTTCATACAAAGTATACTGCTTGGGATAACTTTCTCATATCCAACTTTAAAAAGTTAGATAAGAGAAACATTTTAACATCTGTCTTCCTCGGGTTATAAAAGTGAATCTGGAAATTCTACATGGAATGGCTAACAGAAACTCAGATTAACAGTACGGCAATGTGATCTATAGCACTAAATATAAGTTTTCAAGATTTATTAATTTTCTTTATCAATACCCTCCGAGGACCATTAGTTGAGTGTTACAGGGAGCACTTGTCATACAGATGAGTGATTTTATTTTAGCAGATATATACAATTTCATTGATTGTTAATAGCAGTAGTGTGTTTACTTAATGATTGTGCAACTGAGTGTGTTTGTATTGCAAGTCTTGTTACATGTATGTTGTTTAAGAAGTGTTTTTTACATGACGCTGATAAGTACAAGAACAATGGCTTCCTTACTCAAAATGTTTAATGGGGAATTTCATGCTATGTAGCACATGTGCTGATTATATTCACTGCTAATAGTGAATGGCTTATCATAACAAAAGTGAGAGTGGAGAGAAGGTGTGTAATAAACATCCCATGAGTGAGCATAAGAAATGCGAGATGTGTTGAAAGTGAGAGAATGAAGTGATGACTGGTAATCACATAAGATGAAAGTGTTGAATTGAACGTAGTGGAAGGAGTGAACAATAGTGGGTGGAATATGAATGGGAGCATGAAAGAAGTGGTTTAAAGTAATGTCGATGATTAGATGATAGTAAGGAGAGAAACAATGTGCTTCAGTGAAGTCCTTCACAAGGTAAAACGTCAGCTTGAACAACTTAAAAAATGTTTATGTGAAACAACAGGGTGGAGAATGAAAAAGTGAAAGGGAAGATTATAAAGAGTGAGAAGTCGGAAGTAACAAGAGATTCTGTGATAAGTGATGTACATGAAGAGAAAGGAATTCTCAGTCAAGAAAAGATGTAAGTGGAACCAAAGACTGAGGATTGTAGCAAAATTAGGAGACAGCTTGAAGAAGCTATAAGGGAAGAATGTTAACAGTGCAAAGGAAATAGCCAGGGAATGCTGAAAGCAGTATCAGACTGCACTCCCACACATTTTCCCATCCACCAAAATATGGATAAGAAATACTATCCATCAGTTATCTCCATTAAGAGGTGTGATAATCTTTCATATGCAGAAGAATACTTAACTGGATTAACTCATTTCGTTGCTGAAAGCAAGAGAAAACGTCATTTTCAAAGTTCATGTAATTTTAAATAGAGATATTAGTCATTTAACAGTAATGTAATTATAATTTAATTATAAGTACATGATTAACATAATTATAATTAATACTGTTAATAGCAGGACAAAATAAGCAGCCACAGATGGCTACGAAAAATGTTTAAAATAATTTATTATTATTATTATTAATAGAATTAAAGATTAAAGGAAGGAATTAAAGCGATAATAACACAGCTTTAAAAACTGAATATAAGATAACAAGGAATTGCCATACAACACAAATAAGAAACTACTACAGAGACAAATTAATCTCTGCACAAAACAACATGAAACAAACCTGGCATCTGATCAACGAGATGCTAGATTGTGCTCCCAACACCACCGCCTCTGAAACCATAAAACACAGCTTCCTGAAAGACGCAGAACCTATCCAACAACTAACAAATGACTTTAACCAATACTTTGCAGACTCCATCCAAGAACTGTACAGAAATATTCCCCCAATCACAAAACGCGATCCTCCACTTGGACCACAATCAAAACAGACATTATGGTTCCTGACCATAAAAGAAGCAGAACTTCTCTCTGTAATACATCAAATCAAACCAAACAAAGGCCCAAGAATTGATGGTATAAGACCTAAGGATATCAAGGAACATGCAACTAGCTTAGGCCCTATCATACTGAAATTAATAAATAAAATATATAAAACAGGACAGATACCAAGTATGCTAAAGACTGCCATAATCACATCCACATACAAACATGGAAAAAGAAATTTAATCAGCAATTACAGACCCATAGTAACATTACCAATTATCAATCAAATTATAGAGCGGTTAGAAAAGCTGAAGCATGTTGTAATAGATGGGCCCCTGCACAGGTGGTTTACAAACTATCTTCAAAATAGAAAGTATATCACACGTATCGGGTCAAACTGAAGTAGAGAGCTACCAGTAACCTGTGGAGTGCCACAAGGAGCTGTACTCTCCCCAACTCTATTCAACATTTACATGAACGATATTAATCAGCTACCTCTCAAAGGTAAAATCTTCCAATATGCAGATGACAGAGCTGTAATATCCATCCATAACAATGCAAGCATGACATAAATCTGCTCATAGACTGGCTCACCAAAAACTCAGATAAGACAAAATTAATGATATTCAGAAATCCACTGACTCGACCAGTTGATAACAAATATATAACCATCCAACACCCACTCTCCAACGTGAAAAACACACAGAACAGTAAAACCACTACAATCACTCAGGTTGAAACAATACAATACCTTGGAATTTACTTCGATGCAGATATGAGCTGGAATAGCCACATAAACCAACTACACAACAAACTCCAAACAATAAGTGGCAAACTCTACAGGTTAAAAGAGATAGTTCCCACATGCCTAAAAACACTAATATACAAAGCACTATGCCAAAATATACTAAGATGCGCTATAAGAACATATGCTTTCTGTGCACTCTACAAACTAAATAGATTGATGTCGTTACAGTACAAAATGATAAAACTGATCTTTCGGGAACAAAGAGACAATAACGACTTTATATACACTGCAATGTCAGAACACAAAATACTGACAGCAAAACACTTATGTCTCTCTGCAGCTTTCTAAAACATTATTTCGATGCCAACTACAGGACAGTCAGAAATACATACCATATAACAAGACCTCAGACTACTAATTATATCACATATAAATACAATAATCACTTCGGAAAGGTCACATGAAACTTCTATATCCCAGACATGATAAACAAATTATCTTTTGAATACAGAAACCTTACGAACTATGATAGCCTGAAAAGAGCTCTAAGGACATACTATGAACAAGAAACAAACACCTCAAATACCATACAAAGTTAATGAAACACAATATATTCGTTCAGGCTTCCAGTTCAGCGACGCATCAAGACATTCCAAGTTATTGTGTGTATTTCTGTGTGCATGGTGTGGGCAAATTTCTCAGTCAACGGCTGCAGTGGAAATCAAACGTATTAAACATAGGTTTGATTTCGTAACTTCTCAACACAGCAAACAAACCTGTAAATAATAACTAACTGGTGTCATCCTCAGATAAGCTTACAAATAAGCTTCGAGGATGAAAGCTGAGAAATTATATCTCATCCAAGATTAAAAAAAAAAAAAAAAAAAAAAAAAAAAAAAAAAAAAAAAAATATCCAAACCCACATATCCCATTTCAGTGCTGTAGTTACAATGCTTAAATATACTAAAAAATCAAAATTATAAATATATATAATTCATTGTTAAATGAATAAATGCTGTGTTATTATTATTATTACATTATACAGGAAAAAAAGAAAAAAAATCTGTACGAATTTCATTGTTACAAAAAAAAAAAAAAAAAAAAAAATAGAATTAAACCTGTTGTAAATATGTAATCACAATAAAGAGTCAAGAGGCTGTCCCCCTTAATTTAATGTAATCACAAAATTAATCATAATTTTAATAATAAAAAAGGATTAAATTTTTTTTTTAAAAAGAAAAATATGTAATCAAGTATGTATCATATGTATTTAATGTGTGTATCATATGTAATCAAATGTATTTAACATATGTAATAATAAAAAAAAAATATTATGTGACACCTCCAGGGAGTCCAACAACTCATTGAGGGAGGGCACCTACTTTACATCTCTCTCTCTCTGTCTCCACCACTCAATCCACCAACTATACCTACAATTTACTGCTCATAAATCTAGTATCAGCCCAGAAAAGCAAATGCCAGAATTTTTATTTTCATTAAAAAAAAACTTAGTGAGGATAATCACTTTTATTTAACAATTATTTTATAAATTAATTGTGTGAGTTTTAAAAAGTTCACTGTTTCTTTTAAATTAAGACTTGTATATTGTTTATTTAAAATTCTAGTTAGAAATCCCTTCATAAAATCTTACCACTTTCCACCCTTCTATAGTTTTGATTGACAAAAAACAATGATCTTCTCATATACTGTGACATTTATAACATTTTATAATGTTATCTGCAACTATGAACTGCAGTTCCCCTCTCATAATTCTGAAAACTGTGCATTACAAAGTGAATTAAATAGTCAGGGAATATTAGATATTAGCTATGCTTTCTACATCTTATAATTATTTTAGTCATTTGGCTGGTAAAAATAACAAGAAAATAATCTTGCACACTTTGTTTTGGAAAATAAAAAGTAAAGAAACACTAGTAATAATATCCTGTTAAATGAAGAAGGAAATGATTCTACTACTTATTATAGTTCAGAATCTACTTGCAGTATGAATTTTAATGCTGCACATTTGAAAAGAAATACATTTACTATTAGTCATGTATTGGTTTAGTACATTTACTATTAGTTTAATGTGGAATTTTTGATGTAGTTATACTTTTACTGCTGTTTTTAGAGTAAAAACGTATACGTAATGCTCCTAAAGTGAAATAGTTTAATTGTCTAATGAATAGTTTGAAAATAAATTATAATCTGAAATACTGTGGATTGAATAAGCAAAACACGCCCAAGTGGAGATACCAGGCAGAAGCATTAGCAAGGTCTATATCAACAAGGAGATGTGTTTTGCATTATGGGAGATACTGAGATAGGAGTGTTGGTAGCTTGCTCCACCTTTGCAAGGAGTTGCCCGGTGTTGTACCACTTTACCCCAGTCCTGAAGATACTTTCAGTTTGTTTGCACGCACTTGGATAAAGGATTAAACTAAAGATTAAAGTTGTTTGCGAGCTCTGCTCATAACACCCTTAAAGTTAGTATATAAGCATGTCGCTAGGTTCAAACAAGTTTCTGCTGACCAGCAAGATAAAAAAAAAAAGGGGGTGCTCGGAGGAAAACAAAGAGCAGGTCGAACTCAAAAGAAGATGAAACAGTCATGCCGAATTCTTTGGGGTTTACTACCCTTAGTGCAAGGACCAGAGATTGTAAAATAAAAGGGGACTGAGTGGGACTTCCAGTCATCGGCAGAGGAGAGGCAGTCGGAACCAGAGCAGTAGCGGCAGAGAGGCAAGGCCCCAGTTACAAGAGAGGAGAGCCGAGATCCAGTTGCCAAGAGAGCAAGGCGAAGCACTGTTACCAAAGCGAGCCAGAGCCAGTCGGCGGCAATTAGTACCAGAAGTGGTGGCAGTTAGAAGCAGAAGTTCCTGAAGTAGGATCCAGAGGAGAATTTGCCCGTATGCTGAAACCTCTTGCATGTGCTATTAGAGTACTGCAGATTGCAGTCCAAAAGCCCGCCAATATCCCGATGTGATACTGCTGAAGCAGGCCTAAAACTTGAGATGAAAGAAAAGCCATAGAGACTTTAGTGCAAGAATCTTGACTGAATGTGATACAGAGCCTCTGTAAGTTCCATCCTTTTGTACAATTTCTCTTATAATCTAGGAGATATGTTATAGATGGACTGTTAATAATTAATTTAATAGTAAAAGAAGTGTCCATAAGAGAGTCAATTGGCATGTTAGAAGTTGATATCAAATTTGTAAAAAAAAATAACTTAATAAAGAGTTAGCTAACCTCTTTGCGAGTAAACTAGAAGTTTAATAAGTTGAATTTGTAAGCAGAGAGTAAATAAGTTTTTGAGTTAAAGAGATTATTTAGTGTTGAAGTAAAAGGATTCTAATTTTATACTAAAGATTTTATAGATGGGTAGAGAAAGCAATCTCCCTGTCATTTGATTCATGTATATTTCATATTAATGTAAATAAATGTGTTTTAATTTTTTGTTAAAAGAGTGCTGCCTGATCTTTTATTTTACAATGCACTGTTTCTAAAAATAATCGGACTTATGAGTGGGAAACAACTAAGGCATTAAAAGCGCAGTTTAATTACTTAAGAACCACGTCTGTTTATATAAACTTTGTTGAAGGAATATATGCTAGTAAGAGAGAGAAACCTACCGGACATTTTACTGAGTGTTATGCCGATATTGAAATACTGGATAGCGAAGTCTTAACAAAAAAAATTTTCCAGTGTTCATAGGCATACGACTAGTAAAATACAAAAGGTGGATAAACATAATATGCAGTAAAGTAAGTGAGAAAGGTTACAAGAGAGAAAGTGTGCACTGCTAATTAATAATAAAGAATAAAAGAAAATATTACAATAACACAGCAGACAGTTCGTTACATAATAACCAGTCCATGTCCTGAGCAGAAATCCAACAGGTATTTGCCATTATTATTAGCTTTGCTATTTTCCCCAAAACATCTTTTTATGTCTGACAATCATTTCCTATTCAGCTATTTAGATCCCCAACAAGACCAACTTTTCCTTTTTCATTGTGTCAGTTGATTTCTCTAAAACCTCAAAAAATTCATGCACTTCTACTTTAGTAGAACCTTCTGTGGGACCACAGGCACAAATAAGTCTCATTGTCCACTTCCCCATTCTGATATTTGCTCACATCACTCTACTTGATATTGCCTGCCATTCAAGAAGATTAGCCTTGTATAGCTACTTCTTTTCCCTGATTATTATTGCCTGAATATAACAATTTGTATTTATTGCTTAAAGATCTCACCAGTTTTTGTCTTTTTTTTTTTGTTTCAGTCACCCCCTATTATACCGATCTGGTACTTACCCAATTCTTCAGCTAGCTCCATTTCTTTGCCATTCAGGCTTCTTATGTTGATGGTACTGATCTTGAATTCTGGTGGTGTGAAATATTAGAATAATTTTAGAAAACAGCTGAATAGCCAATGGAAAAGAAGCTAGTTGCTGGAATAGTTTCAGTTTTAAGAGCATATGCTTTAGCAGACACACAGTTGTATTATAATTTACCGGCCTGGTTGGCCGAGTGGTTAGTGTATCTGTTCTCCAGTCAAAAGGCTGCTGGTTCGAATCCCACTGTGAGCATGGATGTTGTGATTGTCTGTGAAAATACTAGTGGTGGAGGTGGTGGTTGTATGGTTGGTAGATGGTGCTGGAGTAGTTGCAGTTCATTGTAGTTGGTGGATTAAGTTTTGGAGATAGAGAGTTGTAGAATAGGTGTCCTCCCTCGATGAGTCTTTGGACTCCCTGGAGGTGTCACATAATAATAATAATAATAATTCAATTCTTAACACAGTAAAATGAAGTAATAGATTTCAAATACTCCTATACAATACTTCCTATGAAAACTTACAAATGAGAAGAAAATTAGAAAGATTAAAAACTATAAAGTTATTCTAGTTTGGTTGATTGAGTGAAGGGAAGGGAACAATTGCAACTGGAATTCTTAAAAACAAGTACAAATTTCTGAATCAGTTCTGTGTAGAATATGTTTCCCATATTTTTACCACATCTATTTACAATGATTATCATGGATATTATTAGTGATATTATCTGTTGCAATTTTAAGCTAAAGGTGAAAGAGAATGATGTTTCTACCGATATATTAATGGATATAAAATTTTGATATATATGAAAAAAATCTCACAAAGCAAGTAGTGATATTTAATAATCATTGTTCATAAAAACAGAATAATCCTTATGCAAAACTGTAAGCATGATAATAATCCACATAATGGAATGGAATTTTATATGGCAAGAAAAAAAAAAGTAATTTTAAATAATGAATTCTCTTGTCACAGTGAGAATCAAACGCAAGTCTTTTCCACCAGAAGAGCACAATTTTCCCCATCATTATTTAAAAAAAATTTCAAATAATATTTATTTCAATAAATGGTATTTGAAAATGTTATTTATAACTATTTAACATGATTTTCAAAGCAAGCATTTAAAAAATAGTGCAACAATTATTTCTGCAATATTGTCAAATAAAAAAAAAAAAACTAAAATAAATTATGTTGTTTCATTGCACTGATATGAAAAATAAGGAAGGGCACATTTACCATTAGTCAAATTCATTGCAAAGATTACCATGTTCACGAACAATACAAAACAGAGGCAAGAAGGGTAAACTTAGCATAGGTAATAGTTAAATCAGAGTGTAAGAGGAAATTACCTAAGCAGGTCAAAGAAATTCCTAGAATTTTTCCCTGTAAGTATCAAGTAAGAAGAGAATGATTATGAAAGAATAACTTTAATCAGTGCTGATTTTGGATAGTGACAAAAGCAGAAGAAATAGTTTAGTTACTAAGTGATCACTTTGCAAGGATACAAAGGAGATACTGTAGTTGTTGATGTAACAGAGACTGATGTGAGAATTGCGGTTCAGTGACAGTGCTTTAATCTAAGTCTCAGCTCTGGCAAGGTTCTAAGGGAGTAACAAGAGGACAAGGTAGTTCCATTACATGAAGGAGACTCCAAGGCCTAAGTAATACTGGAAAAAGTGATTAAAGTAGAATTTAGGAATGTGTGGAAAGGAATATGGAATGCTATGTGGGCAGCACAACTCTGTAAAAGATAGATTCAGCCTTAATAATTCATATTTTAAGTTGCAAAGCCTCATGAATAGGAGGAAGAGGTGGGATATGATTGAGACATATAAGCCAGTCACGGGTTGTTATGAGATTGACATGGAAGAAATACAAGGATTAACCTCCCATAGAATGGGAGAGAAGGGGGGGGGGGAAAGAGGCCACTGCTGGAAACTGTATAAGGAGGGTGTGAGCAAAGGAGCGAGGAGCAGGTTCTTTGCAAGGAGAATGCAAAGTTCAGCATCTTTGTATGAATAACTGTAGGTTTCCCATGATGAGTCTTCTGACACCATGGAGATACCTATATAATAATAATGATGGCATAAGCTTTCTTCAAAATAATACAAAGTGGGAAAAAAAATTGCAATAATAATTAGTCCTATGGCACACCCAGATTACTAAAGCATCACCTATTTCATTTTTTTATTAAAAAAAAAAAAAAATTGTGGCACAAGTTTGACTGAATGTTTATAAAATATGGGCTGCTTATAAGTAGTCGTAGTGCAGATTTTACCACTGAAATTCTTTGCCTATTTTTCATTTTCGATGTGGAAACAAACTAAATGTTATCATGGAAATATAAAAGAATTATATCGCATCCAATGATTCAAGACAATATTATTATTATCCCTAGACCTCATGGAGTCAAAGACTCATCAAAGAGGTTCTTTTGTCGTGCACACAGCTCATCATACCACGCCTTAAACACACTCAAATTCTCTGCAGACACCACACTCTCAGGCAAGGCATTTCAATCATTCACAGTACTGCATGCAAAAAAACCTGCTTCTCACTCTCCTTATACAGCTTCCAGGGATGACCTCTTGTTCTCTGATTTCCCACCGTTTTCTGTAAAACTTCTCTAACACTGATCCTAAAACAACTTACTATAACCCTTACTAACTTGTAGGTCTCTATCATATCCCCCTCTTTCTCTATCCACTAGCCTCTGTAAATTGCATCTTCTCAACCTTTCCTCATATTTGACATTCCAGAGATCAGAAACTACCTCTGAACCCTTTCCAACAATATGATCTTAGCATCCTGGATGCTATGTAGAGAGAAAGAAAGCCACTATTATATATAGACTTGCAGGGTCAAACACAATAAAGTCATGTTTAGGCAGGTAACAGGTAAAAAAAATGTTATCCTGTTAGAAAGTGATTGGTTATTGAATGGAGAAAAATTATTAAGTAGTCCTTGGGATGTCATCTCCACTGGCTACTCAGCTATTGTTGTATCTCATATTTTGAGTTATATTCTCTAATACAGGTATGTGTCAGGCTAACTCACTTTCAGCTGACATAAGCTCTATTTCAAAGAAATATCACTCATGTCAGAGATAAGAATCAAATCCAAGTAATTTGCAAGCAAAAGTGAACGTTGTCTCATTCGCTAAACTGCAATAAAGAAACTTTTTTCAAAGAATAAGAGCAAGCAAATGAATAACAAATGGCATGAAAGGCAATATAGAAGTTAAAGTATCCTACAATGAGTCCTTTGATTCCATCGAGATATGGTGGTGGTGGTGGTGATGATGATGATGATAATAATAACAATAATAAAAGTACCTTGGTCTTGCTTCAGAAATCAATTTCACTAGTGTCTGAAGTAATGCAATTTTCTCATTATCAGAGGACAGCTGAGGATGACATTTCAGAGTATATGCATAGAGTGTTAGAAAACAATTATTCTTTACAGAAGCTGAGAGGAAGTCTTGATGAGTTAACTCCGGAACATGAAAACAGGAAATTATTTTAACCCATTTGATATGCGATGTAGAATGTTTTTCATTTTCTGAAACATAAAAGTCCAAATATGTTAACTTTTTTTTTTTTTTTGAACTAATCAAACAAATTATTATTCGTATAATACTAATATCAATACTGATATCATAAACTTTTTCTTCAGTTTAATACTAATTAAAACTTGACACTTTATCAACTAATCAAATATTAAATAAAAATCAGTTTACTTTTGTCTCAGTTCCAAATGTAATTTGCGTTATTTTTCAACAATTACATACAGTGATCTTGGTCATATACTCAATACAAGCTAGTAAGTAATGGCAGGACCTGACCAAACAAGATGGAATAATCAGCACATAGTTCACACAAATCTTAATGTAGTTGACACTTTGTGCTCGAGAAATTTATCCTCTGTACCCACGCTGGATGCTAGTTATAACAGGAAATACTGACAGAATCTGGTGGTATATGTGTATGGCAAAATCAAGCCCAATTTTATATTTGCGGATGACTGTCATTCAATATGAATTTTCAATGTTCATATATACAAATTTAATATTCAAAAATATTAACAGCAGTCCACATTATAACTTGTTAATATTATGTGAATGTTAAGTATTCTTAGTGAACTTTATCACATTCTTTTCTTTGTCACACCATACAAAGTAGATTAGAAGTGCTTTTCTTTTGTTGTTAATGCATCTATATTAGATTTATTAAGAGCCTTTGGTATTCTCAACTTTTTTTTTTTTGTGACTTTCTTTCAGGACTTGCATGACCTCTGTCTGTTCTGTCCTCCTGTTACTGCTAAATTCAGAACCCAGTTGCTTCTTCATATCAAAATACTCCAATATCCATCAGCATACCATACCAAGTCATATAACCATGTTGGAGTGAGAAAAAAGAGATGTAGAGATAAATACCTAATTTATTTGTATATTTTTTTCAGTTATTTTTTGAAAATAAACATACTTTTTAAACAATATTTTAAATTAAGGGAATATAAAATCCACATTGTTTTAAAACCGAATAAGAAACTCAAAGATTGGAATCAGAGAGTTTCATGCCGAATATAGCAAACTATAAAGTATCGGCGATCACTAGCGTGAGCTAATGAAAGTGACCCTAGTACGTAGTACAATATCGGACAACTCGTTGCAAAGGTGGGGAAGGTCAGATCGCTATTCTTAGGTATTTTCCATAATATAAAAACACATTTCCTAGGAAATGTATGCTGTTATTACATTATGGAGGGAGGTCACTACCCAGACTGGTTTCAGCCTTTTTTCAGGCTTCATCAGTGAGTAGCTAGACCATAATACCAAAGTGTAGAGCGAAAAGAACTTATATACTCTGCTATACGAGTTTCCGAAGAAGGTGCAACCATTAAGTTACTTAAATATAAAGAGCTAATAATTGAAACTCTCTGATTCCAAAGATTGGAATCAGAGAGTTTCATGCCGAATATAGTAAACTATAAAGTATCGGCGATCACTAGCGTGAGCTAATGAAAGTGACCCTAGTACGTAGTACAATATCGGACAATTGTTGCAAAGGTGGGGAAGGTTCAGATCGCTATTCTTAGGTATTTTCCATAATGTAAAAACACATTTCCTAGGAAGAATGTTGTTATTACATTATGGAGGGAGGTCACTACCCAGACCGGTTTCAGCCTTTTTTGAGGCTTCATCAGTGAGTAGCTAGACCATAATACCAAAGTGTATAGCGAAAATAACCTATATACTCTGCTATACGAGTTTCCAAAGAAGGTGCAATCATTAAGTTACTTAAATATAAAGAGCTAATAAGCTTCATTTCGGCGATATAAACAATCTTTGAGTTTCTTATTCGGTTTTAAAACAATGTGGATTTTATATCCCCTTAATTTAAAATATTGTTTATATCGCCGAAGAATAGCGATCTGAACTTCTGACCCTAGTACGTAGTACAATATCGGACAACACCTTTGCAACGAGTTGTCCGAAATTGTACTACGTACTAGGGTCACTTGCATTAGCTCACGCTAGTGATCGCCGATACTTTATAGTTTACTATATTCGGCATGAAACTCTCTGATTCCAATCTTTGAGTTTCTTATTCGGTTTTAAAACAATGTGGATTTTATATCCCCTTAATTTAAAATATTGTTTATATCGCCGAAATGAAGCTTATTAGCTCTTTATATTTAAGTATACTTTTTAAATATATTTCATTTTTATTAAGCTTTCAAGTATACACAAGTCCTGAATTATCATGACAAATTCCAAGCCTAATGGATAAATTTATCAAGAGACAAGAAATACACACACTCCTCGACATACTAAGTAGACTGTTCCACAACTCCTTATGCAACTCAAAATTTATATAAGTTGGATTCTCCTTCCCTTATCTTTCATAACACACTGTTATTTATTCATATTGGGGTTTCCTCCTTTCTCCCCCAACCTGAGGGGGGGGGGGGGAAACAGGTTGAACCTTCCTAATGAGGGATTAGGTATATATATATATTTTATAACTGTAAATCTGTGTGTATGTGTGTGTAGTTCATGGGCTGGTTTTCGTGTTCTGAGGGACAAAAAACCCAAGCTTTTGGGGTAAAAATACTCTCTACTTCCGTATGAGACTGGCTAAGTTACCTTTAGTCAAAAGAGACCAGATAAAGGTTCCTCACATCATAGATAGGAATTGAAACCAGGTCTTTCTGACCAAAGGACTTTATCTGTATTGACTAAGCTACGGAGGCTTTATAGACTTTGTTATGTCAAACACATAGGCAAAAAATAAACATGTAATGCAATGCAAAAATATTAAATAGTAAAACAAAAAGAAAAGATAAGATAAACATCACATATTAAATAAATAAAAGATACATACACATATTTTACACCATATTCAGTGGGACAATTTTTAAACACTGAACACACCACGTGGAAAGGCTTATTTGTTCGTCGCACATGTTGACTGGATTTTAATGGTACAGGTGCAAACACAGATTGATAAGAAAATAACTATTTATTAACTTAAATGCTAATATTTCGCTGGAATTATATCCTGCATCTTCAGAGCATGCAAACAAAGTTTGTTACAGTAGAGAGACAACCGCAATCTGGTGTAACAGCGAGACTAGTACGAGTAATTGTGGTGTGCAACATAAAGACTAAAATCTTAATTAGGTGCCATCTAAGTTAAAAAAAAAATATATATTAATTTGGTCTTAGGATGACTGCCTCCCAAATCTTTGGTAGATTTATACAGCCATACTTGTTGAGGTTTGGAGTATGTTTCAAGGCTTCTGTTGATTCCAGGAACAACCTCTGTGACTTGTAAAAGCATCTGTGCAGTACTTTTTTTTTTTTTTTTTTTAATTGATCCTGTGTGCAAGGTTATCCAAAGCATATTCTTTCAGACCACCCCCACTTGCCATAGCAAAAGTGCTGGATATATTTTTTGTGTTCAATGAAGCAGATGTCCAAAGTTCTTCCTGTCTGTCCATAGTAGGATCGATGACATGAATAGGGCACATCATAGACTCCTGGATGTGATAAAGGAGAGAATTTGTCCTTAGGTTAACAGATGAGAGTTGCCAATTTCACATAAGGTTTAAATACAGTGCGTAACTGGTGTTTGTTAAGCACCCTAGATATCTTTTCCGATGTGCCTTTAATGTATGGGATGGTGATAGTTTTGTTGTAGTCATCTGGTAGATAGTAGGGGAATTTTTGGGGAGCATTTAGTATTTTACCTATCTTATGGGGATTATAGCCACTGGTCAGGAAGGTGTGATGCAGGTGAGAAAGTTCAGCAGTGAGAGCAATGTCATTAGAACAAATTGCTCTAGCTCTATGGGTTAGTGTTTTTAAGATACCATATTGTTGAGAAGGGTGATGGTGTGTTTAATAAATTTATTGAAAGTTTATTTTACACTTGGTTAGACTATAATAAATTTAGTTTAATCCTTTATCCAAGTGTGAGCAAACAATGTTTGCACCTGAAAATATCTTCAGGACCTTATATTTTCTGAATATACTTATATTCAGAAAATATAAGGTAGTACAATACTGGGCAACTCGTAGCAAAGGTGGACCAAGCTAACATCACACCTATCTCAGTATCTCCCATAATGCAAAACACATCTCCTTACGGATATGTATAATGTAATGCATTAAGGGAAAGGTCACTACCCCCAGACTAGTTTCGACCTTTATTGAGGTCTCTTCAGGGAGGGCCAGGCAGAAGCAATGGCGAGGTCATCTATACCTATAAGGAGTTGCCAAAGGGTATGTCACCTTTTTATTAAATTATTCTGGATTTAGAGAAAGATGTTGAAAGTTTATTTTACACTTGGTTAGACTATAATAAATTTAGTTTAATCCTTTATCCAAGGGTGAGCAAACAAAGTTTGCACCTGAAAATATCTTCAGGACTGGGGTAAGGTAGTACAACACCGAACAACTCGTAGCAAAGGTGGACAAACTAACATCACTCCTATCTCAGTATCTCCCATAATACAAAACACATCTGTTTGTGGATATGTATGGTGTGATTGTTTGTGTAAATATCTCCCTGTACGTGTGGGTTTTCTATAAACCGAGAATGATAAGGAACCTTCTGGAAGACATGTAATAAGTGTGTCCAGGAAAGGCAGGCAGTCATTGGCTTCTAGTCCATTGAAAAGCGGATTTTAGCGCTGGCTATTTAGATGCACTAAAAATGTATTCGATGTGTCTGGGCCATGTGGCCAAATTGCAAAGACATCATCAACATAGCGTGGCCAGAGACTAGGTTTGAGAGTGGCTGTGCTGATAGCTAGCTTCATGAGATGTTCTATGTAGAAGTTGGCTAAGCGAGGGGAATCCCATAGCTGTCCCATCTAACAGTTTGTATATTTTCCCTTTCCATGTAAAATAACCTACCTGTACTGTGAATTTAAATAGCTAAAATATACCAGGGGGAAATTGTGAATTTAGTAAGTTAAGAGTTTCAGTTAACACCTTAAAAAGTTCAGTTAAGTCTGAACTTTTTAAGGTGTGGTTTTCTAAAATACTTTTTAGGTGGGTAGAATTTTTAACAAAAGAGGGAGAATTGTTTGTGCAAGTGGCTAGCAGTTTGGCTAAATGTTTAGCAAGTTTATGTGGGACTGTTATGTGTATACTATCTACATTAGGGTGAAAAGGTGTACCTCGTTTGTGAATTTTTGGAGCTCCATATATTCTGGGTGTTTTAACATGGAGGGGTTTGAGTTTGTTGACTGTTTCTTTTGGCCAGGAAGCGACTTTGTTCAATAACTTGCACACCTTATTCTTTTGTGAGTTGGTGGGATCTCGATCTATAATTTGATATGTTGACTGATCTTGGATAAGTGTGTGCATTTTGTTTTCATATTCTATTGTATCTATCACTACAGTTGCGTTACCTTTGCCTGATTAGGTTATGGTAATGTGGTTATTATTGCATAGCTCTTTTAGAGCCATGATTTCTTTACGTGGGATATCATTTTTGGGAGGCTTAGAATGGATTAGGATGTTGGCCATGTCTAATCGAATATTATTGGCTATTGCTGGAGGCAGGTTGTATATCCCACGTTCAACGGAAGCCATTATTTTAGCTTTTGGAACTTCTTTAGGAGTAATGGCAAAACTGTGTCCCAGACTTAAAGCACGCGTGGCTTCTTTGGTTAAGGTTACTGATGATAAGTTCACAACGATGCCATCTTGATGTAATTGAGGCCACTGCATAGCAATGCATTGTTGGAGGATATTAAAGTTCTTCTGGTGCCTGTTTTTAACTTAAGAAAATTCTTTGTTGGCTGTAGAGTCGGAGATGCTATCCAGGATATCCCATAATGCACTGATGGAAGAATTTATTTTTGATAGTTCTCGGCAAGTAGCGTATGACTGTTCACGTATTAGTGCTAAACTCGCTCGTTTATAAATACGTTGGGCTTTGGCCGAGTGAAACTTGTTATTAATTTTTATACAGTTTAGTATTAAATTGGTATCTTGGCACCTTTTTAAGAAGGCTAACCTGTTCAGTTGGCATGCCAATTTTACTTTCCACTTAACATATTGTCGTGCCTTGTGTACGATATCAACTCCATTAAGAATACTTAACCGTGTGGAAAGGCTTATGTGTTCGTCGCACATGTTGATTGGACATACAATCACGGAGACGATACAAGTTTCGCTCAGCCAAAACCCAACGTATTTATAAACAAGTGAGTTTAATTGGTGGGTGATGGAATTTTTTTACTATTTTTTTCTGAACTCAGAACCTAAAAATCTATAAGAATCAATTATTACTTCTTAGACAACTTTTCCATCGCAGGCCTGTGTTATTACTATTATTATTATGTGACACCTCCAGGGAGTCCAAAGACTCATTGAGGGAGGACACCTACTCTGCATCTTTCTGTCTCCACCACTCAATCCGCCAACTATACCAAGGCGGTCCTTCTACTGCCTGCCACCACTACCACTAGTATTTCCACAGACAATCACAAACATCCATGCACATGGCAGGATTCAAACCCACAGCCTTTTGGCTTCAGAACTTTTGCTTCAGACAGCTGTATAGAATGACTTGCAATTTCGCATGGATGCTTATGACAGATGTACCAACTTAGGGGAAAAAAAATCTTGCCGATAGGGTTGCCATCTATTGTCGAGGCAGAGAACTTTTCAGACCACCCTCGTACACATTTTTGACAGTAACCTTTGTTTCATCACTTCCCAAATAAGCACCTCTTGATCACTCTCACCAACTGGCAGCAGTGTCAGCACCTCATTAACAACTACATCTTGGGAAGTTATGACTAAATCCAAAACATTAAAGCCTCTAGTTGCTTCAGTCACATGCTGCTTAGGATACTTATCTCTCCAAAATTCCACAAACTCACTCTCACTGTTCCCTTACACTATCTCCTCCTTCCATTCTATATTCCTGTAATTAAAGTCTCCCATCAGGATCAACTTTTTACATGCCTGACTAATTTGCCTAAACATTTCACAATCGATATTCTAATTGCCTGCATTCCCTGGCATATAACAGTATCCTATCAAATATACTAACCTGTTTATTTCAACGTCACACCACACAGGTTCAAAATCTGTGCATGCATTATCAATTTCCACCCTTTGCAGACACAATTCCTCTGCAATCATAAACAGCACTTCTCTCCTCTTTTCACATTTCCATCCTTCTGAAAAATTATATATCCTTCTATTTCTATTCCTGACATCACATCCTCCTCAAACAACCAAGTTTCACTTATTCCAGTTGTCTTTGGGCATAATGACTCAATCAATGCAACAAACTCAGTCCTCTTGTTTCAAATACTCCTTACATTTGTGTACAAACATAACAATCCCAATGTGTTTGAGGCCATTCTTCCAGCACCAAATACCATACTTCTCTCTTCAGTTTGACCACTTCCATTTACCTGATTCTGATTTACGTTCCGACCTATCTCATTTTCACCTTTATACATTCCATCATCTCGTGCTGCCGCAAACACATGTCCATCTTCCTCCTGAGTGTAGAAAGGCTATGCATTCTTCATACATGTTGATTACTTTTGACAGTATATATTAGAGTACAGACTGATAAGTAAATAATTAATTTATTGACTTATTGCTGATATTCTAACCAAATCTTCAGAGCACAAAAAACAGTTTGTCACAGTGTGTGAGACAACAACAATGGGACTAGTTAGAACAATTGTAGCTACAACACAAAGACTGAAGTCCTAATTAGGGGACTTGTATGTTAAAAAAAAAAAAAAAAAAAAAAAAAAAAAAAAAAAAAAAAAAAAAAGTGCACACTCTTCTATAAGATCACTCAATATACAAAATTATAGATCGAGCTCCCACCAACTCACAAATGAATAAGGTGCATAAATTACTGAAAAATTTACTTCCTGGCCTAAAGAAACAGTAAACAAACTCAAACCCTTCCATGTTAAAACACCCAGGATATATGGAGAACCAAAATTTCACAAACAAGGTACACCCTTAAACCCTACTGTGGATAGTATAAATAGTCCCACATACAAACTGGCTAGACATTTAGCTAATCTACTAGCCACCCTCACAAACAAGTCTCCCTTCTTTGTGAAAAATTCTACCCACCTAAAAAGTATTTTAGAAAACCATATCTTAAAAAGTTCATACATAATGGTGAGTTTTTATATCACCTTGCTATTCACAAATGTACTGCTAATTGAAACCCTTGATCTGCCAAAGTCACATTTCCCCACTGAACTATTTAAATTCACAATACATGCAGGATATTTTACATGGAGAGGAAAAATATATAAACAATTAGATGGGACAGCTATGCCCCCCCCCCCACCCCGAGCCAACTTCTACATAGAACACCTGGAAAAGCTAGCTATCAATACAGCCACTCTCAAACCAATGCTTTGGCTATGCTATGTTGACGATGTGCTTGCTATTTGGCCACATGGCCCAGACACACTGAATACATTCTTAGTGCATTTAAATAGCCAACACCAAAAATCCAAGTTACAATGGAACTGGAACAAGTGCAACTGTCTGCCCTTTCTGGATACACTAATCACACGTCTTCATATGGTTCCTTATCATTCTCAGTTTATAGAAAACCCACACAAATAGGGAGATATTTACACAAACAATCACACCATCATCCCTTCGAACAGTATGGGTTATCCTAAAAACGTTAACCCACAGAGCAAGAGCAATTTGTTCCAATGACAATGCTCTTACTGCTGAACTCACTCACTTATGCATAATCCCCATAAGATAGACAAAATACTAAATGCTCCCCAGAAATACTGCCACTGTCCACCACAGAGAACTACAGCAAAACAGTCACCATTCCATACATTAAAGGCACATCGGAAAAAATATCTAGAATACTCAATAAGCATTAACTATATGCAATGTATTTAAACCATATGTCAAATTGGCTATTCTCATCCGTTCACCCAAGGACAGCATCTCTCCCTTATCACATCCAGGAGTCTACGAGGTACCTGTTCTTGTGATCAAGCTTACTAACGTCAAACAGGAAGAACTGTGGACATCTGCCTCAGTGAACATAAAAAATAAATCCGGCACTATCACTATGGCAAGTCAGGTCTAGCAGACCATACTTTGGATACCCCTGCACACAGAATCAACTAGAAGAAAACTAAAATACTGCACAGAAACTTTTACAAGTCAGAGAGAGATTGTTCTTAGAATCAACAGAGCCTTGAAACATACTCCGAACCTCAACAAGTATGGCTGTATAAATTTGCCTAAGATTTGGGAGACAGTCATCTTAAGACATAACTAATACCTGCTTATCTCTGGCATTTTTTTTAAAACATAGAAGGTGACTAATTAGGACTTTGGTCTGTGTTTTAGCTACAATTGTTCTAACTAGTCCTAATTGTTACACCAGATTGTTGTTGTCTCATGCACTGTGACAAACTGTTTTTTGTGCTCTGAAGATGCTGGTTAGAATACCAGTGAAATATCAGCAATAAGTCAATAAATTAATTATTTACTTATCAGTTTGTGTTCTAATATATACCGTCAAAATTAATCAACATCTTCCTCCTGTTGTACAACGTTTAGTTGTGCGATCCTACTTTACAAGAAGATTCTGATCATTTATTACATTAACTTCTTGATTCTGTGCCTTCTCAGAAAGCAATAGCCTTTCTAAATGCCCAACACCAAACCCATTCAAATGCAATCCATGAACTTTAAATCATTCCAACTTTCCTCCTGTTCAACCTCCTGTCATACAATGTTTAGTTGTGCTATCCTGCTTTACAAGTACATTCTGATCATATAAAAAAAAAAAAAAATCAGCTAATGCCTATTTTTTCCCATATAGGGAGTAGGTGGGGCCGTTTACCCTATCTAACTATTGAAGACTGAGTGGGCAATTCAATCTCCACTGGTAGCCAATCAGAAAGATAGCTGGCCCAAGGCTATCACTGATTCATTGGTATGCAGTGAAGAAGCTGGCGCCATCTCGTGGTCCCTAACACAATATTTTTAATGTCTGAAAACAGTGTGGGTTCGATGGTCGATTTTCTTGAGTTTACAGGACGAAAAACCCGAGTTTCCGGGAGAAAAAACCTGTTAGCCCATGCCAGAGATCGACTAACTCGGGAACCGGTCGAAAAAAGGCTTAGAAAAATTTCCTCTGGTTGGCAACTAGATTTGAACCACCAAATCCTTTCTTCGTGCGGTCAAGCGCTGTAGAGTGCAAACGCCACAAAAGCAATAGCCTTTCTAAATGCCCAACACCAAACCCATTCAAATGATCCATCAACTCTAAATCATTCCAACTTTCCTTGAAATTCACTCCAAAGATTTATGAATTGAATCCCCCTTTGCCTCGCACATCTTATTCGTTATCTCTTCTCTCCTTTCCGATTCACTGTTGTTATATCTGCACAACACAGCTATGACCTTCCCAACAACACTATTCTTCTTTACCTGCTGCAACAACTTCCTCAAGTTTCTATCAAAATTTTTTTTTATTTTCACTAACTCCTGCTGAGCTCCTCTACTATGGTCCCGACACTTGCTTCAGTTTCTAATTACTCTAATCTATCAAGATACTTTTTACATATGTTAATGCTTTCGTCCTCCTTCTCGTTTACCCAAACAGTCCACAAATCTTTCACATTTTTTGGTGCATACATATAGCAATTTCCACCATGAATCCACTGCAAAAAAATTCAAGGCAGAGCTAGACTTTCATACAGAGGCCTTCTGTACCATGGAACATACATTTCTTTATGGACGCCATTTTCAGAAGCAGTATGAACAAACTAGTATCAAACCACTATATAAACAACAAAAAATTTCAATGCCGCCGCCACCACTATTAAATTGTGCTGCATTTTTTCAAACTGAAAAAATGCAGCACAATTTGAGATAAAGCCACACTATACACTAATTAAAAACACTTATTAGCACAGCTCAAATTTACCGCCACGTTCACTCATAGCACTAGTGATCATTCTAAATCATAATATACTATGTCAATACCTAGGATACAAGTTAAAAATTAAATAATAAGTAAATAACATTTGCAGTACCAAAAAAATTTCATAAGGTTGGACAATTCCAAATATACATATAAAAACATGTTTTAAGATCAGATGTTTCTATATAAATTAATTGTTTGTAAAAAATTAAAAACTTCATTCACTCAAATTCCAGGTAGTGAAGTGAATTCCAAGAATTAAACTTATTAAGAACAAAATTATTTATGTATATATTATACTACTATGTGAGAAAAACACTGATCATTAGTAAATAAAAGAATTATCAGAAAATAAAGTGAAATATATAAAAAAAGAAAGAAATACACATAACAATCACAATAAATTGTACAAGATGATTTACTCCTACATCAACCCACATGAATTCCTGCTGAACCAAGTGAATCACCTGTTCAGCATTATTAGATCATAGGATAAGCTCTGCCCAATGTTATTTAATAGCAACGTATACAGGTGCTGTTTCTTATTGGCTAGTGATTTATATTTTGCAAAGAAATTCATCTATTTGTGTGAATCCATCTCTCTATGAGTTTTGTTAAAAAAAAACTATGCCCATCATAAATTAAAATATAAAAGTTAGAGTTTAAAGGATCACGTATTCTTCACCCCCCCCCCCCCCCAGATACTTATCACACAATCATGCATATAATATCACAGATGTAAATTATTCATAATCCATTTTAGAGCACAGAAAGTATTTTTATTCATGTCTATTCTTCACCTTTCTTATATTTGCTATTCTCTTTACATCTTTTAGTAAATCAAGTACGGTAATTAATCATCAAATATCATTCTCTTTAAATATTGTGCTCTAATATATTCTGAAAAGAACATTCCTTTTCACCTACCCCCCCCCCCCCCTGCTACGTGGGATTAGTTACAACAGAAGAAACCGTCACAAAAAGTGGCAAGTCCAACGACATGTAGGAATGAAATTGACAGTAATTACACTCACTTTGCCAGATGGTTAGACTCGTTGTGAGAGAGCTACAATCACCCCGACCTGAACATGCTAAATATAGAGATGCTCAGGAAAATAACAAAAGCTCTATGCATAGATCAGAAACCCTTCTTGCTAATCCATGGTGAATATGGTCTAGTTTGATGATGCAGACCAAGCTGAAGTTCTGCCAACAGCCTAGAGAAGTAATGTATTCCAAACTATATTCACACCTATCTACACTTCATCAATAAAGTACAGATATACGTACATCATACATTAAAATGCACAGACTATGACAACCCCATCCAACCAACATCACCCACTGAGATACACAAAATAAACACCAAATTAAAATTAAGAAAACACCAGGCCCAGATGGGATGTCTAATGTAAAATATCATCCTTAATCAAATGTCTGCTACATGAATGTAGATTGTTGTCATTAATATAATATTAAGATTTTGCTACTTCCCACCATGTGAAAAGGTAAATGATGTAATTTTAATCCCCAAACCAGGGGATTAAAACAATCCCTGGACAATTCCCCAAAAGTATCCCTAATTAGAAAAAACAGCCAGGAGGATGATACTAACACAACTGTAGAAAGTCATAAAATAATTAAATCTCACCCCTGATGAGCAATTTGGATTCCAGGAAAACCACTCTACTGAAGCTATGCTCAAGTGAAGCTGCAGGGAATCAGATCATCTGAATATTACCAGTGCTCCCTGCTATCACTTCTGTTCTTGACCACTTATGTAGCTGACATCCTATATACAGTTGCTACCATCATCGCCCTACATGCAGATGATACTACAATAATGCATGCTTCATCCAATCCAGATTCAACTGAAAAATAGCAAAACACAATCTCAGAACTAGAAGAATAGCTCAAAAACCGGCAAATCGATATCAGTGTAGACAAGAACATTGTAGTGCTATTCACAAGAAGATGAGTATCCCTAGAAAGAAATGTGTTTGGCATGCCACAGAATGGCAACTAGCAGTCAAATAATTAGGGATGTAACCAGATAAAGGGATCCACTTCACAACTCATGAAGTGGATCCCTTTATCTGGTTACACTTCACTTCTACTTTAGGGTAGAAGCAGTAAACTACAGTAAACATGTCCCCGATAGCATGTTTCTGGTAGCGCGTTTTTTAAACTCGCTACCAGAAACCCATAATAGGTAAGCCAAAGGCTCAATAATATACGTCTGTTGTCGCCTGTCTAGCTATAGTTTACAGCTAAACCAACCACAAAACCGCACTGAACAGGTAAATTAAAAATCTTACTAACAATAGTCCACAGCGGGTAATCCAAATTCTCAAAAGTCCCTTAGTCCAACAATTTCTTTTGTAGATCTCCCTGGATCTAATTCTGACTGATGAAAACTCAATAAAATTCTAAATTGGTGCGGATAGTGGTCCTTACCATAATACATAGCAATATACACATATGAAAGGAAGTGTTCTTTGCACGATAAGATAGATAACTGATATGAAGTCAACACCATCCACACGCTAGTAGCTTAATAATGATGATACTTTACATGCAAACTTTGTTTACTTATGTTTGGGTAAAGGATTTAAATAAGAATATAATTGATTAAGTATAACATACCGAGATATAAAATTATTGGCATGAGAGACTTGGCTAACAGATGAGGAAAACCTTAAAGGAATAGAATGTGAAGGGTATGGTGTATTCAGGAAGGATAGGCAGAATAGAATAGGTGATAGCAGAGGAATCAAAACAGAATAGAGATCTCAAATGGTAGTGGTTGTGATAATAGTATATAGTATGTAGTAATACAAACAACATGTTTGGGGTTGTTTCATGTGAGATAGAGGTTAAGAGGAAATATATAGAGTTGGATGATGTTACAGGCCAGGCTCTTCTGAATTACAAGATGGACATCACTACAGTGATTTCAACTATGGGTATACAGACTGGAGGAAAGAAAGAGCATGTACGATAAGGGTAAAAGAATTTATAGAGGTAGTAAGGGATAACCAGCTTATGCAGCAAATGAACAAGTATAAAAAGTAGGATGGGAGAGAGAGAGAGAGAGAGAGAGAGAGAGCTGGAAAATTAAAGAAGTTAACTTTACAGATAAAGGGAAATCTGAGAAAATTTTTTGCTATATGGCAAATAAAAGAAAAAAATGACCATGAAGAATAACCTTAGTGAATACAGAGGGTAGGAAAATGTAGACACTTTAAAACTTGCTGAGTTATGAAGAAATCACTTCAATTTAGTAAGTTTTATATTTCAGACAGATCCAACATATCTGGATGCTGTGGTTGAAATAGATAAAAGCATAGAGGCAGATAGGTTATTTAAGAGATATTGCAGCTATTGAAAGAGTGGCTTGTTTAAAACACAGCAGTAGGACTGGATGGATACTGGCAAGGGTGCTGAAAGAATGTGCAAGAGAACTAGAAATGCCTTTAACTTGGTTATTCAACATGAGCACAATTTCTAATAGGTGGAAGGAGGGTAAGATGATTCCATTATACAAGGGTGGAGTTAAAACAAATGCAACCAATTGTAAACTACTCATTATCTCTGCACATGATGCTATGTACCCATCTCTAGATGCAGATTCTATTTAACTCCTCCAGTACTATAGCATGGCATTATTAAAGATAGGCCCTATTTATGGATATTTGCTCTATTATTAATGTTTTATAATAGTGGCTGCAGAGACAGACAACAGGAATGGACATACCACAATAGTTTTGGATTCTGCCAAGTCATTATCTAAAACCGTTATATATCCATACAAGTTCCATGGTGAAGTTTGTTATATACTCTCGTATCCATGAAATGATATGAAAGATGACTGAATGTATCCAAGGGTAATGTATGGCAGAACCAAGTCTGGAAGGAAGGTGATAAGTGGGGCATCAGTGTTGTGTATTTGGACTACTGCTTAACTTAGATATTAATGATGCTGAGGGTGATATCTAGTTCAACACCTGTCAGTGCACCTCTGTCGAATAATGTATTCAATAAACTGCTAAGGCAAGAAGACTAAATAGTTACAAATCTGTAATCACCTTCAAAGAGAACTCAAACTTGAACTAGTCAACTTAAATCACATATTCTATTCCTAGCCAACCTCTCCAATATCTTAACTATGACTTTAGACTAGTTTATAATTAGCAACTTTGATCCTGGTGCAGGTCTTCTGAAGTGGCATTAACGTGATTCACTTCATAATGGATCAACTTCACTGCAAAATTAATTAAACCACAACATAAAAGGTCCTAAAAATATACCTGGCATTTTTTTTAAAATCAAACCTCACAGCCTCATATGCCCATTTAATACATCATATATATTAAGTTAATTCACATCTAGCCTCTCTAATGCTCTATTCCCTGAGTACTGTTTCTCCCACAAAACAAAATACACTCACAAACTGCTCAATAAATAATTTCATTACATTCTTCACAGTGCCTGCATTACGCTTACTTGATCTATGACATAAAAACTCTCTCTTGGATTTCTATTACCTCAACTTGCTAATCTCCCAGGCTTTTTTAACTTTTTTGTAACTTTTCCTAGTCTGCATTTTACATTCCTCATACATTTCTTTGTCATTGTTTGCCATCTTATACCTTTTCCATATCAACTTCTTTTTACAGTGCTACCTTATTTCAGTGTTCATTCATTTCATTCCTACATTATTTAACTCTAGAACTTGGGTAAGTTTGATGTGTTTTTAACCAATCCCCATGTTTTATTAATTTTGTTTTCCCTTATAGGTTATCACATGATATTGATATTAGCTGACTATGGAGCATATAGAAATGCTAAGATGGTGTTGATTATTCATAATAGTGCTTCATGGTATAAACAAGACCAAGAGAGGTAAAAATAATTTAATTTAGTGAACTTACTAATATTCACTGTCTTCTGAGCACAAATTATAATTGACAAGCATGCAGAGACTAAACCAAATCATTGGACACGTTTCAATTTGTAACTGAAACCGAACTCATGTCCTAAACATGGTGTCCTCTATTGGTTAATTAATTTTGAAAAGTCAGGCTGTCTAGTCTCAGAATGACTGTCTCCCAGAACTTTGGCAAAAGTTCTGGGAGACAGTCCCAGAACTTCTGTACACCAAGTCGGGACTAGCACATGGTGTGCTAGTCCTGACTTGGTGTACAGATGATCATGGATGTAATTTTTGTGTTCTTGAAGACATATGATCTTTAGGAGATTGGATGATGGTAGCTAGCTGAGTGAGTGGTTTGAAAGTAGCATGAAGATCATATTTGCACAGAACTTTAGCTGTCTTTTCTGATGTATCCTTAATATGTGAGATAGGAATAGTTTTGCTGTGATCTTGTGTATTGGTTTCAGGAGGGATGGGGAATGCATGCATGCAGTATTTAATCTGTTATATATAGGTTGTAGCTAATGACTAAAACGGTGTTACCAAAGTCCCTGAGCTCAGTTTCAAGGACTGTGTCACTTGAACAAACATCCCTGCTTTGTGAATAAGTGCTTTAAGGATGTCATACTATTGTGAAAGTGGTTAATTATTTTTTACTCTATTGGTGTAATTTATACTGTGAAGTGCTATTATGAATGACTTTCTATATCATCCACCTTACGGTCTACACTTTTTTTTTTTTTTTAAATTGAATCCTCCTCCTTGGTAGAGTGCTTGAAGTCACCACTACTCTAGTTACTCCCAACAGTTAGCTGCTAGATATCTTGTCTCCTTTTTCTGTAACTCATTCACAACTAAATGCTCTGAGACTTTCACCCAATCCAAAACACTATTTCTATCAAATGCCCTCTAAGCTATATAGCCTGCAAAACCTTTTATACTGTCTCTTTTTAAATTCTTATAGAGAACAAGTACTGATGTCACATCAAATACCTCACTATCCTATAATACATAGCATACTTCTTTTTAGAAGTGTATACTACTAAGCATTATGGGAAGGGTTGCCATCCAGACTGGTTTAGACCTTTACTGAGGTCTCAGCTAGATACAGGAATCTAACAAGGTTAAATCAATGCAGAAATTATATTTTTTTCCAAATATAAGTAGTAAAATGGTTTATCATCATATGAGACAGTCACAGAAAGTAACTCATAACAGATAAGTTATATTCTTGTTGTAATCCTTTATCCAAGTGCAAGGAAAGTAAGTTGACAGGTGAAGGATCTTCATTACTAGTACAACTGTACAGAGAGGTTGCTTACTTCACATCAACAACAAAGCAACGTCATTTTGAATGCAAGGAAATGTTTTCTGATATTTTTCCACAAAAAAAATATCACAGAGAATAACAAAGTCTTTTATTTTTTTGTGAAAAAATATTTGAAAACATTTCCTAGCATGTTCTACATCCATAGAAGACTACAATGATAAACAATTCAAAGTCTGTATTCTTTACTGCTGGTCTATAACACGATCTTAGCTATCCCCCCCCCTCCCCACTCCTTTTAATCTGAACCATATGTCAAACATCCTTGAAGTCATTACAGGTACTGCTTTCTTTTACCACCAGCTTGAGCAGATACTGTATAATTCCTCTCATACTGTCACTAACAATTGTCCTATCTTTTTTCAGCCCTAGGCAACAAAATTTAATTATTGTCAAAAACTTAGGTGATAGATGATTTTTACTGCCCAGTGTGACAGCATTGCTTCACTTGAGAACTGAATTTACAACACTTTTATTTACACTTACATTACATTACAATTAAAATTATATATTCCACTGATGACAACAATACTATCCTTTCTCTCATAGCAGTTATTGCAATTTTTATGCTATGCCAAACCACTTACTCCATTCTGACCACTTTCCTTCCCTCCAACATCATTCATTTTATCTGTAATTATCATTTTCTCATCCTTATATACACTTTTCTCCTGCTCTAACATACTCTCTCTCTCTCACACGCACATTAGTTTCTGTTTACCAGCACAGATACTCTACCCCTTCATCCTCATATCCAACATCAAATGCAACCCATTTCTGTTAAACGATTACAGGAGTAGTATGCTTTGTACCAATTTCCTTCCTTATTCATTTTATATATTCAAAAAATACATCCTTTATGTCCCATATACACATCCTGGCTAACAATCATTCCTCATCTCTACTCTCCTTGCCATCGGAGGTAGATAACATACCAAGCACCTTCCTGACTACATTATTATCTGTGATGTAAAATGAATGACATTGGGTTTTATTTATTTATACTGACTACCTTCACTACATATACTAGTAGCTTCTTCTGGGTTAGAAAGAAAACAAAAATAAAATAAAATAAAGGGGTAAATGTGAATCATTACATAACTAAAAAATAAATAACATCTGGAACATGGAAGCTGATAAGGATCAGTCATTGTTAATAAGTGTGTGCAAGAGAAAAGTTAAAGTCTGATAAGTCGAAAGATCTGTAATATGTGACTTCCAAATAATATCACACAGACTCATTCTGCGGTTTCTACTGAGTGTGCCTTGTGAGTGGATAACCATTGTAGATTCTATGATGTTGCAGACACCAAAGTTGTTCTCCACGTAAGAGATGGATCTCATCCTATTCAATATTATGGTGAGTGTGGGAGAAATGGAAAGCTAGGCCTGAGCTGTCTTCTCTGTTGTTATTCACATCTCCAATATGTTCATTTTGTTTTATTTATAGACTTCTACATGTTTTCCTTATGTAAGAAAGGCCACAAGAATATTGGAGATTATAAACTCCAGGATGTGATGCTTGCAGAAATGGCTGTGGTCCTTAGGTGAACGTAATAAAGCTTTTACAATCATAATGGGGTTGAAAGCCTCTCTGTTATGTCATAAGATTTTAGGAAATGAAAGTTTATTTGTCACTTGGTTAGACTATAATAAAATTAGTTTAATCCTTTATCCAAGTGTGAGCAAACACAGTTTGCGCCTGAAAGTATCTTCAGGACTGGGGTAAGGTGGTACAACACACAACTCGTTGCAAAGGTGGAGCAAGCTACCAACACTCCTGTCTCAGTATCTCCTTTAATGCAAAACACATCTCCTTGCGGATATGTCTCATGTTATGCATTAAGGGAAGGGCCACTACCCAGACTAGTTTCGACCTTTATTGAGGTCTCTTCAGTGGGAGCCAGGCCCAAGCTGAGATACTAGGCAGAAGCATTCGTAGGTCATCTCTACCTATAGGAGTTGCCAAATGGTGTGCCACCTTTTTATTAAATTACTCTGGATTTAGAGAAAGATGTTGAAAGTTTATTTTTCACTCGGTTACACTATAATAAATTTAGTTTAATCCTTTATCCAAGTGTGAGCAAAAAAAGTTTGCACCTGAAAGTATCTTCAGGACTGGGGTAAGGTGGTACAACACCGGGAAACTTGTTGCAAAGGTGGAGCAAGATAACAATCCACTTTTAGTGGCTCCCACTGAAGAGACCTCAATAAAGGTCGAAACTAGTCTGGGTAGTGGCCCTTCCCTTAATGCATAACATTATACATATCTGCAAGGAGATGAGTTTTGCATTATGGGAGATACCGAGATAGGAATGATGTTAGTTTGCTCCACCTTTGCAACGAGTTGCCTGGTGTTGTACCACCTTACCCCAGTCCTGAAGATACTTTCAGGTGCAGACTTTGTTTGCTCACACTTGGATAAAGGATTAAACTAAATTTATTAAAGATTTTAGGAGATTGGTGAATTTGAGAAGGAAGTCTACCAATATCCTTCTACTGTTAGACTTTCTGTGGTTCTGTAGTGAATGTCAGGAATTTGTTGTGGAGCAGGAGTAGAGAATAGTATGCTTTGTACCATTTTCTTAGAATATCGATTGCTCACTATTATTATCTATCATCAATTTCCTCAGATCCTTCTTATTATTATTTTGTGACACCTCCAAGGAGACTGAAGACTCATCGAGGGAGGATATCCACTCTGCAGCTCTCCATCTCCACCAATCGAACCTCTACTACCACCATTATCTACATCAACAGCATCTACTGTCCCCACCACCACCACCACCACTAGTATTTTTTGTCTGTAAATTGCATGTGTTCTGAAGGGCCGATTTGTCTGCATGTGGGGATGAAAAAACCCAAGTTTCCAGGAGAAAAAAACCTTGCTACCTCTGTATGAGATAGGCTAACTCACTTTCAATTGAAAAATCCATATAAAGATTCCTCCTGTCATGATGATTCGAAGGGTGCAATGTACCGTTTTTCTTCCAATTGCATTACAGAAGTGTTAAATTTAAGCCGACCTTGCTGAATTCCAAAAACTAGGCACAACATTTCAACCTTTAGCCAAATCTCTTGGTCTTAAAAGTCATGCATTAACTCCTACACCATGCATGGTGTAAGAGTTGATGCATGAATTCTCTAAGCAAGAAACGTAAACAGTGAGGTTATCTTCATTGAAGAGTTCCATGCCACAAATACTTCCATTTACAAATGACATATGATAAGCTGTAAAAAAAGCAGAGTATTTGCTGTTAGTAATGACATAACACAAGTTGTTCAATGGCTTTCTATCATGTCAGATAATCCAAACTATATTCTCTACACTCTGGACCTTTTCTTAACTAGTTCTCTTTTAATATAATCTATTGTTCAATGGATCTAACTCCCAAAGATATTCTCAGGTGTCCTTTAGCACTATAACAATGGTAATAGGATAACCTCCATGACTTCTATTTATTGCTGTGGTCTGATTAACATTGCTCCTCTTAATCTCAATCTAAATCGTCATGCTGACCAAATAAATGAAATAATTCTTGCCGGAAGACAGCCATCATTCCCTATTTCACTAAAAAATCACTGCCCATTGAGTAAGCTTTATTTACCAAGAAGTGTGCCAAAGAAGTTTGAGAAAAACTTCATCTTGACACTCTGCAACTCAATAGAGCTGGAAAAAAACATCAAAAACTACAAATCTGACTTTGAAAGTGTCTAGTACAGATATCTGCCTTGAGTTCAAACAATAGCTGTGTCTTTTGTTTCCTTGTCAAGGCTATTTATGAATGCAACTTCTGTCCTTTCATGTTTCAACCTATTTCACATACAAATGGTGTCAACATAACTCAGAGATAAAGCTAACTTTCTAGCATCAATATTGAATTGGAATGTCTGAATAAATGAACAAGGGAAATCACTTACCACTGTGTCAGTTGAAAGCAGAATGTGTGGACAGAGAAATAGAACTGCCGAGAAAGTAGATGACCGAGTTTAGGAGAGTGAATGAAGAGATTAGGAGGTTAAAAAGGTTTGTTAGTGTGAGAGAAGGGCATGAGAGAGAGCAAGGAAGAGAGAAAGGAAGAAAGAATGGGAGAGGAAATGGAAGCAACAGATAGAGAGAGAAATAAGCAAGATGAGGGAAAGTGAAGAGAGAAAGGAGGAAAGAATGGGGGAGAGAAAATGGAAGCAAGAGAGAGAGAGACAGAGAGAAATAAGCAAGAAGAGGGAAAGTGAAGAGAAGGGAGGGAGAGAGATTGGAACCAGTAAGAGAAGGATGAATAAATATGTTCAGAGTGTCATATGAGGATTCGATGACTTGGAATGTGTAGAGTAGAATGGCAGAGGAGTGCTTATTTGGTGGAATGATAGAGTGTGGTAATGGCAGTAAAGAAGGATGAAAATGTAGCAGAAATAATACTAATGATTGGTACAAATGATCTGAGAGGCAATATCAATCGTGTAGCTGGAGATCTGAGATTGATGTTAGAAATGAGCAGCAAAAATGCATCCATGGAATGACAGTGAGTGTGTTGCCCCAGCATGATAACAAGGAGTGACAGAGAAGATCAGTGATAATGAATGAGATGATAGCAAGAATTTGTAGGAAGATGGGTCTGAAATACATCACTGTGTGGAGTACATTTGAGAACAGAAGAGAGCTGTATGCAAAAGATGGATTGCATTTGAATGCAGAAGGATGCACCATTCGGAGAGAACTGTTGAACGAGTGTGTTTGGGCAGGGAAACTGAATTGCATGGGTGTAACATAGCAGGGATGGCCTCATGTGGGGAATAATGGCTTGTCAAATGAAAAGATAATTAACATATTACAAAGCCAGTTGAAATGTGTGTGTGGGGGGGATGTAATAATGGCTATAAGAATGCTGACAATGCACTACTTTTTCAGTATACAAATGCTATGAACATTAGAGATAAAGGGAATCAGTTCGTAGCATTGATCAATTCTCTCCAAAAGTTGTTGGTATCAGTGAAATTTGGTTAACTGAGGACGATGTTCTAACAGGGATGGAAATCAAAGGGTATAATATATTTCAGCAGGATAGCGAGGATAAACGTGGTGATGGAGTGCTACTATGATAAGAGATGAAGTGTACTCCTAATGGTGTAGATCAAAGTGGAAATAACACTAATGGCTTTGAGCTTACATGACATGAGACATGTTTATAAGATCAGATATTTATTGGGATTTTGCTATAGACCAGAGAATATAGCAGTGATAAGCAGGAAATGTTTAGGCAAATTGATCGTGCAGGTGCAAATGATCATTATGGGGGACTTCAACTATAGCGATAAAAACTGTGATGTTCACAACAATGTGCTATCTAAGTACATTGTTGTGGACATTAGGATCAAGAATTTTGGATTTGGTCATAGCATCAGAGGCTGTGACTGAGATTTCATACTTTTCCCCAGTTGAGGAGAGTGACCATGCAGTGAGGATGAATAGGCATGTAGAAGTATCACGGTAGGAGGAATTTATGTGGAATTATAAGGCAGGCAACTATAGAAACCAGCTTGTACCAATATACTGAATGAAAGAATTTGAAGAAAGAAGTCAGCAGTGCATGGAGTTCCTTAAGAAAAAAACTTGATAGCAATGCCATTTTGTATATTTCAAGTGAAAGAAGCTAAAGCTATTTTAAGTCAAATGGATGACCAGGAATATTAAGCTCAGGCTAGGAAAGTGACTGGTACTATGTAAGGAGAGAACAATTAGAATGTGAGAGGAGACTAATGCTGCAATCCATGAAGAATCTCAAGGAGTTTATTTCACCATATTGTAAGTATGATGAAAAACGAGTGTGGGTAAATTAGCTTGCTAGATGGAGATGGGACTCATGTTACTAATGCAGATTATACAATTGACCTATTTAATAATCCCTTTATTAGAGTGTTCCATACTGTTCAGCAGACTTTATTCCTAGAAGGATAAGGAGGGTGAAGTGTTATATGTCAACATAGAGGATGTATTCTGAATACTGAGTATATTAAATGTCAGTAAGGCAAGGAAACTAGATTGAATTCCCACATGTTTTAAGGGAATGTGTGGTAGAACTGACCATGGTTTTAACTTGGCTGTTTAATGTAAGTCTAGCAATGGGACAGGTTCCTGGAAAGCGAAAGGAGGATAAGATAGTGCAAAGCATAAAGATGGTGGTAGAATGTAGGTATCAAACTACACTGTATTTCTTTTGTAGTTGTTTAGATTTTGGAGAAATTGATAATAACAGAATTGGGCAGATGAGTATATTATTTATGCAGGACAGCACTCCTGTTTTAGTAACCTGGTGTTGTTTTTGGAGATTGCAAAGGCATTTGACAGGGTGAACTATGACAAATTGGTTTTTAAATTGCAGCATGTGGGTTAGGATATCAGGTTAATGGATTGGATTAGTAACTGGCTTTCTGATAGACATCAAAGTTGTATATGGAGAGCAGTATCAGGGAGCATACAAGTGGAGTTCCACAGTACTGGGACCATTACTGTTCAATCTTTATGTCAATGATATTTTCACAGAACTACAAGAAGATATTTAGTTGTTTTCAGATGATGTGAAGCTTAAGCTTGGTGTGTGTGTGTGGGGGGGGGTATTAGGGATTATTAACAATAGTGCTGATGTTTTGAGTCTTCAAGAAAATTTGAATAAGATGGAAAGATGCACAAATTCGAAAGATGTCTTCATACTGCAAAGAGTATGAAGACATCTCATAGAATTGTTGCAATATTCAGGAGGACAATGAACAAGAGTGGTGGTTCCATTGTATGAAGCTTTGATCAGACCACATCTTGTTTTCTGTGCTCAGATCTGGTTATTGGGATTTGAATGGGATGAAGTAACCTTAGAGAGGGTACAGAGATGGATAACAAAAACAATATCAGGACTGTACAATCTTGATTATGATTATAGACTGAGGGCATGCACACTGAAGAGTTTGGTGGATACAAGACAAAGGGGAGAGATATTTCTGAGATATTTACGCTGTTGAAGGATTATTATCACAGTAACAATGAAGAGATTTTTCATAGATTAGAATGGGTGGAAGGAACAAGGACAAGGGAGACATCCGTGGAAGTTACAAAAGGAAGTGGTGAGTAAAATAGGTAAAAAGTAAGTTTTATCATGGAGAGTGGTAGGAACATGGAATGCATTAAGTTAGAGTAGTGAAAGTGCAAACAGTGGATGAATTTAAGAAGTGGTACAACAGATTTTGTGATGAATAGTGTTGGCCTCCCCATGATGAGTCTTGTGACTACATAGATATCAAGGAAAAAATAATAATACCAAGAACAGCTTACAATGTACCTCATTTGGTCTTTTACCAAAATGACATCATAAAAATCTTGAATAGCACAGATACCAATTAAGTCATGTGGTCTGGATGCTTCAACTGCACTACAGAATTAGTATCCATCGTATAGCATCCCCCCCCCCCCACTATCCTATAGAACTATAAAACATAAACAAACCTAAATTCAAGCCTGTATTCATCTCAAAAAAAAAAGATCGTATTCAGTCATCAAACTATCCAAATGTACTCGCATCATTTCTCTCTCTAAAAAGTTATCAATATACAATGATATCTTCAAACACCTAAGGTCCATCAATTAATTAATGACATCAAATATGGATTCCTATGAATATAAGAAAGTCTAAACACTTGTGTGACTGCTCTGGATATTTCCAGGATATGCAAAGCATAGAGTTCTACTTAATAAACGATTTCTGTGTCCTGACAATTCATCATGGGAAAATTAATCCCATGTACATTTTTGCAGATATATGTGAAAAAAAAAAAAAAAAAAAATTTAAAACAAATATTTCTCTTATTTTTTAGAAATATTTTTTTTAAAATTTAAGAAATATTTTATATATTATTTAATATTTTCATTATATTTAGCTTTCTGAAAATTTTTATTCTGGATAAAGTTATTAATATTCTATTTACATATTCCTATTAACTATTCTATTAATACTAAAAGAAACACACGTATAAACCACAGTGAAAATTATTTAATTGTAAATATTTCATCCTAAGTATCTTAGGACATCATCAGTACAGTATTTAAACAAAAATTAGGAATAACATACAGTTAGGGCGCATGATTACAATAGAATCTCATGAAAACGTGCATAACGTGTTAAAGTAGATAAAAAAAAAAAAAAAAAAACGTTGATTATTTAACACAGTTTTGTATGATAATTTCCCATACTTTAGGAATAGTAAGAACGTCGTTGCGGTTTAGGTTGGGTCTGTGAACTTTCTTTGTATAAACGTTCAAGTTTAAATAAAGATCTATGTAAAAGTTTAGCCTTTTCCCAATGGATCCTATGGTTTGGATTTTCAATTCCGTGTTGAAAGAGGCCAGATTTCTGCGGTTTAAGAAGACGAATGTGGTCTTGATGTTCCGAGATGCGTTTCTGAACAGACCTACCTGTCTGTCCAAAGTAAGATAATTTGCATGAGCATGGAATCTCATAAACACCAGGTAACATCAAGGGTGAGAGTTTGTCCTTAGGAGAAGGTAACAAGTTGTAAATTTGGTTGATAGGTTTGTAAGTAGTGGCAAAATTGTATTTCTTCATAATCCATTGGGAAAAGGCTAAACTTTTACATAGATCTTTATTTAAACTTGAACGTTTATACAAAGAAAGTTCTGAAGCCCTACTACACAGACCAAACCTAAACCGCAACGACGTTCTTACTATTCCTAAAGTATGGGAAATTATCATACAAAACTGTGTTAAATAATTAACGTTTTTTTTTTTTTTGGTTGTACTACTTTAGCACGTTATGCACGTTTTCATGAGATTCTATTGTAATCATGCGCCCTAACTGTATGTTATTCCTAATTTTTGTTTAAATACTGTACTGATGATGTCCTAAGATACTTAGGATGAAATATTTACAATTAAATAATTTTCACTGTGGTTTATACGTGTGTTTCTTTTAATGATGATCGCCCCACAGGTTTCGTTATTTAAAAAAAAAAAATATTCTATTAATAGTTAGAATAGTTATTAGAAAGAATAAAATATTTAAGTTATATGGAAGGTGGGGAGAGAATGCAGGGGCATATCCATGGAAGTTAAATTTATTTGCAGTCAAGAAAGGGGTAAGAGCTAGGTTTTCTCCTAGAGAGCAGTGAGTGAGTGGAATAATTTCCCTTAGGGGTAGTGAGTGCATCTAGTGTGAATGAATTTAAGGGAAGGTATAATAGCTGGATTGGTTGATTTATAGCCTACCTTGAGTCCTTGACTCCCTACAGGTCTCAGATAATAATAATAATAAAAGAATAGTTAAGGAAAAAGGGCACCATATTTAAGAATATTTATTCTTCTAACTGTTCACTATTTTTTTTGTTCTGTGCATTTAGACACCCATCTAGGTGTGATATATTTTTTTTATCTGAACTAGTTCAAAAGGTGACATGTTTCAGTTATTGAATACACATGTATTTTGAAAATGACCCCACTTCTCCTGCATACGAAAGACATGTTGTATGCTGCTATTGTTTACAGAGCTAGTTTAAGATCATAGGTTCACTTTTGAGTAATTATATTAAAGAAAATGATAATAAAATGATGTAAATCCTATCATTATTATTATTATTATTATTATTATTATTGTTCCGGGAAACTCCAAGGAGTCAACAGACTCATCGACGGAGGCCCTAACATCATGTCTGGAACAACTATTCAACATTCACACAGTATCTATCATACCTTGCCTTGAACTCATTCACAGTCGTAGCACCCACAACAGAATCTGGAAGCTTATTCCACTCATTCACCACTCTCCAAGTAAAAAACCTAGCTCTAACACCCTTGTCAACCATGCTCTTGCCCAGCTTCCATGCATGGCCCCTAGTCCTCCCACCACAAGTCATATTTTCAAAAATATCTTCGGAATCAATCTTATAAAAACCCTTCAGTAATTTGAATGTCTCAATCATATCACCTCTCCTTCGCCTATCGTCCAATTTCTGCAACCCACAAATCTTCAACCTATTCTCATAAGGTTCATTCCACAGACCTGCTATCATCTTGGTCACTCGTCTCTGGACCCTCTCCACTTCTTCCCCATCACGAAGAAACCCTGGTGCCCATAACTGGGCACAGAAGTCCAGATGGGGTCTTATCAAGGCTCGATACAGAGGAACAACAACTTGTTTGTCTCTGCATGTTAAAGTATTTTTCAGAAGCCAAGTGATTTGGTGAGCTATTTTAGTCACTTTTGCAACGTGCCCCCTAAACTTCAACTCCCTATCCACCAACGCTCCCAAATCCCTGGCCTCATCAATCTCCTGGAGTACAGTTCCACCAATGCGATATACTGCTGCTATTCTTTTCACCCCAAAGTGCATAACCTTACACTTTGCCACATTAAATTGACATCCATTTTTCCTAGCCCAGTCCTCCTAACTATCCAAATCATCCTGTGCACTCACAATTGCTCTACCCAACTTTGCATCATCAGCAAACAAGTGAACACTTCCTCTCAAATCCTTTCCAATATCATTGATGAACAAATTGAAAAGCAGTGGTCCAAGAACAGAGCCCTGCAGCACTCCACTAGTCACAAGACATCTTTTAGACTCCACTCCTGAATAAACCACTCTCTGGTATCTCTCCTTCAACCACCCTCCTATCCATCTCACCAACCCTATATCTATCCCTATCTGCTCCAGTTTACTGATTAGGGTTCCATGTGGTATCCTATCAAAGGCCTCGGCAAGGTCCAGTAGTATCACTGTAAACCCATTACCCCTATCCAGTTCAGCCGTCACTGTGTTAAAAAACGTGAGCAAGTTACTGAGGCATGATCTACCCTTCACAAAACCATGTTGTCCCACATACAATATCCCATTTTCATCTATCCAATCCTGTATTCTTTTCTTGACTAATTTCTCTAAGACCTTGACAATGATTCCTGATATGCTAATCGGTCGGTAATTTACAACAGCAGTCTTGGAACCACCTTTATGCAGTGGAACTATTTTCCTCTCTTTCCACCCGCTCGGGACTAACCCAGACCCGAGACTCAAATTAAACAAAATGGTCAAGGGTACTGACAATTCTTTAGCTGCTTCTCGTACTACACGAGCTGGCATACCATTTAATCCCACAGATGTATTGACATTGAGGTTATGCAATAGACTACTCAACTCCACTTCATTCACCACAATTCCCATATAATCTACTGGTACATTCGTTTCTGCAATGTCACCACCTGGATGATATATTCTTGCAAAGTGCTCACTCAGTAATTCAACTATATCAACTGATTCAGTTACCTCCCTACCATCGGCATTCTTTAAAATCATTCTGCCATGTACATTTTTCCTTTTACTTGCTACATATCTAAAAAACTGTTTAGGATTCTCTTTAGCCTGCATGGCCAATGTTCTTTCGTAATCCTTTTTTGCTTTTCTTACCACACTCGTCACCCTTCTGGCCTGCGCTTTATACCGTTCATGTGCCTGCCGGTCACCTTTCTCCTTAAATTCCCTCCATAATTGTTTCTTTTTTTGCAGCTCAAGCTTAATGGTGTTATTCATCCATTTAACCCCACTTGATTTATTATTCGGACTCTAGGTATACAGTCAGCCATTGCTTCATGCAAGCACTTCTTAACTACCTCCCATGCACTATCAACTTCTAGTCCTTGCAGTTGTACATGCCATGGCACTGAACCAATCAAACTCCTAAGCTTGTCATACTTTCCAGCCCGATAATTCCACACGTACCCTGTCTTAAATGAAAATTCTACACCTTTAGCCACTTCCCAAGTCAAGACCCTATGATCACTCTCACTGATTGGTGGCAATGTGGTCATATTTGTTACAGCCAAATCCTCAGATGTAATTACTAGGTCAAGCACTCTCTGACCCCTAGTATTTTCCATTACATGCTGTCGCAGATAGTTATCCCTTAATAACCGCATAAAATCCAATTCCTTCCTCCCGTGTGTCCTCTCCTCACTCCAACAATGCGACCATAGTTGAAATCTCCCATAATAATCACCCCCTTCCACTTATTTCTTCTATTTGCTTGTGCATACTGTCACCACCATCTTTTCCATCACCTGGTCTATAGCAGCACCCAATTGTATATTTAGTTCTGCTAGCCACAATCTCACACCAAATGGCCTCAAATGTGCTCCTTTCTCTATCCTGGAATTCAACTTCTATTCTCCTTGGCTGTAGCTCATCAGCTATCATCAACAATACTCCTCCCCCCATTTTATTCTCTCTGTCATTCCTGAACACACTATACCCATCACATTCAATCCCACTAGCTATATCATCTACAGTCAGCCATGTTTCACTAATACCAATAACCTGTGGTCTGGAATCAAATTATGCAAATCAACATAAGCTAAATTGCCATCTGCGGGTGCAATACTAGTGTTTACCTTTTTCTTCCAATAATAGCATTTTATAGCACTAAGAAATTTTATATTTAGTCATCTTTACTGAAAAAAAAAAAAAAATACACACACATACACACAGTTGGGTCTCTTTTTATGCGGTAGATACGTTCCACAGAAAACCGCATATAAAAAATTGCACAAAAAAGATCTAACTTACGTCGAAAAATTAGGAATACGCTCCATGATTTTCTAAAACTGCATAAAACTAAAGCAATGAATTAAAATAAACCTAAAATTGCATAAAAAAAGTTTATAAAAATTCAGGAAAATAAGAATGCCTAAGTTTGTTTTAAGGCTTTATTCATTTAATTTTATTGAAAAATAACATTTTTCCATCAGAATTATCATCGCTATTAGACAATATTAGGCAACAATTGTTGAACTGGTGCACAATCACTTTCATCACCAGAAGAGATAGTCAGCACATCAGATCTGTATGGTAAAGGCAACAGTTCTTCACAAACAGAATTAGCTTCTCCATTGTTCTGTGATGATTTTTTTCTTCTAACAATGTAATCAGTGATTAAACTTTGCAATGATGATTTTACTAATTTTTTTATACAGCTCGCAATATACAGACATACAGTTCTTCAGCTCACGTTGGAATTTAAAGGCTCGTTCAGAATTTGTGTCACTAACAAGAAAATGATTTTCCAATTTATTTCACAGTTCAAGACCTTCTCGAATTATATTGCAGTGAGGGGGGGACAGGTTTTTTCTTCTGCTTCACTATCGTTTTCTAGATCTTTGACGATATCCAATAATATCATCACTTAAGGCATCATCCACAAGCAATTCGTCTACATCATTCTGGCTAAATGTATCAAAATCTTCTCCACCAATTTCATGTGCCAAAGTAATGATTTCAGCTGATGATGTAGATGTTTGCAATGTCTACAACATATCCAGGCCAAGCTGCTTTCCAGCAGGCATTTAAAGTTTGTGGTCTTATTTCCACGATAGCAAATGTAACATGATTTAAGCAGTAAAATAGAAATTTTTTTTCCAAACGTCGGTCACTGTTAATGATTCGTTTTCTAGTTTATCCAATATAAATTGAAAAGTGTGCTTAACATTATATTTTTTAAAAATAGCAATTATGCCTTATCTAATGACTGAATAATGCTTGTTGTATTGGGTGAAAAAAACGCTAGCTACACATGTGGATGTTCTAAATGCAGATGACTTGGTGCATTGTCAACAATTAATAAAACTTTAAAATCGAGAGTTTTTTGCTTCATATATGTTTCCATTTCTGATGGAAACATATATGAAGCAATTATTGAACCATTCAGTAAATACAGCAATTGTTATCCAGGCCTTTGTATAAGCCATCCAATGTACCGGCAGCAGTTTTAGATCTTTGCCTTTTAGAGCATGTGGTCTTAGAGATCAATTTACTAGGAGGGGTTTCAACATTTGATCCCCTGATGCATTGCTACAAAGTAACAACGTTACTCGATCTTTGCTTGCTTTAAACCCACTTGCATTTTTCTCAGACTTTGCAATGTAAGTTTGACTAGGCCTTTTCTTCCAACACAATCCTGTTTCGTCAGCGTTAATCACTTGATTGGGACAATATCCATCATCTTCAATAATTTTCACTAGCTTCTCTTGAAAAATTTTGGCTGCATCTTCATCTACTGCTAAGACCTCGCCTGCAATCTTCACTTTATGAAATGCATTCCTTTTTAAAAACCAGGCTAGCAATCCTTGCTAACCGAAAATTCTTTATTAGCTTGGGAAGCAGAAGTAGATGCTCTAATTGCTTCATCTGTTCATAAAACCAAAGAGCTTTTTATTTAATTAAATAACCAGTTATAAGAATTCTTATTTGAGTTAATTCTTCAATCCAAATTACGAGCGCTCATTTCGTTTTTTCTAATAAAGCATCTCTCTTGAGTACGATGATAATTTAGCATTAGTTTTGTGCCGAAATGACCGATTTTCTTATTGTGCCTTCATTCTTTTTAATTGCTCTTATAGTAGATTTGTCTAAATTAAAATATTTACCAATTGCAGTAGATCCCTCTCCTTTTGCTAAGCGATCTAAAATTGCAATTTTCATTTCCAAAGAAATTGCTTTTCTTTGGTGCTTTTTTTTTTTTTTCTCCATGGGCCAAATTAAATCTTTAAAATAAAAATTAGCAAAATTTAGACTTACGATAATGAAAAGACAAACACAAACTTACATGCAAAATTAAACTTCACGGACACTGACTGCTTGCACGTCAATCATGTTACGCCAAAATCTGCTGCAACATGCTGTTCATTATGTACAACGGTACATAATGAACAGCATGTTTTGAAGTTATGCAGTGCATAACTTCAAAACAGCATAAAGAAACCGAGTGTGTATAGATGCATGCTCCCAAAGTGAAATAAGTAATTAATTACTTCTCTTGTGAAATGTAAAAAAAAAAAAATTAATGTAATTAACAACTGACTAGATAGCGTACCCTCTCCCACCAATGAGCTGTGGATTCGAAACTCGCAATGGGCACAGATGTTTGTAACTGTTTTTAGGTAAGAGACGAATTTCGTCATCTGATGTGAGACCACAGCACTGCTTATTGGAGGCCTGAAGTGGCTTGAGAGGTTTCCATGTTTGGTCATGGAATATTAGCAGGATACCAGGTTAAAATGAATATAAATTACAATGAAACTGAAATTAGGAAATTCACCGATCAATAAATACAGGAAACCCTTGTATAATGCAGTACTTATACAACACGGTCTACAAATTGTAGTAACCTTTGTTCAACGCAGTCTACAATTTCTAGCAACCCTTTATTTCTTTATTAGGAAATTCACCGATCAATAATTTTTAAGTCCAGTGGTGAAAAATATTTTATATATTTTTCACCACTGGACTTAAAAATCAGATTTTATCTTCGTTAAATTTGTGACTGCCCATATCGTGCAAGTAGTTATAAGTATTGAATTTAGTTTTATTGTATCCCTGATTAAGGTACTATACAGAGGCTTTTGCAGTCTGTGTAATTCTCAACAAATAGTGCAATTAGAGACAGCTGGAATAAAAACGGTGCTAACTAATGAATCAAATGTCCCCTCTCACAGAAGCAATGCTAGACTCAAGCAAATCTATATGTTGCACTGAAACACAGTATCTAACTAAAACCTATTGTCCAATCTTTTAATTATGAAATAAGTGTTTGTTTCATTGCATTTGAAATTCTTGATGTCATTATGACAGATCACAAAGGCTAACTTCAAATAAAATTCTACCAAGAATTGAAACATGCCATATAATGAGTGTGTGAGTTCGCCTGCCACCTCAAATGCAAACAAGCAGCTATAAAATTCAACCAAGGGTTGAAACTGTGTGCGTTTGAGCCAGTCAGTAATGAGAAGTTCCATCGGAATGTGTTAAAACTAACAGTAAATGTTTTTATGAGTTTCAGATGTTATGGAATTTGATTGAAGAAAATTAGCATTTCAACTCAACACCTGTTGGTTGCCTTTGTCTTTTTTGGGTCGCATGATCTTTTTGTTAATACTGCACCAATCATATGCACGTCTTTATAACTGCTCTCACATGTAAAACAAAATTCAACTTGTACATATTGTAATAATTAAAAAAAAGTTGAGTAATTTATATGCGTATAAAAGGATATCACCTGTAAATCGTTGACATGCCATAGGTTCGCCATCTTGGGTTTACTGTATAAAGTGTTTATTGTTGAAAATTGTCTTCGTTTTCTGCTAGAAAGCGCATTAAAAATCATAAGTGTGTTATTCTCAAGCTGAGCAGTTTATTTTCTGATGAGTTACATAAATATGTATTGCCTTTTTTTTTTTTTTTTTAATGTAAAAGTTTATTTTTATCGTAATGGCCACTAAAACTGCAATGAAAGGGAAAAAACCAATACTGAAGAGGAAATTCATTTCTCTCGAAGAAAAAATTAAAATCTTGAATCGGTTGAAAATTGGAGAAAAACTAGGAGTTGTTGCCAGGACTCTGAATATAAATGAATCAACAATTTGAAAAATCAAAATGAACATAAAATCTGAGAAAGTGTTATTGCTGGGTCAACGGTAAGTGCAAAGCTCATTGCTAGTGTACGCGATATTCTAATAGAAAAACTGGAGAAATCTCTAATGATTTGGATAGAAGATTGCACTTGAAAGAAAATTCCTTTGGATGGACACCTTATTAAGCAAAAAGCTCTCAAAGTTTATAAACATTTAAAAGAACTTGATCAAGATTCTTCAGAAGAAATCTCTCAGCATGGATTTTTGTGCCAGTAAGGATTGGTTCGAAAACTTTAAAAGCGGTTTTCTTTGCATAATCTTAAATTCCAGGGAGAATCAGCATCAACAGACGTTGAAGCTTCCCAGAAATACCCAGCAGAACTTTTAAAAATCATTGAAGAAGGTGGTTATAGTGCTGGCCAAGTGTTCAATGCGGATGAATCTGGGTTATATTGAAAAAAAAAATGCCAAAACGCACCTATATTTCGAAAAATGAAAGATCAAATCCTGGATTCAAAGTTTCCACAGATAGAATTACTCTACTGTTTTGTAGCAATGTATCAGGTGATTACATGACAAAAATCAATGTTTATTAATTTCTTTTTTTAAGTGCTTTGTACCTGATGTAGAAAGTTACACAAAGAAAAATAATATGGACTTCAAAATTCTACTAATTTTAGATAACGGAGCAGACCACCCAACAAATTTAAGTCATCCGAATATTAAAATAACTTTTTTGCCGCATAATACTACTTCACTTATTCAACCACTCGACCAAGGAATAATATCAACATTTAAGTCATATTATATTCGGCGAACGTTCCAATTAATTTTGGAAAAAATGGAATCTAATCCAAACATGACACTGCCTCAAGCGTGGAAAGAGTTTTCAATATTGAATTGTGTGAAAATTATATCTCTGTCCATTAAGGAATTACAACTTTCTACGCTGAATGCTTGTTGGAAAAAAATATGGCCTGAAGCCGTTCTTGAACAAAATTTTGTACTGCCAGTGGATGCCGAGCTAAGTTGTTCCAGAAAATATAATAAACGCCGCACACATTTTTGGTGGAGAGGGTGTTTACGATATGGTTGAAAATGAAATTATTGAATTAATTGATGGAGAAACAGATTTAAATGAGGAGGAACTGGTACAATTAATAGATGACGTCAAACCAAATGGCAGGAAAAGTTCTGCCAAAGATTCTGATGAATCCTTTAAAGAATTCAGTTTAAAGATTTTAGCAGAAGGATTGGACTTGGCAAGAATGTTAGGAAGTTATTTTACGGATAATGATTCCTCAATGGAGTGCTCCAGAAAATTCACGAGACAATTGGATATTTGTTTAGCGCCATATTATGAACTTAATAAAAATATTGTCGCATAGCGGTAAGCAAAGTCTTATTACTGACTTCTTGATAACTAAACCAGCTGAGTATGAAATGAGAATTATAACAAATGATGTCCAAGAGATTTCAAGTGGTGACAACTAAAATATGTGCTTTACTGTCTAAAACACTTATGCATTATGTCCAATGAAATTTATGTACAATTTGTAATTTTTATAATTTTATACTATGTATTTATCTCATAGTTTATGTTTTCTTATCATGAATTATCTGAATTAAATAAAAATATTGTTTTTGTTGGATATGTCATTGTTGTTCATATAATTTTAAAGTTCCGACAATTTTGGAACCTAACCCTACTTTTTCTATGTGATCTAAGTCTCGCATAACGCAGTTTATATAATGCGTCATTTCTATGGAACCTAACATCTGCGTTATATGAGGGTTACCTGTATATTACTTTCATTGTATAAGAATAAAAATATTATGAATATCTAATTAAAATGTAAACAAATAATAGATAAAAAAACTATTTTGAGAAATTTATCTTGCACTGCATTTACTTTTTTATATATATTGGTATCAATGTAATGTAATTTCAGTTTTCTAGAGAATAACGTTTTCAGCAAATTTTTCCCACGATGAATAGTTCCTGCAACAAACTGTCCGTGAACCAACCATTTCTACAGGGCACATTTCACCATTTTTAGTTTGGTTAATATTTTTCTCTTTGGTTATATACTGTGTATCATGGAAGATGGCATTCTTTCTTCAGATTTTACTATCTATACCAAAGTGCAAGAGGCTTCACACTTTGGGTCATGCATCCTCCTAGACATAAATGACTTTTTCACATTGACCTCAAATGCTACTTATAGTTTTGCTCATGACAGTGCACTCATCCTTCTCTTCATTTGATAAATCTCATATCACATAACAATTCCAAGTTTTACCATCATTTATAACCAATGGTTTAAATACTAATCTTGCCATTTTCCAATGGAGTGAAGAAAACTATGTTAACTTCAATGTTACTAAAACACAGTTGCTATTTCTAACAAGCAAGGTTTCCTTCATCCCCCTCTTACCTTTGAGAACACCCAGAACTCTAGTTTCTGCCAGCAACTCAAGTGTTTCATCCTGCATACAGGCAAACTGGCTAGAGAACACACACAATTACTAGACAAAAATACTAGTAGTGGGAATCAGATGTCTGTGGATACTGGATTATGTAGCATGGGCAGTGGGTTATGGGGCAAGGAGGGTGAAGTGTTCTTAAACCAGGAGACTTTAGTCTTCATGGAGGTGTCATGTAATTAACAATATTCGATTTCTCTTACTGGCTCATCTTACACCTATAGTTTTCTTGGCAGGCAGAAACAAATTACATTCACAGCCTCTCTCTCTCTCTCTTTTTTTACAAATTAATATTCTGTTTTGCTCTAATTTTCAGCTACAGAATCACAAACCCTATGCAAATCCTCCTAATCTTAAAATGCTATTTTCACATTTGAGATAGTACATCAAAAAACCTCTCTAAAACTGCTTGACGCTAGGACAATTTGGTTAAAAGACAACTCTCACACACACACATGTTACACCTGATATCTTAGGAATATAGTATTCTCAGCCATCATGGTGTAACATGAAGAATAAATATCATAAATTAAAACCCCTGCATAAAAAAAATGAATTATTTAATGGAAAATTTCTTGCATCCAGTAATATGTATAAAACGTAAGGGTTGTTGTTAAAGTAGCTGATAAAGGAAGGAATGTATTAATATTGTAATATGACTTAAAATAAGGAATTCTAACTAAATAAGTAGCTAACAAAGGAAAGTATAGATTAATATTGTAATACGATTAAAAATGAGAGATTTAAGTAAATAAGTAGAAAGGGGTGAGTCATAAAATACGTTATGTGAGAGATTAAGTTATTAAGTAGAATTCATAGTAAAAGTTTGAAAGGGGATTAAGTCAGGCTAGCACAAGAAAAGCAAAGCTATCGCTTAGGGCCGATCCCCGGATTGAAACATTGAGAATGGGCTTGCCGATCAAATGACGTTTGGCAAGAAAATGCCACCCTAATTGGTCGATGATTAAAAAACAAGTAGAAGGAGGAGCAAGGAAGTAAGAAAAGGTGCCGTTAGGGGAGCAGCTATAAAAGGGTTGGTAACCCCCTGGGGAAGACCCTTTTTTGGATAGTCGCTTTTGGCCTTGGAATTTGGTTTTGGTTCCGGTGGAGTTCACGGGGTTTTCCTGAGTGGAGACAGGGGTGATATCTCCTCGTCAAAACACGGAAACGAAAGTGAGCGGGATTTCTATTCCCGTTTTCCCGAGTAGGAAGCAAAGAAAAAATTGCCACAGAGTCCTAGAAGAGGAGGGATCTTCTTCGTTTCAACGCTAGTGATAACTACGCAAAGCAGAAAGCTGTAAAGAGATCGATGTCCTCGTTGCTAATAGTAGAGCAAACATATGTGTGTTAAAGTATTCCAGAGTTACGAGAAGTTATACCAGGGGTTCGTTTGGAAAAGAATAAAGGCCCATACGAAAAGCTCAAGAAAGGTACTGTAAATCATAACCTATGTTAGCTAGAAATTTGTCTGTGAAAAGTATCAGGATTCCAATATAGAACTGTTGAAGTTATACTAGGACTTTAGTATATGATAGAATGTGTTATGTGTAGATTGACTAGTGTTAAAGATTTGTGAATGATTAAGAGTCCTAAGGTATTTTTGCATGTCTGTTATATTGCACAAGATATTTAAATGACATAATTGTGTGTTAGTGCAAATAACGGTATAACGAAATAGTGTGAATTAAGTAATTGCGTATCCTAAGAATTGAATGCCTAATGTATAAAATAATTGAAATGTCACAAGTATGTGTTAGCAGTGAATAATTGGTTAATCTATTTCAGTATGAATAATCAGATAGTGTGAATTGATCTAATTTGTTCACATCAGGTGAATTTATGAATTAATGTGTATGGTGGCATAATCACAAATAGCCATACTGCTTGTAATAATTTAATGTTAGTCTATACGTATTTTAGTTTAGTACTTGAATTGTACCATGTTTAGAAACTTAATAAACCTTTTGTTCAATGATAAAAGAGTTGTCTGATGTTGCTAATCCAATGCACCGCTTAAAATCATCGTACCTAATCACGCGGGAAAATTTAATGTTGAGAAAAGAGATTAAGAGCCACGACTGCAATAATATTTAAATACTAAGAGATATATTCGAGATTGACTTTCTCCCTATTTATGACAACATAAATGGTGCAGTTAATAACCACTTGAAAATATTGTACTTAGTCACGCGGAAAATTTAAGTTGAGAATCGAGTTAAGTGTCACGACCGCAATAGTTACACTTTCAGATATATTTGAGTTGTTTCTCCTTGTTTATGTATGAAATATCCTAAACTAAATATCCCAAAAGGCGCAGTATAAATACAAATATTAAGGGTACTACGGGGAGCAATAACTTAGATATTGGTATAAGTTTTGGTAAAATCTCGGGTATAGAAGTTAGAAGAATATAGATAAAAGGAATTTGTAAGCTTAGAGTAGAAATCGTAAATTGGGACACAACACACACACACACACACACACACACACACACACTCCATTGACTTTCTCATAAATATTCTGCTGCTACTTTATGTCTTTTCAGAGCAAATGACATGTGATTAGGGTCTACAAACATGGTTAAAAAATTTCACCCCATCCTCCATATTCTGCAGACATCATCTTGAGTATAACCTTTTGTTATTAGAAAACAATCATAAACACAACTAATAAGCTGAAAATGTGCTGTAGTGAAAATAACTGCATGAATTTTTTTCATTTCTAAAAATCTCATGTTTTACAGGAGACGGATTTATGAATTCATATATTATTGAGAAATGGTTATTGATTGTGCAAGTGCATATTTTTCTGAATAAAATTTTGTTCTTGTTCAGTTATTATGAAAACTTTCATTTTATCCTAAAACACCAAACAACAACATTTTTGTTCTCTCATATAAAAGGATGCCAGCAAATAAGTTATTATTATTGAGTAAGATGATCATCTAAAACAATCATACGAAAATGTAAATTTTTTTTATTATTAACATGTTTGCTGCCACGCTACTTCGGCATAGTACATAGAGCAATTTCACTTCTTCAAGGTTAGTTTGGTACTCTCGTTGCCGGCAGTAAGCGTCATACGAGTATACTTGTATCTGGCTTGTGCAGAGCATATACCATCTATGAGAATACACAGTTTTGATGCTAGCTCCACAAGCCAATCATTTTCACTTCTTCAAGGTCATCATCATCATCATGCGTATCAAGGATTTAGGCCTAACATGGCCTGAATCCTTGATATGCACGATGACTTCTAAGGCCGCAATTCCGGCCTTAGAAGTCATCGTTGAACGTTTAAGAGGACGTCCTGGTTTTCTTTTTTCCTAATGGCTTGTATTTTAAGGCTTGTTTTGATAATCTTTCTGTTCTCATTCTTTGAACATGTTCCATCCATTTATGTTTATATTTTTTCAAGGTCAGTACGGTAATCTCATTGCCGGCGGTAAGCGTCATACGAGTATACTCGTAGCTGGCTTGCATAGCTGGTTTACCAACTACAAGTATACTCGTAGTTGGCAGCGAACGTGTTAACATGCTCCATACTGCAAGTATACTTCTTTAATATTTACCTAAACTAAATTCTGATGCAATACAGCATTCTGCTATTAACACAAGGTGCTGCATACATATCAAGGAATGGCATGCAACATGAATACATGGCAAGAGGAGTATGCTGGAAGGATGAGTACTTATCCAATTCTGAATGGTTTGAAGCACATTTTCTGATATCTTGCAACTCTCTGGAATATGATTAAGAATCAGAAATACTTCACTAATTAATTTTACTGCAAGATTAATCTGTTCATCTGGCAAGATTTCTGTAAATATATAAAAGAGATTAATAAGAAATTCAGGCAACTTACGTTGAGAAATATACTACAGTTAATAAACATATGTAAGTATAAATGCTGTTCTAGTATAAAAACACTACGTACTGAGTATAAATGCCATATAAAACTCTGTAACAAAATCAAAACCCATAATAAAAAACAGAAAAAAATTATAAAAATTATTTTTTTCAAAAATGATGAAAAAAAAAAAAAATTCAAAGAACAACTTCACTAACTGCTATTCATCTCTAAAAATATGAGATCCTACTGAAAAATGAGCAGTGACTGCATCTCAGATCAAACTAGAAAAGGATGCCAACAGATTATATTAACTTCTCTGGTTGATACTCACTGTTTATAAAAGAAATGACACGAGCAAATGTTTTCACACAAATTCATAACCAGTGTCAAAGGTACTTCATCTTCAGAAATAAATTAAGATAAGTAATTACAATACAAATGCAGAGAGAATATCCATTACAACTTTAAGTTCTAAAGTACTATAGAACCAATATGAAAGCATACAACATTTCACCTGGAATCCTATTCCAGGATTGCTGGCACATATGATGTGTGTGGTACCCAAATTGATGTTTCAGCAATACTTGAGTCATACAGTTTAACAAATTAAAATGATAACACAAGAAAAAGTTTATCATCATCATCATCATTATTAAATTCCTGGCATGTACCATCAGAGTGTACAGGATATTATGCTACTACTACATGAAAAGTTACAACACCAAAAGTTAAAATGGATTTGACCACAGTTTTGTATACAGCTAATTTAGTATTCTATTTCTTCTCTTATTCAATATAAATTTATTCACTTGACTTTCTACAATAATAGATAATATTTCCATATTTGCCATTTTTACTAAAAATTAAGTCTAAATAGATGAAAGGTTTTACATGTTCTATGGGTTCTCCATTCAGAACACATTTTGATGTTTTCAATGTTTCTGCCTATTTTCATTGTCTTTTTATTGCTGATTTTCATACCAAATTTATCACAACGTTTATTCAATTCAGTCAGGGAATCTTGCAGATTTGTGCTAGATATATTTAGTAGTATAACACATCTTCATAAAGTAAATAGCCAAAATTAACATCTTACAGTTTTTATATCTGATTTAATACCACTTTCTTTCATAACGTGATCCATATAGATAATGAAAACAGGAGATGTACATTCTTGTCTCACACATCATTTAACATCAAACCATCTTCCTGTATCTCATTCCATTCTAATTGCTGACCTACAACTCAAATCAAAACTAAGTACTGCTTGATGTAATGTCCCATTTACACTATACAAACTGTAGTGTTTTGAAGAACTTTCCTCTTGGCACCTTATCATATGCCTTTTCCAGATCTATGAATAGTGATCATTGTTATATTCCCAAGATTTCTTAACTATTTGTCTTCAAGTGAAAATTTGATCCTGACAACCTCCATTTGGCCTGAATAAGCTTCTCTTCCACAATCCTTTTAAGCTGTTTCTCAAATATACTTGCAAAAAAAGGAGAGCACGGATTATGAATGATACGTAAGCAGAAAGCAGTGCGGTTTGCTAATATGTGGAATGAGTTTGAAGGACAAAGTGAATTGTATAGGAGTGACAGACTGCATTTGAGTGGTTTTGGTACGAGTTGCTGGGAGAGACTGCTGCTGAAATGTAGAGAAGTGAGTGCAGGGGTGGGAAGCAATGTGGAAGAACGGAAGAGTAAGACAGGAGAGATTGAAGAGGTGGTTATGAATGAAGACGTGAGCAACATGAGTATAAAGAATGAGAGAACAGGTGTGCCAGATAGACAGGGAAACGGGGGAGGCTCAGGTGGTAAGAGGAACACAGTGTGAGAAAGATATATGCTCCAAGAGGATATGAATGCATGTGTAGACAAAAAGGGAAGGGGATGACATCGGATCAACGGAAAACAGCTGCATTTGAAGAAGGTTGTTCTAAGATGAATAAGGAGAAAAAGAAATGCCTCGAGTTAGCATGGAGAAGTCACATCAAATAAGTGATATTAGTGGAACTAGCTATAGACCCAGGAATAGCTGCTGTATTTGTATACAAATGCAAGAAGTGTAAGAAACAAGGTAAATGAAATGGTTGCATTAGTTGAGTCTGTTCATGCAAAAATTGTTGGAATAAGTGGGACATGGTTGGATGAGGACGGCATCCTGACAGGAATAGAGATAGAAGGATATGATGTGTTTTGTGAGGATTGAAAAGGTAAAAAGAGTGGGGGGGGAGTGCTATTGATGATAGAGAAAGAGTTACATCCATACAAAGTAGAGATGCAAGAGGTAAATAGTGTCAGTGGTTTTTTTCAAACAGTATGGTTTGAGATAGAAGTGAATAAAATGAAATACTTAGTGGGATGTTGTTATAGACCTGATAATGTGGATAGTAGTGACTATAAAATGCATAATCAAATTAGCCAAGCAAATAAGAAAAGGGTGATCATTTTAGGCAATTTTAATTATGACAATAGAGACTGGTATGATGAAATAGCAACTGGAAGTAAAGAAAATGAATTTCTTGAGTTTATGAAGGAAAACTACCTTAACAGAGATTACACAACTATTGAGGGTCTTGGATTTGATCATCTCATCCGAGGATGTAATTATAAATGAGGAATCAAATCACCCTCCACTTGATGAGAGTGACCATGAAGTGATTACCTGGATGATTGCCAGCAGTGCAAGGACCTTTGTGAGAAAAGGGTATATGTGGCTACAAGGGTGGTGATTATGAGGAGCTCAGGAGAGACAGCTTGCAGGTGTAGCATGGAATGAGGAGTTAGCTGGAATAAAGATCAATGCAGCTTGGGGGGATATTCAAGAATTATCTAGTAGAAGGAATGTCTAAATGCATTCCATGGGACAGAAGGTTAAATAAGGTAGGTGTGAAATGGATGAATGAAGAAATTAAGCATGCAAAAACATAGTAATAAGAAGTAGTAATAACCAATTCCATGAAGATTACAAGGAGGATGACTTGGTTGGTAAGAGTAGCAAAAGTGAAGTATGAGCAGTAGTTAGCTAATGAAGCCAAAAAGAATACTAGGGAGTTCTTTCGATATGTAGCCAGAAAAAAAACAAAAGAATGATTATGGAAGGATGACATTGATTGGTGAAAATGGTATAAGGACAACTGCTGCAGAAGTGGAGATACTTAGTGAGCAGTTCATAAAGGTCTTTCATTCTTGTGAATATGACATCATGGAGAGATTGACAGCAGTTGATGATGGACAGGAGAGAATGACAGCAGTTAATGATGGAGAGGAGAGACTGACTGTAAGTGAGCAAGAGGTGTATGGGGAATTGCGCAAACCTGATTATGGAAGGATGACATTGATTGGTGAAAATGGTATAAGGACAACTGCCAGAAGTGGAGATACTTAGTGAGCAGTTCATAAAGGTCTTTCATTCTTGTGAATATGACATCATGGAGAGAATGACAGCAGTTGATGATGGAGAGGAGAGAATGACTGTAAGTGAGCAAGAGGTGTATGGGGAATTGTGCAAACCTGATGTTAATAAGGCTGTGGAACTCGATAATATATCACCAAGTATTCTGAAGGAATGTGCCAGGGAGTTGACATCTACTTTGACATATTTTTTTAATACGAGTTTTAAAATGGGTCGAGTTCCAAAAGAGTGGAAGGAGGACAAGATTGTGCCGCTTCATAAGGGAGGTGATAGAACTCAAGCATCAAATTATATGCCTGTCTGTGTCAGGTGTTGTGGTTAAGTTGTTGTTGTTGAAGCTAGTGAGACCAGGATCCAGAATTTGGCTGACAACAATTATTATGTTTGATGGACAGCATGGATTTGCTGAAGGGAGATCACGTTTTAGTAATCTACTTACTTATTACAATAAGGTGACGGCTTCCTTGGACAGAGGAGAGGGATATACAGTAGTATACTTAGATTTTGCAAAGGCTTTTGACAGATTACTGAATGATGAGTTGATAGTCAAACTAGAGTTGATGGGGGTTGGATATTAGATTAGTGCATTGGATCAGAGAATGGCTATCTGATAGGTATCAGCAAGTTGTGTATGGGGGAGCAATATCCCTGAAAAGGAAAGTGGTATTAAACATGAGATCAGAATTGGAGATGTTAATGTCAGCTCTTTGCTTTATGCGGATGATGTTATACTTTTAAAGTTTGCAAGAATCCCTGAGAAAATTGAATAACTGTTGTAATAGATATGGTATGTAGCTCAGCAATAAAAACACAAAGACAATGAAAATAAGTAGAATCGTTGAAAATGTCAACTGTGTTTTGAACAGAGAACCTGTGGAACAAGTAAAACATTTCAGTTACTTAGGCACGATTTTTAGTGAAGATGGTAAATTAAATATGGAAATAGACAACAGAATTAACAAAGCTGGTATGATAGGAAGTCAATTGAATAAATTCATATGGAATAAGAGAGAAATTAGTCAGAACACTAAATTAGCTGTATACAAGACAGTGTTCAAATCAGTTTTAACTTATGGATCTGAGACCCTTTCTTTTAGGCTTGCACGGTGATCCGAATGCATTTATGGAAATTATGGAGACAACTACCGTGTTTGAATAAAAACTTTAGTTTACTATTACTAAAATTTTACAATGCGACGTTTCCACCTTTATGTCAAGGTCATCTTCTGGAGCGTACAAATATACACAAGAAACAAGCTATACTACAATCATACTGGTTTGTTAAACCGCTACCACAATTGTTGGCCTGACCTCTGGTGAAAAAAAAAAAAAAAAAAAAAAAAAAAAAAAAAAAAAAAAAAAAGAGGATAAAGGACAAAACAGAAAAACTACTAAAGTCTGTCACTTCTTGGCCACCAGACACAGTTAAAAAAATCAAACCCCACTACACCCACTCCCCCAGAATATATGGGGTTCCAAAAATACACAAACAAAATGTACTCCTTCGACCAATAGTGGAAGGAATAGACAGTCCCAATTACCACCTAGCCAAGAAATTAGCGGCAACACTCAAGGAATTGGTAGGTCATTCCCCCTCCTACATAAAAAACACACAACACTTTATAAACATAATCAAAAACATAACACTCGACAAAGACGACTTATTAGTCAGTTTTGACGTTTCTGCCCTTTTCACTAATGTCCCCATCAATGACACAATTCTCCTACTACAGAACAAATTTCCGCCCGACATTACGGCCCTCTTTGCCCACGTACTAAAGTCCGGTTACTTCGTGTGGCAAAACAAATTCTACCTACAAAAGGAAGGTACAGCCATGGGCTCACCATTATCCCCCCCAATCGCAAACTTCTACATGGAAACCTTTCAGCAAAGGGCTCTTGATTCCACCACACTTCGACCGACAATCTGGCTCAGATACGTTGACGACGTGTTCGCGATCTGGCCGCATGGGCGACAAATGCTAAACACATTCCTCAGCCACCTAAACAAACAACACGAACGCATACAATTTACCATCGAAATCGAAAACCAAAATTCACTCCCGTTCCTAGACACACTAGTTACATACGTCTTCCTTCAGGCAGTCTATCCTTCATGGTCTACCGAAAACCGACACACATGGGCCAATACATACATGCAAATTCATACCACCACCCAGAAAAAAAAATATGGAGTCATAAACACCCTTAAAAACAGAGCCACAACTATTTGCTCTAACCAGCAAGCCCTGAAACAAGAACTAAAAATCATTAGTGACACATTCATAAACAATGGCTATAACAAAAATACTGTCAATAAAATACTCTATAAAACCACAACAAAAACAAATCTAGATTACAGTAAAACCATAGCCATCCCATACATTAAAGGGGTTATCAGAAAAAATCGACAGAATCCTACAACATTATAACCTCAATGCCACCTTTAAACCACCCACTAAACTTAAAACCATATTCAGCTCCTCTAAGGATCCTCTCCTCCCATTAGCACATCCTGGAGTCTATTGCATCCGCTGCACCTGTAACTTATCGTACATTGGTGAAACAGGACGGACAATCCCTATACACAAGAAAGAACACATTAGACACATTAAATATAACCATTATAGTGAAGCAGGCCTCTCAGACCATGCACTTAACACCTTACACCAAATCAACTGGAAAAGCACCTGCTCCTTACACCGCACAAAAACATGGTACGAAAAAAAATTTAAAGAATCCTGCGAAATCCTGATAAACCACCCAAATAGCAACAATAAAGATGGTATGAAAATTCCAAGGATCTGGATGGCACACATTCAGCCAACCTAATATGAAAGATTCAACATAAGTCAGGACTCTAGCCAATCCGCTAGTATTAGAAACCATTCCACTCCAACTGGCTGGAATGATGTTAATATATGTATATAGTAGACAACACAAATAATAGGACTCTAGCGTTGATGTATAGTTTTTTTTTTTTTCACCAGAGGTCAGGCCAACAATTGTGGTAGCGGTTAGTCAGTGTCTTTAACGAACCAGTATGATTGTAGTATAGCTTGTTTCTTGTGTATATTTGTACGCTCCAGAAGATGACCTTGACATAAAGGTCGAAACGTCGAATTGTAAAATTTTAGTAATAATAAACTAAAGTTTTTATTCAAACACGGTAGTTGTCTCCATAATTTCCAAAAATGCATATGGATCTGAGAGTTGGTCAAAAGTAAAACACTTAACCAAAGACTAGAGACCACAGATATGAGAGTCCTGAGAAAGATTAGAGCTGTGAATAGATGGCATCAATGGCAGTATCATATTAAAAACAAGGATATTAGGAAAGAACTTGACAGCATCCAGGAATACGTTAGTAGAGCTAATCTCAGGTGGTATGGTCACTTAAACAGAATGGACGAGGAAAGATTAGCAAAACAGATGTTCTCTGCCAGGTTGGCAGGAAAACAACCCAGAGGAAGACCAAGATATAGTTGGATTGATAGGGTGAAAAGTGCCTTGGACGATAGAAATATAAGATCTCATAATGTTGGAGTCTTGACAAGTAACAGACTGATTTGGAGGAAAACTGTAGATAGGAAGTTAGTATTGATGTAAATTTTTCATGAAGTACTATCACATCCTGTACACCTCTTGAGCATATATGTCAGGAATTGGAGGATGATGATGTGGTCAACCCCGATCCATAAATATTAAATGGAAAATTCCAGAAATACTAAATTCGTAAGTACTAAATCTCATGCCATCTCACCTGGAATGTGAATCGTTCCTTTGCCCAGTGTATCCATGCTGTACTGTATACACTACCCATCTCGGTTATCAGAGTGACTGTCGCGGTATCACAATGCTTGTGTTCAAGTAACCCTTATTTTACTTGGCCCCAAAGCCCAAGAGCAATGACACTGGCAATTCGGATGTGCCAAAGAGAAGCTGTAAAGTGCTTCCTTAATTTAACTTTTTACTAAAAAGGGGGAAAGTTCTCAACTTGATAAGGAAAGAAAGAAAAAAAAAATCATATGCTGAGGATGCTAAGATTACATTCACATTCATGAAACTTTTATTACAGTTCTATTTTTATTATTGTTATTAATCTATTACTGTGCTTAATTTATAAGTTAAACTTTATCACAGGTATGTATGTATAGGGAAAAACATAGTATATATAAGGGGTTCGGTACTACCTGTGGTTTCAGGTATCCACTGGGGAGGTCTTGGAACATATCTCTGCAGATAAGGGGAGGGGGGGACTACTGTAGATTCTTTGACTGTATGAAGGTCTGATATAACCACTAACCCACAATTTCTAAGACTGTAAGCTGGTATAGTATTAATAATAATAATTATTATTATTAGACCTCAGGGACTTAAGGCCTCATTGAGGGAGGCCATACATTACCCACACCAGCTGCTACACTTTCTCTTAAACTCACTACTTCAACAAGCAAACTTATCCACTCACTCATGGTTCTCTGAGAGACAAAACAAACCTAGATCTCACCTCTTTCTTAGCCGTACATAACTTAATTTCAAAAGATTCTCCCCACTTTCTACAAATGAAAAATTTTATCAACCAATATCCTATAACACCTTCTCAAAAGTTTATAGATCTTTATCATATCTCTCTTTCTCCTGTCTACCAGTATTTGCAGACACTGGTAGACAGAAAAATCTTAACCATGTAATTGTAAATTAATAAAAAAAATATAATAAAAAATCCACAGCACTCATGATATTTATGTACTATAGGCTTACAACCTTCGTAAGTAGGAATAACATAAAAAAAAAAAAAACATTTCATAATCCCCATATCATCTTTGTAGCTCTTCTTTACAGCCACAACATCTTTATCCCCTTGAAACCAAATCTTGGGATCCAGACCTTATAATGAGGCAAAAGAACTTCATTATTCTTGCATGTCAATGTTCGTTTCAACATCACAATTATCATCTAAGGTGTAGCAGTGAGTTTTGCCATGTGAACTTTGAACTTGAAATTCCTAACCACCATAACTTCAAGACCCTAGTTTCCTCAGTTAATCATAGCACAATCCTGCCAATAAATATGCCACTGGAAATCTCATCCCAAAGTGTATAAGGACCTCCTAGCTGAGTCTTTGACACCATGTGGTCTTGGGTAATAATAAAAACTTTACAATTACTAACATTGAACCAGCTATTATTGTTTGTCTACATTTCCAGTCTATTCAAATCACACTGTAAATTCTGTACTTCAGTGGCATTTCTGATTTCCCCTGCCTATCTTTGCATCATCAGTAAACAACTGAAGATCTACTGTCAGGCCCTTCCCAATACCATTAATATACACATTAAACAACAGTGGCCGAAGTACTGATCTCTGGGGGTACACCACTATTCATCTTAAATCTTCCAGATCCCCCCCCATATACCACTTTCTGATACTCATCCATCCAAATATCCAAGCCAATAATTTATACTCCAATCCCATATTTTTTAGTTTATGCAACTGTCTTTCATGTGGTATTCTATTAAATGCCATAGCAAAGTCCAACAGTATTATAGTGGATCCATTCCCTTTATACAACTCAGCTGTAATGTTATTATAAAATAACAACAAATTGCTCAGACATGACCTCCCTTTAGTAAACTCATACTGTTCCTTGTAAAGGCCAGCCTGGTTGGCAGAGTGGTTAGCATATCCACTCTCCAGCCAAACGCTGTAGGTTCGAATCCCACCATGGGCATGGATGTTTGTGATTATCTGTGAAAATACTAGCAGTGATGGTGGGTGGTAGATGGCATTGGTGTGGTTGATGATTGTAGTTGCGGTTCGCTGTAGTTGGTGAATTAAGTGGTAAAGGCAGAGAGTTGTAGAGTGGGTGCCCTCGTTGATGAGCCAGTGGACTTCCTGGAGGTGTCATGTAGTAATAATAATAAAGTATAGCTTATCTATCCACTTCTGTATGCAAATTTTTATTACCTTTTCTACAATCGGTATCTCTGGAGTGAAACTCCGGAGATACTGATAGCTGGATAGTTAGATAAATCAATCCTTGCACTACTTATGCAATGGGATTATCATAAATTCTTTCCATTCCTGTGGAATCTCTCCTGAGCCGAGACTCAAGTTACACAAATATGTCAAAGCCTAGCCAGTTCGGCTGAACAGTCTTTCAACATACATGATGATATCCCAGGTTTTCCTATTGCCAAATTCTTATCCAGGTTATACAACAATTGTAGAACCTCTTTCTCATGTACTGCTATTTCTTCATCCAATATATTAGTAGAACCATTGCATACTATATTGCATACACCAGGTTAATAGATGTTGACAAAGTCAGCACTCATTGTTTGAATTACAGCATTTGTTTCTGACATAAGGGACTATCTTTCTTCCACAATCATTCATTATTTAACTTGCAGTATAAGAATAAAATTATTTTGGATTGCTTTTAGCCTGTGCACCAATTCTTTTCACACTCCAACTTATCTGTCTGTACAATACTTGTATACAAAGCTTGCACTTTATATATTTTATACCTCCTCTCAATTTTTATGCTCATGATATTCTTTCCACCTCATCTTATTCTTGTAGATCTCTTGTTTAATAAGATTGCACACCCACTTCACTCCCATTCTATATGTTTTTTGAACTCTAAGAACACATTCAGATATTGTATCATTTAAACATCTCTTCCAAGCTTACCATGCACTGCTTATATCATTCATCATCATCATCATGAACCATGAGCTCACTGCCTGTTGGTGTCTGATGCCTCCTTCACTATCTTCTTCCACCTATCTTTGTCCAGTGCACAGTGTCACAGTTTCTGTGACACTGTGCCCATTCCACACCAGTCCTTTATGTCATCTATCTATTCTCTGTATGGTCTACTTCTTCTGTTTACACCATCCATAATACCAAACATGAATGTCTTTATCTTCCGGTCCTCACTCATTCTGCAGATGTGTCCAAATAATTGCAGCTTCCAATGTATAATCTTCTGCATTAGATTCTCCTTTGGTTGTATCTTCCAATAGAGTTCTTGATTTGTGACTTTCTGTACCCATTCTAGGCCAAGAGGAACATGAAAAAGAACAATACTAAAAGAAGCAACAAATATTAATAAAAACTGGAACCAAATAAAAGCAGAAGCAAAAAACAGAGTCCGGCAGAAAATGGTGGTGGTGGAAGACATGCTACCAGGCAGAGTAAAGAGGATTAATTAATTAAGTACCCATCCTATTCCTAGAATCTTTCTGTAAGAAGTTGTTTCAAATGCCAAAATTCTTTTTCTTGGTTCCATATTTATCACCCACGTTTCAGATCCATACAGTACACTGCATGTTTCCAGTACTCTTAGTTTGGTTTGCAAGCCGATCACTTTACTTTTCCAGATGTTATCCATGGCCTTCAGATTTGTTCTTCCTTTTGCAATCATGATCACCTTTTTACAGTGCAAATCATATGTCATTTTACTTTCCAAATATGTGTACATTTTCTGTATCAATTCCATCCACTTGTATCTTTTGTTTCATGTTCTTCTCCCCAAATGCTATTGTCTTTGTTGTTGTTTTTTTATTTCATAACAAGTCCAAATCTCTTCCCTTCCTCATTTAATAAAGTTTCAATGTTTTTTGTAGTTCTCTTTCATCTTCTTCAATAATGACAATGTCAGATTGTTAATTCTCATTCCATGTACTGATATTCCTTCATTTTATCCATTGATCTTTCTAAATGTGCAATGAAATGCTTGGTGATGATATTGGGTCACCCTGTTTAGTACATCTCCTTTTTCGAACCATTTCCCCAAATCATCACCTATTCTAACCGCTGAAACTGTATTCTTATAGACATCTTTTAATATAGCTATTAGGTGACCATCAATTCCATAGGATTCTAGCACTGCTAATGTCACTTTCTGGTCGATACTGTCAAATGTTTTCTGAAAATCAATAAACCAAGTATATATGTTTTTATTTTTTCTTCTAGCTTTCTCTGCTATTAACCGCATTGTCAAAATCTGTTGAATTGTAGTTCTATCTTTCCTAAATCCTGCTTACTCATCGGCAAGATATGCTTCCAATTGTGTTCTCAATCTTTCTGTCAATATCATCATCACCTTACCAAGGTGACTTGTTAAAGCAATTGTTCCGTAATTTTTACATTCTAGTTTATTCCCTTTCCTGTATGATGTCACTAATATCGATTTCACCCACCCCTCTGACATTTTCTCTTCTTTCCATACCATATTACATAGTTGGTGCATTTCTGTAACCATACTTTTGCCACCATATTTAATAATTTCTTCAGTGATGTTATTGTTACCAGGACGCTTGTTTTGTTTTAACCGTCCTATTGCTTTTTCTACCTCTCCTCTTAAAATGTCCATATCATACTCATTACCTGGTGGTAATATCTGCTTCAATTCTTCGGTCAGTTTCCCAATGCTATCTAAATCTAGTTTTTCTTCATATAACTCACTATGGTATCTTGTTCACTGCTGTACAATTTTATCTCGACTCATCAATATTTTGCCTTTTTCATCTTTAATTGTGGGCTGTTTTGTTTGCCACCTTTTATTAATGGTTCTAATCATTTTGTACACCTCCCTAGTTTTATGTTCTCAATAGAGCCATTCTATATTACTGGGCTTCTAACCATTTAATCTTATAAATTCTGACTGTTTTTTTCACCTCATTACACTTTCTTCTATACCGCTCGTCTATTTGTTCTGATGTATCCCTTCTTATCTTCAATATTCTTTTCTCCTGTACTAATTCAGTGTTTCTTGTCTAATCCACTTCTTCTTGATCTTCTCTTCTTCTGGTACTGTTTCTTCAAATGCATCTTCTGTCGCCTTCATTACTCCTTTCACTCTTAGATTCAAATTTTTTTTCTTTGTCCACTCTTTTAAGTTTCTCTTCTAACACTCTACTGTACTGTCTTCCTATTTCTGCTTCACTTATTCTTGCTATATCTCTTCATTTCTGATGAAGGAGTTTATCATTGATATCATTGCCATTCAGTAACTGATATTAATGAATCAAAGACAGCATTCTTCTAAATTTGTAGTTCAGCATGTAAACTGTCTTGACTGGTACATGCATATAGTGCCTACTTTTCAATATTGCTGCCACTAGGCTAACTGGGAGCAAAACAGTCACATCCTTAATTCAGACACCTTCTGATGCTGTGATCAAATCTAACACTCTGTCCTCAAGTTCTGTTTGAGAAAATTGTGCTGCAACAGCACAAAAAAAATACTCCTTCATTCTTATCATGAGTTTTCTCTGCTGCCCAATCAAATCAAGATAATTTAAATCACCCATAATAGTACCCATCATGATAATTTGGAGATGCATTTCTTCATAGCAACAAATGAACTGCCAGATTGTAGCAACACTCCATCACATATTTCATCCAGTTAGCCTATAATTCACAGCTGATATCCTCCAATTCAGTACTATGCAGGTCAGTCATTATTGCTATTATTATTTTCACGAATTTCTATCCTAACTGAATTCAAATCATCTGTTATCAGTAGTACTCCTACTTTTCTCCTTTGCTGTCAATAGTAATAATTATTAACAGACTTCCAGGAAATCAAGGGCTCACTGAGGAAGGCCACAGATATACATCTCAAAAGTTTTTAGTTGTCATAACTTTTTTTAAACTCATTCATGCTAAATGCACTTATTACTTAAATAGGCAAACTGTTCCACTCATTAATGACTAATCCTATACCTGTGACTTCCTCTCTTTCAGAGGGTTGCAGCTGATTACTAGGGAGATAGTGATGCAAGGTGGTTTCCTGTTGCCTTCCTTGCTGTAAGTATTTATGACTGTAGTTGACAGGGCTGGTTTGCCTGCTTGCAGGATGAAAACCCCCAGATAAACTGGTGGAAAAAAACCTGTCCACGCCCAAGACCGGCTAACTTGGCTAAGGCTGAGGAAGATTCTTAAGCTCTTCATGTCGTCAACAGGAATTAAACCTAGGAGACTCCTTTCCCAGGCATATGGTTGAGAAGCACAAAGCCACTAGACTAACCGTGCGGACACCATTAATGACTATGAGAAAAAAATCTAGCTCTTATCCCTTTTTTAACTGCACACAAGCTTAACTACCAAAGATGCCTTCTTGTCCTCTCCCCACCTTCCATATGATGAAAAATTTTATTGACCAATATCCTATAATAACCTCTCAAACGTTTATATACCTCTATCATATTACCCCTCTTTTTTGTGTCTAACAGCATCTGCAGTCCACATACTCTCAATCTACCTTTGTTATCTACATTCTACCTAATCTAACCATAAATAATGTTACAACTTGAACAGTGTATAAACCTTTAATTTATCATTAAATCATTTACAGCTTTCAGCACAAAAAAACTACATGCATAACACGTGTACAGCAACATTCAATGCTCAAAATGTCTCCCTTTTGCCTTCATACATAACCAAAATCTGTAAGGCTGCAGAGGATGGTGGCATGCACAGCTTCCAATGGAAACGCTGCCACTAATCACTCAAAATTCATCTTCTGGCTGGCAATGCTCGGTGTCATTTCTTGCAGGTTAATCTCTGAAGCTCTGACCACAATTTGAAGTCCAAAGGATTCTGAATGGAACAAGGTCAATCAGATGGTGATATGTGGAAGGTACATTCACCTCCAACCGATGTTGTGTGGTCCTCACCTTGTGCAAGGGCTGAGTCCTGTTGAAAAGGAAAAGTCCGCTGCCTACTGTGAAACAAGGTTTGTTCATGGGCCATACCACAGGTTCCAGCAAGGCTTTGTGATACATATTGGCAGAGATTTTAACTCTGCCAATATGTCCCAGGTTATTAGAAATGCAACTCAGATATCCCTGATATGTTAATCCCTCATCAAACCATCAGTGACACAGGGGACGATGACCGCTCTGAATCCTGAGTGCTATGCACATGGTGTGTAACCTTCTGGGGCATATACCCGATTGTTTTAGTGGTTAAATGACTCTTCAATGACAAGTCCTTCACAGATGAGATTTTCTCATCTGGGAAGAGGATATCTGTGTCTATTGTTCATGTACCAATGAAGAAATGCCTTTGATTTTATCATACTCTGCCTTATAAGTTGTGGTGTTAGGAAGTGTCCAGTAAAATAACAATAGGATCTCACTCCCAGGTTATCAGTCCAAGGTATGCACTTCCAGATCATTAGTTAGTACATGTGACAAAATTCTCTACAAAACATTCTCGTGGAACATCACTGTGTTCTCACAGGATTACAGCAGAGGTGTACCTTCACAGCCCTCACAAGCTGTTGCATCATAATGCAGTAAATAATTTATTATATCATAAATCAGTATCGTTATAATATGTAATAATTCAATACACAAACATCCTATCGATCTCGAGTGTTTTTAGAGTATTGCAAATAACAGGTGACTGCATTCCAACCTTGTGAAGTGCTATTACAGCTACATGTGGGTCATAATCATCCCGCTGAATGTTAACCCATACATCTAGACAACTTTCTGTCTACTGATAAACATGCAAATGTTGGCTGTGTTCAGCACCACTAATGGAACCAGGTTTGCACAATTCTGTGGACAGCATGGGTGTGTGTGTGGAAGTATTTATGGCAAAACTGTGAACTCAGGAAACCAAATCGTGAAGAGCAGTCCAGGTGCAGTCATATCAAGGTCTTGTAAAGAAGCAACATATCCTTGTGTGTCAATGTTTGTTTCAACAATGCAATAACCTCTGAGTTGTATTTGCAATTTTTGTTATGTGACCTTTGATCTTCAACTTTGCATCCACCATAACTTCAAGATCTCTAACCTCATCAGTGCATTACTCCAAGCATAATACAATATGCTATTAGATATTGCATCATATCAACAAGTATAACTTTACACTACGAAATTGTCAGCCATTATCAAAACTGGGAGTTTTGCTGTTTAATCTTTATAACAATAATACTGCCACAGGATTTTAGGAAAATATTCAGCTGTTGCAGATGTGAAGTTTATAGGCAATATTAGTAATAGTGTCAATGATGGGAACCTGTAAGAGGATCTCAATAAGTGACATGGGAAAATAATACAGCCTCCCATTGGAGACTGCATATTCTACTGGTAAAACTATACTTACGTGGAATTTTGGGGTGTGGATGATATTTTTTCAAGGTAACCCAGAAAGTTTCTACAATATAGAGAAAGATACCAGCCAGCAGAAATAAAAGAGTGGTCATTCCATTGTATAAAGCCATGATCATCAGATTGTATCTGGATTATTGTACTCAGATCTGGTAACTAACATTGGAAAGCATAGAAAAGCAAATAACAAAAATGATCAGTACTGTGGCATGTTGATTATGAGGAAAGAAGATAAAGGAATGATATGAGTGAGACAATGAAAATGCTAAGAGATATTTATATGATCGACACTGGGGAAATTTTTCGAATGAGAGAATAAGGGGAATGAAGAAAGACAATCTGTGGAAAAAGTTGCCAAAGGAAGTGGTGAGTAAGAAGGTGAGAAGTATCTTATTTGCATGAGGATCAATACTATGGAATGTATTGTCTGATAGAGTGGTGAAAGTGCAAACTGAATCAGTTTAAGGAATGATAAGAGAGATTGTGTTTTCTAAGATGAGCCTTCCACAATGGGTCCATAGCAAATAACTAATTTATGCATACTACAAATATATGCCTTGAATAATCCAGACGATGAAACCGAAAAGTTGTATGAAAAGGGAGGAAATTACAACAAGTAAAATCAAATGACTAGAGAAAAAAGTAGCAATGAGACAAAATATGTTCAGGTTAACCATGCCATGCAAGATATCAAAATATTGTTGGGAATTTTGGGCAGGGAGAAAGTAATGAAGAAAGTGAAAAATTAATTGACTTTTGTGAGTCAATTAATGAAAATGATTTAATGATTGTTAACATATGGTTCAAAGACCACTCAAGATGATTTAATCTTTATGTGGAGCCTGGGGAACTGACAAGGAATTAAACTGACTTGATGACTGAAAAAAATTTAGAAAGTAAAACAAGTTAAAATGATCCTAATGATGACTGTGATTCAGAACAATCCATTAGTGACAACAACAGAAAAATGTTAACAAAAAACTAACAAAGTACAGTAACAAAAACTGAAGATTCTAGTAGTAAGACTTATACGCTGGTTAGACATAACTGGTAATTAATTCAAACTGGTAATTAATTCAAATTAATTAAAACAAAAGATTATTCAAAGAATCTTCAGCAGCTCTAAAAAATGTTCCTAACCTCAACAAATTTGGGTGCATGAAACTGCCCCAAATTTGGGAGACTTTCATTATGAGAACTTCAGCCCAACTGCCAAGACTACCAAATTAGCCTGCAAGAGAGCACCATTAGGAATTTAGGAACAAAATTAGTTTCTTACTTTCTTCCTCATTTGCTTTGTTAGTTCCTTAGTGCACATACCATATCTTTATGTTCCTGAAGATAGCAATGTGACATTGCCAAAATATAGAAGTGATTCATTAAAGTTATCTTTAATTAATATACTTTATATGCGTTGTTAATTCCGTAAATTAATTACCAGCAAAAACTGAAGAGTAAACTGGAATGATAAACAGGATTCATATAAATATGAACAAGAAAAACATATATTTGATTTAAGGAATTGCTTCATAGTGAAATTGGGGAACTGGAAAATGAAGGCAGTGAAGCAGGCGCAATAATGAATGCTTGGAATCATTTCAAGGAAATACTGCTTGAAATATCAGAAGGCCTAATACCTCCAGAAAATAAGGATTTTTATTAAAAATGTTTATTAATATTATAAATTACTGCATGTGAACCAACTTGGAGTTTGAAGAATCACTGTGGGAGACCCATGATATTCACAGAATATTTATCATATCTTTCATTGAGTGCACTAACTAAGCATCCATTCACCACTAGAAATGAAAATTATAGTACTCACATCCTTGCAAATGATAGTCTTAATTTACAGAATGACCCCCCCCCCCCCACCTAGCCAGGTGCTGAAATATTTTCTTTGCATCAATTCCACAAAACCATTTTAGCAACTTAAATGTTTCCATCATATTCTGCTTTACTGTCTATCAACCAACTTTTGCAATCACAAACTCCCAATCTAACATCATAGGGAACATTCTACAGATCATTCATAATCTTGGTCATCACTCACCTCTGGATTCTCTTCACCACTTCCTCATCCCCAAGAAAGCCAGGTGACCAGAGATGAGCACAGTAATTCAAATGTGGCAGTATTAAGGCCTTATAAAGAGGAATGATAACCTTCTTATCTCTGCTTGTGTGTTTTTCAATAACCAAGTAATCTTACTGGCCACTTTTGCATATATCCTCTAAACTTCAAGTCACTGTCCACCGACACCTCTAAATCCATAGCTTCATTAATGAAATTGATGAAGACGGGGATTTAGCTATGTTGGTAGCACCCATTATCTTTGATCCATAGTACCAGCCTATTTAAAATCATCCTATAACTCAACATTGTCTTGATTAATTGTTAAGTTACACAATTTTTAATCATCTGCAAACAACTGAATATTTCTCTTCCAAATTATTTATATATATATCATTTACTTACAAATTCAACAGCAGTACTCCCATCTCTGTATGTTCCAATTTGTGTAACAGAGTTCCATTTGGTATTCTTTCAAACACCTTCATTTTAAATATCATTCTGCCATTGATACTATCTGCTCACTCCACCAACATTTCTCAGAACTTCTATATTTATGGTCTCTACTATTTGATCAAGGGTTTTATTTCTAACCTAGCTCTCAGATCAACAAGTTAAATTGGATTGAAGACTGTCTTGTATAGAGGTTTAGTTCTTTGACTAATTTTTCTTTTATTTCACATAAATTTATTCAACTGACTTCCTACCAGATAAGCTTTGTTTATTCTGTCATCTATATCTGTATTTAATTTGCCATCATTACCAAAAATTGTGTCTAAATTAAATAAAATGCACTGATTCTATTGATTCCCTATATGGCAATAGAATGAAAGAAAGAAAGAAAGTTCAGAGGACTTATGCAAAGGCGGCTAATAAAATTATTTGGTTATTCTGCAGTGTAGCAAAACAATTGTTTTCATTAAAAGAGAAACATTTTTAATTCATGATAGTCTTAAGTTAATGCCATCTTATTAAGAAGAGGGATAAATAAGTGCAACAAGAAAAAAAAAAAAACAGTAAGTGCATATTTATATTAGGAAAACAAAGAAGTTCTAACATGAGATTTTGGAATATACATTTTGAATAGTATTCTTGCTGAAAAAAAAATAATAAATAAATAAAATATATAAATAAAAAATAATAAGAAATTCACAGTATTTAAGTTCACTCAAAGAAGATAGGATGGAAAACATTTAATTGATATGTGCAATTTTCTTTAATTGCAAATAAAAAAACTTAGAAACTGAAGAGAAGTTTGTTATTCTTTATGTTGACAAGGAAAATAAATTATGCTGGATGACTATGTTCTGTTATCTAAATTAAAGGTATGCAGAGATAAAAGATTTTCTTATTCTGGAATGAAAGAGAGAACATAGAGACTGCACTGCTGAAAAGCAAAGAATCTCAATGATCAAAGAGGTCAGACAAATAAAACATTTGTTTAAGTTTCCAACAACTGCAAAACAAGAATCTACCCTCCTCCCACAACATTTGGTCATGTCTGACTAGAACAGAAAATGAAGTAATATTATCTGGAGAATATAGGATAATATGCAGTTCAATGATATCATTTTCTGAATGGGAAAGATATCAGAAATATATGGAAAACACTGGAATGATGTTTAAAGGTAGTATCTGAATGTGTCCCTGGAGTTCACAGAACAAATAGGGTGAGAGTAAAATGTTGTGTTACCATATTAGGCAAGAGATCCATTAAAAAGAAGATGATGTGGAAGGACTATCGTGAGAAGAGTGAAAGTAGTTATAAAATATATAAAAAGTATGCCAGAGAAGTTATGAGTATTGTCAGAAAACCAGGGTGCAAAAGAAATTGGCTATGCAGGATTAAAGATGCAACACAAAAGAATTTTATTGCTATGCTGCAAGTAAAATCAAAAACGCATGTAGAAGAATAACTTTAGTGAATGCAAATGATAGTCTTGCGTCAGAAGCAGATGTGATTGTTCATTTAATGAGCACTCACTTTGATAAGATCTATTGGCAGATGTATGTAACATGGTGCACAATGTTACTACTAAGTGGGTGAAGAGATAAAGGTGCATAAATAATTGAGATTCATAAAAATTCATCAAAAGACAGTTTACCAAATGGCAATTTATTGAATAAAAACAATTAATTGAACAAAAAATAAACGAATTGCAATTTATTGAAAAAGCAATTTATCAAATAAACAATTTGTTGCAAATGATAAAAAAAAAAAAAAAAAAAAAAAAAACACAATTCACGACTAATTTTTTGACAAATTCCTTCATAATTCATCGAAAGATGAATTTTCTTGAAAACTGTTTGTTTTAAAGTGTTCAGTATGAATACCTAATGTCACCCAAGATGTAGTCAACATATGTAGGTGGTCATTGAGATGTTATAATTATTTTGTATTTTGCAACATTATTCTATAAATGCACCTGCTACTTCATTGTGTAGATAGTAATTTATCTCCAGACAAAGTTCATTCTACCTAATTTTTTCACAACAACAATGATCAGATTGAAATCAAAACTGACCGATTTTAATATAGATCTTAACGATAAAATTTCATCTAGCCAGAGTGGAATTATTAATATCATTTCCAAACTTCTTTATTGAGATTTTAAATAAAAGTGATCCTGTTAGAATTAAAACTGAACCATATAGACTCCTTGTGCATTTTACAAATTCTGACATTTGCACATATTGCACAAAATCAGAGTTATTGCAATATATAATTTCAATATGTTGTTTCTTTGTAACCCCAAACATAAATGAACTGAAAACTGGAATGGTTCGACAAATTTTTGTAAAAGGTTCAAATACCAAATCGGAGTAAAATTCATACTGTATAACTGGTGCGAATGCGTGTGTGCACGGGCATCACATACTAATACTACTAATAATAATGGAACCTCTGTAATTCAGTTAGTATAAATGAAGTCCTTTAGTTAGAAAGGCCTGAGTATGAATACTATGTATGATGAGAAGAATTTTTATTAGTCTTCATCAACCAAAGGCAAATTTTCTGGTCTCGTATGGAGATGGCATGGTTTTGACTCCCATAAAGTCGGATGTTTCATCCCACAAACCAGATTCCACGAATATACACATCTATATAAACACTTACCAAATAAGGAAGACAATGGGAAAACTATCTTGTTCTCTAATTATTTCCTAGTAAAATAGCATTGCTACCCCACCAACCATTCAGTTAAGGAGAGAGGAGGATATAATAATTAAGAGGGAATAAGGGGGAATAATAATTAAGATTTTTTACATAATCTTTTCCAGATTGTGTAAAATACAAATAAAATACTCGAAATACATATGCTGACTGAAAGGAATATCCCTGGAAAAAAATAAAATTCCACATACATCTACGTAACAAATATAAAAGGGATATCATGCTATACTTCAAGTACATCACAAGTTAATCCATTAAAACTGAACAGATAGCAGGGTTTTTTCTCCCAAAAACTCGGGTTTTTCATCCCACATACGGACAAATTGGCCCTTCAGAGCACACGCAATTTACAGACAAAAAAATACTAGTTGTGGTGGAGGTGGGCAGTAGATGGCATTGATGGAGATGATTCATAGTAGAGGTTCGATGCAGTGGTTGAGACAGTTGTAGGTGTCCTCCTGCGATGAGTCATCGGACTCCTTGGAGGTGTCAGGAATAATAATAATATTAATAAAAAACTGCAGTTCTTTTTGATAAATACACTTCACGTCTTATAATTAATTTTTGGCAAACTGATCATTCGATGATTCATTGTTTCAACAAATTGTTGGTTTTCGATTAATTGCTGTTTGATGAATTGCTTTTTTGAGGAACTGCCTTTTGATTAACTGTTGTTTAATGAACTATTTTTTGATTAATTTTTTTTTCTCATTAAATTGCCTTTTGATAAATTTTCTGGATACCTAAAAATGAGGTTTCACAGCAATTGTATAACCCGTTGAATCAGAAATAGGGCTAGGTGGGATATCAGAACATGTGCTAAACAAATGGTCAGCAGAAAAGGCTAGGCATTTGACAGGTTTGTATAACTTGAGTCTCAACTCAAGACAGATCTCACAGGAATGTATAACAGTTCCACTGTATAAAGGTAATGCAAAAACCAATGTGTTTAACTAGTGTGTTGGTGAAGATTTTAGATAAGTTGGTAAGAGATTTGCATACAGAAATGAGTTGACAGACAAGCTATACTTTGCAAAAAAAAAAAAAAGCATGGGTTTACTAAAGGGAGGCAAGATTTAAGCAAATTTCTTGCATTTTATAATGTTACGGCTGAGTTGAATAAATGGAATGCATCACTATGATACTGTTAAACTTTGCCAAGGATACTATAGGATACTGCATGAAAGGCTGTTGCATAAAATAGGAATGAAATATGGTGGGTGTGAATCTACCGGATACCACAGGGATCAGCACTTGAACCATTGTTATTCATTCTACACATTAATGATATTGGGAAGGACTTGATAGAAAATTTTCAATTGTGTGCTGATGAGGTTAAGGAATTTGGGATTATGATGGATAGGAAACTGAAGTTCAAAGGTCACATTGCAAAAACAACTGAGAGAATATTGCACTGTTGAAATGAACACTGACGTGTAAAGATGAGGAAGTTATTTTGTTTCTTTTATAAGGCCTTGATTTGGTCTCTAGGTTTGGAGAAACTGTGGAAAAGGAAGAAAGAAGAGTAACAAAGATTTTGTTACTCTTCTTACATCCTCAAAGCTTACATATAAACTTCGAGGATGAAAGCAGAGAAATTAGTTCTCATCCAAGATGTATCATATGTAACCAAATGTATGTAATAACTGTAACAAAAGTATGCAATATAGAGTGATTATATCCATTGATATTGTATATATAGTGTAAAAATTGCAAAGAAACATTTGTAATAATCATCATTATGAATATTATAATAATATACGTTGTAAACAGTTATTGTTATTATTATTATTTAAAAAACTTTTAGTACGAGAAAGTATTTTTTATGCATAATTGTGTTCCTATTATGTATATAATTTATCTGAGAAATAATAATAAAAAAAATAAAAAAAATTGTTATGCTAAACTTAAAAAGTATACATTTGTGTGTATGTCTATGTGGAAAAAGAGACCAAATATTAAAGAGATGTATTAGAAAAGGGTTACACAACAGTGATCAATCACTATTTATACCAGTAAAAATTGAATACAGTCTGCATCTCAGAGATGTTTAACTTTGATTTTTATCTAAATCAATAACAAATCAATAAACTGTCTCTTAGATGAAGTTAATATTGAAAGGTGATATTGAATGGCATAATAGTGAGAATGTGTCAGAGGAGAGGATTGGAATATGTGGATGCTTGGAGTGCATTTGAGAACAGAGAGGAATTGTATGCGAGAGACTGTTTGCATTTGAATGAGGAAGGACGTAGGCATCTGGAGAGATTGCTGTTCAAAACAAGTCACTGTGTCCCAGTGTGGATGGTAGCAGGGGTGGCTTCTTGTGGGAATGGGTACTTGGAAGAAGGGGGAACGACATCAGGTAACGCTGAGCCCAGTAGTCTAGAGGGGGATAATGCTGGGTATAGAAACAATGGCATTATTATGCTTTATACCAATGCCAGGAGTATCTGTAATAAGGGAGAGGAATTGGTGACACCGATAGCATCAGCCTGGCATGTCAACAAGATTATTGGGATCACTGAGACTTGGTTGACAGAAGAGGATATAATAACAGGAATAGAAGTTGCTGGGTACAGCATTATCAGCAGGATAGGAAGGGAAGGCGTGGTGGTGGAGTACTGCTTATGATAAGTGACGACCTATCATAAGCAGTATGATAGGTCGTCAAGCCTTCCAAAGCCTCCTCTAAGAGTGGAGGCTTTGGAAGGCTTGACACTGATTTTGAAAGCATATGGTGTGAGGTGGAGGTGGGCAACATAGGATATTTAGTGGGGTGTTGCTACAGACCAAGAAGCACAGAGGGTGGGGACCAGGAGATGTTGAGACAGTTGAGCATGGCAAGTGTAAGAAGAATGATTGTTATGGGAGATTTTAACTACAGTAGTATAAATTGGGGAGAGGAAGATGCATGTAGCAATAAGGGAATAGAATTTCTAGAATTCTTGAGGGACAAATGTCTTAGGTAACATGTAACAGAAGGAACAAAAGGTTCAAGAGTTTTGGATTTGGTTATAACATCAGAAGAGTTGATAATAACTGAGATGACATCTCCCCCACCAGTTGGGGAGAGTGACCATATGGTTTTGACTTGGAAAATGAATAGACATGCAGGAGTATCAAAGAGACGGGAACTTATATGGAATTATAAAGCAGATGATTATAATAGTCTTAGAAGTCAACTTGGAGAAGTTTCATGGAGGGAAGATTTGGAAGGCCAGATATCATTAGTGCTTGGGAAATTGTGAAGGAACATTTGTTAGCAGCAATGGTAAGTTGTATTTCACGAGTGAAGAAGAGGACACAATTTGGAGTAAAGTGGATGACAAACAATATTAAACAGGAACTGCATGCGAAAAAGAGGCTATGGAAGAGATGTAAGGAGACAGGTGAAGAGAAGATGCATGAAGAATATAAGACACAGGCCAGGAGAGTGACTAGTATGGTAAGGAAGGCGAAACTGGAATATGAGAAAAGATTGGCCCTTAGATATAAGGAAAATCCCAGGGAATTTTTTTACTTATGTGGCCAGTAGGAGGAGAAATGACTGTGACTGATGCAGAGGAAATAGTAGAATTGTTCAATGAACACTTTATTGAAGTATTTCATCCTGGAGGAGTAAATTTGAACACTAGAGAGATAGAGCAGGTTCGAGGTTTAGAGGTGCAGGAGGACAGTGCGTTCCAAATACTGAGTACTCTGGATGTCAGTAAACCTGTGGGACTGGATGGTATTTCACCACGAGTTTTGAGAGAATGTGCTAAAGAACCGACAGCTTCTTTGACCTGGCTTTTCAATCAATGGCTGGCTGCGGGAAAAGTGCCCATGGAATGGAAGGAAGGTAAGATAGTGCCATTGCATAAGGGCGGTAGCAGACTGGAAGTGTCTAATTATAGGCGAGTTTTTGTGTTATTAGTTAATAAGATCTTGGAGAAACTAGTGAGGGACCATATACAGCATTGGGCAGATGAGGGTAATGTTATCTGTGAGAGTCAAAATGGATTTGTGAAGGGGCGCTCTTGTTTTAGTAATATGCTAGCCTTTTATAATAAAGTTACAAGCGTATTAGATGAGGGAAAGGCATATACTGCCATTTTCCTAGACTTAGCAAAGGCATTTGACAGGGTGCCACATGATAAGCTGATACTCAAGTTACAGCACATTGGCTTGGATGCCAGATTGGTCATCTGGATTCAGGATTGGCTGTCCGATAGGTATCAGAGAGATGTGTATGGTAAAGCAATATTAAAGAGGCAGAAGGTTACAGGTGGGGTTCCACAGGGTTCAGTACTGGGACCTATATTGTTTAGCCTTTATATGAATGACATTGTATGTGGATTGCAAGGGGATATTCAGTTTTTCGCAGATGATGCGAAGCTGGGGAGGGTTATTAGTAATAGTGCAGATGTGGTAGCCCTGCAAGAGGATTTGAATAAGCTAGATAGATGGACAAATGAATGGGGATGTCAGTTTAATGCAGTAAAATGTAAGGTCTTGAGGTTTGGGACACATCGATGGAAAGCTGCATACTCTATGGGAGGAGTTATACTGGAGGAAGTAGGGGAAACAAGAGATCTGGGGTTGATGATTGATAGAATCCTGAAATTTAGAGGACTTATTGCAAAAGTGGTGAAGGTAACACAGAGGATTGCTGCAATAATGAGAAGGACACTGACCTGCAGCCATTGAATAAGACTGATCAGACCACACTTACGACTATTGTTCTCAGGATTTGAAGGGGATAAATTAGCTGTGGAAAGGGTACAAAAGCAGATAACAAAGATGGTGTCAGGACTGTACAATGTTAGTTATGAGGATCGGCTGAGGGAGTGTGGACTGCAGAGTTTGGTGGATAGAAGAAGGAGAGGTGATATGATTGAGACTTTTAAACTGTTGAGAGGTGGTTACAGGGTTGACACTGGGGAGTTCTTTTGCTTGGTTGAACAGTGGGAAGGAATGATGACAAGGTACCATCCCTAGAAGTTACGAAAGGAAACAGTGAGAAAGAGGGTGAGGAGTGGTTTTTTGCATGGAGGGTGGTTGAACCATGGAATGCATTGCCTGATAGAGTGGTGAGAGCGAGAATGGCCAATGCCTTTAAGGAGTGGCATGATAGACTTTGTGTTAAAACCTAGGAGAGACTTCCTTCGATGAGTCTTTTGACTCCATGGAGGCCTGAATAATAATAATGTTTTCTTCCAAGACTTTATGGTCTTCCTAAACTACATAAAGAAAATGTTCCATTAAGACCTATAGCAAACTGCATAGGATGTCTGACTTACAAAATTTTAAGATATATATCTAGTTTACTCTTTGTGTTTGCAAGAAACTGCTTCATCATCAAATTCTTGACATTTACCCTCAAGGGGTGTACAGGATATGATAGTACTACATGAAAATTAAAATTTACTTCATTACTGACTTCCTATCTACAATTTTCCTCCAAATCAGTCTGTTACCTGTCAAGACTCCACTATTATTAGGTCTTATATTTCTGTCTTCTAAGGCACTTTTTTTACTGTATCATTCCACCTACATCTTGTACACGTGGATAGGCTTATGTTTTACCAGACAGTTTTGTAATAGATTTCACGGTTTGATATGAACACAGATGATTAAGAAAATAGCTATTTATTAACTTAAAGCTAATATTTCGCTGGTCTTATATCCAGCATCTTCAAAGCCCACAACACAAAGTTGTTTGTTACAAATGCAAAACAACCACAATCCGGTGTAACAGTGGGGCTAGTAAAAGTAATTGCAGCATGCAACACAAGACTAAAGTCCTAATATGGCGCCATCTAGGTTTAAAAAAAAAAAAATCAAAGTTTTGAAATAGTAGTCCAAATGATAGTCTTAGAAAGTTTGAAAAAATGAAATAAAATAAAAGTAATAAATATTAATTTGGTCTTAAGATGACTGTCTCCCAAATCTTTGGTAGATTTATACAGCCATACTTATTAAGGTTTGGAGTATGTTTTAAGGCTTCTGTTGATTCCAGGAACAACCTCTCTGACTTGTAGAAGCTTCTGTGCATTACTTTTGTTTCTTTCCAATTGATCCTGTGTGCATGGGTATCCAAAGCAGGGTCTGCCAGACCCGACTTGCCATAGCAAAAGTTTTGGATATATTTTTTTGTGTTCACTGAGGTCGATGTCCACAGTTCTTCCTGTCTGTCCGTAGTAGGCTTGATGGCAAGAACAGGGCACTTCATAGACTCCTGGATGTGATAAAGGAGTGCATTTGTCGTTAGGTGAATGGATAAGAGTTGCTAATTTTACATAAGGTTTAAATACTGTGCGTAGTTGGTGTTTGTTAAGAATCCTAGATATCTTTTCAGATGTGCCTTTAACGTATGGGATGGTGATAGTTTTGTTGTAATCTTTTGTGGTAGATAGAGGGGATTTCTGGGTAGCATTTAGTATGTTATCTATTTTATGGGGATTATAACCGTTGGTTAAGAAGGCGTGTCCATAGGTGAGAAAGTTCAGCAGTGAGAGCAATGTCATTGGAACAGATTCCTCTAGCTCTATGGGTTAGTGTTTTTAAGATACCATATTGTTGAGAAGGGTGATGGTGTGAATGTTTGTGTAAGTATCTCCCTGTATGTGTGGGTTTTCTATAAACCGAAAATCATAAGGAACCTTCTGGAAGACGTGTGATCAGTGTGTCCAGGAAGAGTAGGCAGTCATTGGCTTCTAGTTCCATTGTAAATTTGGGTGCTGGCTATTTAGATGCACTAAAAATGTATTCAATGTGTCTGGGCCATGTGGCCAAATAGCAAACACATCATCAACATAGCGTAGTCAGAGACTAGTTTTGAGAGTGGCTATGTTGATAGCTAATTTTTCCAGATGTTCTATGTAGAAATTGGCTAAGTGGGGAGAAAGGGGCAAACCCATAGCTGTCTCATCTAATTGTTTGTATATTTTCCCTTTCAAAGAAAAATAGCCTGCCTGTACTGTGAATTTAAATTGCTGAAATATATCTGGGGGAAATTGTGAATTTAGTAAGTTAAGTGTTTCAATCAGTGGTACGTTAGTGCATAATGAGGTGATATCAAAACTCACAATTAGGTCTGAACTATTTAAGGTGTGTTTTCTAAAATACTTTTTAAGTGATTAGAATTTTTAACAAAAGAGGAAGAATTGTTTGTGTAAGCGGTTAGTAATTTGGCTACATATTTAGCTAGTTTATATGTTGGACTGTTTATCCTATCTACAATAGGACGCAAAGGTGTATCTTGTTTGTGTATTTTAGGAGCACCATATATTCTCGGTTTTTTAACGTGCAAGGGTTTGAGTTTTTTGACAATTTCTTTTGGCCAGGAAGCGACTTTGTTCAATAACTTGCACACCTTATTTTTTTGTGAGTTGGTGGGATCTCGATTTATGTGATATGTAGACCAGTCTTGAAAAAAAAAAACACCTATATCCTGGTCTTCCTCTGAGGTCTTTTTCCTGCCAATCTGATAGAGAACACTTGTTTTGCTAATCTATCCTCTCCCATTCTGTTTAAGTGACATATCACCTGAGATTAGCTCTGCTAACAATATCAAGTTCTTTCCTAATATCCTCATTTTTAATATGATATTGCCACTGATGCCATCTGTTAACGCACCTAATCTTTCTCAGGACTCTCATATCTGCGGACTCTAGTCTTTAGTCAAGTGTTTTACATCTGATCCAGCTCTCAGATCAATAAGTTAAAATTGGTTTGAACACTGTCTTGTATATAGCTAATTTAGTGCTTTGACTAATTTCTCTCTTCTTCCATATAAATTTATTCAGCTGACTTCCTACTATATCAGCTTTGTTGATTCTGTTGTCTATTTTCACATTTAATTTACCATCTTCATTAAAAATCGTGCCTAAGAAGCTGAAATGTTTTACTTGTTCCATAGGTTCTCCATTCACAATGCAGTTGATATTTTCAACGTTTCTGCTTATTTTCATTCTCTTTGTCTTGTTACTGCTGAATTTCCTACTATGTCTATTAGAACAGTTATTCAATTCAGTCAGGGAATCTTGCAGGCTTGTAGTGGTTTCATTTAAAGTATAACATTATCTGCATAAAGCAAAGAGCTGACATTAACATCTCCAATTTTGATATCAGGTATAATACCACTTTCCTTCATAATGTGATCCATATAGATTGAATAACAGAGGGGATAATGTACATCCTTGTCTCACACTAGATTTAACATAAACCATCTTCCTGTACTTCCTTCAATTCTAACTGCTGACTTACAACTCAAATAAAGACTAAATATTGCTTGATATAATGCTCCACTGATGCCATACAACTGTAGCGTTTTGACTAGCTTCTCCCTTGGCACCTCGTCATATGCCTTTTGCAAGTATAGAAAACTTACATACAGATCTTTGTTATATTCCCATGATTTCTTAACTATTTGGGGGGTAAATTGAAAATCTGATCCCAAAAGCCACTATTTGGCCTGAATCCAGCTTGTTCTTTACCAAGCTTCTCTTCCACAATCCTTTTCAACCATTTCTCAAGTATACTTGCATAAATCTTACCAAGAACTCTCAGTAGAGAAATACCTTTGTAATTCTCACATTCTGTGTTTTATTTTCCTTTTTATATATGGGTACTATGAGAGCTCTACTCGAATCATCTAGAATTCGTTCCTCTGTCCAGGACCTCTGAACTATGCAGTGCAGCCACTGTAAGACTTTTATATCTCCATTCTTGAGCATTTCTGGTCGAATATCATCTACTCCAGCTGCCTTTCCACATTTCAGACTTTTGATGGCTTTTTCTACTTCAAGTATGGATATGTATTCCTGACTGTATGCCTGTTGAGTATTTTTTTATCACTGTGCTGTCATGACTGCTAGTTTAATTTAGCAATTTTCAAAGTAATTACTTCATACTTCAAGGATATCTTTTTCTCCAGTTTTCATATCACCTTTGTCATCTCTAATTCCTTGTACAGCACTCTTTCCTCCATTTCTGAGCTTCTTCCACAACCGCCAGAATATCTTGCCACCTTCTTGATATTTATTTATTATGTTCTTACCAAAGTCTTCCCATGACTTTTGTTTAGCTAGTTTTACACAGTGTTTAGCTTTCTTACATTTCTCTCTGTATTCTCTAAGAGCACAGGTGACTTATTTGCCAGGAACTTTCTATATGCTTTCTTCTTTTCCTTTGGCATCTCTTTAACTTCCTGTGTCCACCTTGGAGTTCTGATTTTACTATTTGCAGACAACCTTACCAAGTGTCTCTCTCTGGCTGAATCAATCAATGTTTTCTTCTGAATCTCCAAGGTTTGATTCCTGTTCTCAAACTCTTTCTACAGTTCACATCTGAGAGCTGCTCAACTTTTATTCGCTTTAAAATTTTGAAGATGTTCTTCTTTTCAATATGAAATTCAATTCCATTCTGCTGAAGACTAAATGGTGATCACTTCCAATTTCAAATCCTCTGTAAACTGAAGTGTCATGTACCAGAGAGAAAACATCACTATCAACAATAACATAGTTAATCAATCAAACTGCTTCTTTCATAAAAAAAAATTCAACAGATTTCAAGAATAAAATTTCAGGATTTTCCTTACAACCCACAGATCTTCTAGTAAGTTTTGATGTAGTTTCACTCTTTACAAACATTCCACTGACTGATACAAGTGAATTATTTCATAACTTCATTACTTCAGGTGGTATTTTGTTTGAAGGTTTGTGAAAAGAAAGCTCCCAGTTCAGATAAGTTTTTTATTACTAATTAATTGTAAACAAGTGTGTTTATTTTTAAGCGTTAAGGTAGAAGTTGTGCACTTGCAGTGTTTGTACTATGCATGAAATTATTTAAGTTTGTTGATAAAATTGTTAAACATAGCATACTGATAAAACATGGTGATGAGAGGCAAATAATTGAGGTCTGTGCAAAGACAAAAGTAGACGGTGTAGATTTCTCAGATATAGTATGGTGCCGTGAATGTAACATGTATGGGTAGTAAGATGTAGAGAGGCTGAATAAGAGAAAAGAACGAGAGCAAGCATGTAGAAAATGCGACATTCAGAGAGACCACAAGACTTGCTTAAATATGAGTAGGGAACATGGTGTTGTAACTGATACAGCAGTTGAAGATTGTGCAAATGTGCAAAGTGTATGTGGAAATGATAGTGTGGAAAAAAGTTAGATGATGAAAAAGCAGGTGATAATTTATACAATGCTAAAAACCAGAGCGAATTAATGATAAAGTGGGTATTAATGATGTGGAAAAACTGAGTGCATATAACAGTAAGGTAACAAGTGGGACTAATGGTGAACAAGTGTGTGTGTGACTGGCGATAAAATAGTAAGAGTGAATCAGCGAAAAAAGGACACAAGGTTTGCAAGCCGAGTTGGTGAATATGAGGCAGATGTGGAGTGAAAAGAAAACTATAGATATGTATGGAAGAATGAAGAAGACAAAAACAAATTATGCTATTTTGAAAATGGTAAAGACCACTGGGTGGCATTGTAAGATAATTTCATTATTAGAGGTGTGGTAAACGAGAAGATGCACAAGGTTTATTTTCCTGGAGGTAAAATGAATAGTGATTGAGGCATTGGATATGAGGACTAAATGAGCAAGGAGTTAGCAGTGGTAGCAGGGACAAATGACTTCACTGTAAACAAGGACAATGTAGGGTTAGATATTAGGAGGTCATTGAGAAGGATAAAAGTGTGAGAGGAAAGGCACTCAGCATACTGCCCAGGTATGACAGCGATGAGATGAGACAGAGAGCAAGAATTATGAATCATAGTTTAACAGATGTGTGAAGAGAAAGGAGTGCAGCTTGTTAATGTGTGCAATGAGTCTGAAAGAAGAATTGAACTGTATAAGAGTGAAGGGCTTCATTTGAATGGTTTGGGTGTGAGTCAATTGGGGAGATTTCTGCAGGAAGGAAGAGTAATGAGTGCAGAGAATGAATCTGAGCAAGTAGTGATGTGAAAAAACAGGAGAGTAAGGGAGGAGAGATTGAGGTGATGTTTATGAATGAAGAAGTAGTAGTGAGTGAAGACAATGAGAGAACAAATGTGCAAGAAAAAAAGGGAAATGGGGAGACTCAAAATGAAAAAGGTTGATGCACCAAGGGGTGCATCAACCTTTTTCATTGCTTCTTTCATAAAAAAAAATTCAACAGATTTCAAGAATAAAATTTCAGGATTATCCTTACAACCCACAGATCTTCTAGTAAGTTTTGATGTAGTTTCACTCTTTACAAACATTCCACTGACTGATACAAGTGAATTATTTCATAACATCATTACTTCAGGTGGCATTTTGTTTGAAGGTTTGTGAAAAGAAGTGTATGTGAGTATAGACAAAAAGGGAAGGGGGGATGACCTGGGATGTATGGAAAACAATTTGATTTGAAGAGTGCGGGGGGGGGGGGGGGGAAGACAAGTCAGGAGAAAAAGAAATGGCTCCAGGGAAGTATGGAGGTTACATCTAATAAGTGGTATCAGTGCAACTTGTTATAGAACCAGGAATGAACTGTTATCTGAGTTTGATCACACAAAAATTGTTGAAATAAATGGTTGGATGAGTATGGCATCCTGACAGCAATAGAGATAGAAGGGTATAGGTATTTCACGAAGATAGAAAGGATTAAAAGGAGGTAAGAATGCTATTGATGATAGAAAAAGAGTTATGCCCATACAAGGTAGAGATGCAAGAGGGAAATAGTGGTACTGGTTTTAAGGGAGTATGGTGCAAGACAGAGCTGAACAGAATGAAATACCTTCTTGGATGTTGCTATAGACATGGTAACATGGAAGATAGTGAACAGGAAATGTACCAGCAATTAGCCAAGCAAATGGAAAGGGGTGATTATTATGGGTGATTTTAATTATGGCAATATAGATTGGGATGACGAGATAGCAACTGGAAGTAAAGAAAATGAGTTTCTTGAGTTTTTGAAGGGCAACTACCTCAGGCAGTATATAACAGAGGTCACATGAGGATTCAAGGTCTTGGATATGATAATCTCATCTGATGATATTATTATACCTAAGGTGTCAAAATCTCTCTCCAGTTTGTGAGAATGACCATGAAGTGATTAAATGAGGAAACGGTACATGTGGAACTATAGGGCTGGTAATTATGAGAAGTGCAGGAGACAGCTTGGAGTTGTAGTATAGAATGAGGAGTTAGGTGAAAAGAGATCAGTGCATTGGGTGAAATTCAAGATTCAACTATCTAGTAGAAGTAATGCCTAAATTTATTCCAAGGATCAAAAGGTTAAATAAGCTACATGTGATATGAATGAATTTAGAGATTAAGAATTCATTACAGACAAAAGAGGCATTATGGAGGCAACATAAGAGGAGTGATAATAATCAATTTTATGAGGAATATAAAGAACAGGTAAGGAGGGTAACTCGGTTGGTAAGAGTAACAAAAGTCTACTATGAGCAGTTATTAGCTAATGAAGCAAAAAAAAAAAAAAAAAATTCCATAGAGTTCTTTTGATATGTAGCCAGAAAAAATAAGAATGATTATGGTAGGATGGCAATGATTGGAGAAAATGGTATAAGGATAACTGATGGAGAATATACTTGAGATATTCAAAAAGCAGTTCATAAAAGTCTTTCATCCTCGTGAATGTGACATCATGGAAAGTTAGAGCAGTGGATGAGAAGGAGAGACTGACTGTGAGTGAGGAAGAGGTACATGGGGAATTAAGCAAACTTGATATCAAGAAGGCAGTGAGATTTGATATATCCTATGTATTTTGAAGGAATGTGCCAGGGAGTCGACATCTTCCTTGACATATTTCTATGATATGAGTCTTACATTGGGTCAAGTACCAAAGGAGTGAAAGGAAAGAAAGATTGTATCTCTTCATAAACAAGGTTTATTTTATTTAGCATATGATGATACAACAGCTATGAGGCCCGTTTTATAGGGAAGTATGGCACCATCTCAATCCCCCTAATTTTATCCGGGCTTGGGACCGGCATAGCTGATGAATCTGACTTATGGTTGGGCCTTAGGTATTCCTGAATGTAATCCGTGTGTGTTCACGGGACTAGTTTGCCTGTTCTGGGGAACGAAACCCCCAGGTTTCGGGGTGATCCTACCTCCGTATGAGACCGACTAACTCACCTTTTGCTGAAAGAGACCAGAAAAGGTTCGTCACAGAATCAAACACAGGTCTTAACAACCAAAGGGCTTTGTCTATACTGACTGAGCTATGAAGGCTCCATAAATGAGTTGACAGAATTCTATGTGAATGATAGATTAAAGTGTGGGAAAGACTGGTGAGAATCAGAATCGGGTTGGCAACAATAGTATTATCTTGAAGAACAGCACAGATTTACTAAAGGGAGGTCATGTTTTAGTAATCTACTTACTTATTACAATAAGATGAGGGCTTCATTGGACAAAGGAGATGGATACACAGTGATATACTTGGATTTTGCACAGCTTTTGATAGATTACTGCATGATAAGTTGATAGTCAAAGAAGAGCAGATGGAGTTGGATATTAGACTAGTGCAGTGGATTGGAGATTGGCTGTCTAATAGTATCAACAAGTTGTGTATGGGTGAGCAATAATCCAGAAGAGGAAAGTCACTGCTGGTTTGTCTCAGGGGTCTGATTTAGCGTTATTGTTGTTTAACATGTATGTTAATTATACTGGGGATATCGTTAACATATAGGCAAATTTGAATGGGGATATGATGCAAAGTTGGGACAAACTATGAGGAGTTGAGCAGATATTGTAGTCTTACAAGTAGACTTGAATAGACTGAGGGAATGAGCACAGGAGTGGAAATACTAGTTGAATATTGTGAAATGAAGGATTTTAAATTTTGGAAAACAAAGATCAAATGTGAAATTTACTCTTGGTGGGGATATTGTAGGAGGTGGAGAAAATAAGAGATCTTGAGGTGATGCTGGATAAGGATCTGAAATTTAGAGGACATATTGCCAAAATTATGGTGACAACACAACTAATTCTGGGAATGATGCAGAGGATACTGACTTGTAGAAGTAAGGCAATTCTTGTTCCATTGATTAGGTTGCATATGGACTACTGGGCACAGATTTAGTCACCTGGTTTTCAAAAGGATGAAGAGAGGTTGCAATGGGTCCAGAGGCAATTGACTAATGTAGTTTCTGATCTCTGGAATGATGAATATTAGGAAAGTTTGAGAAGATGAATTTACAGAGTCTAGTGGATAGAAGGAATAAGGGTGATGTGATAGAGACATAACATGATTAGGGGTTGTTATAGGATTAACGATCAAGAGGTTTTTTCATAAAATGGTGGAAGTTGGGGAGAACAAGAGGCTATCCCTGGTAGCTATATTACACCCACAGGTGTAATATAGCTACTTTTCTGCTCACACCCAAGGAGGGTGTGAGCAGGGAAGTGAGAAGATTTTTTTCATGAAGAGTTGTGAAAGACTGGAATGCACTGCCTGAGAGCCTGGTGTTTGCAGAGAATTTGAATGTGTTTAAGGTGTGGTATGATGAGTTCTATATATGATAAAAGGGACCTCCTAAATGAGTCTGCAATGACTTGTAGTAAGGAGATTCTGGTTCCACTGTATAAGGTTCTGATTAGGCCACATATGGACTACTCTGCACAGTAGTCCATATGGGGGGGATATTATTCTTATTAATAGTAATGATTTCCTCCTGATATTGTAAATTTATTTGCCTTTGTCATTATTTCAGGATACTTCAGTTGTCAGAACAAGTTATACATGCAGATAGAGGGAACAGCTATGGGGTCTCCCACTTCCCCTACTCTAGGCTAATTACTTATGAACATTTTGAACAACATAATCTCAATGTTTTGTTGTACGGAACTCATCTTTGTCTAATCTTCATGAATGTCTTAAAAAAATAAGTTCAGTAAACACAAGAATCAAATTTATCCCAGAAGAAGAAAACATTTTTGTTTTTTAGTTATTATTTTCTTGACCTTTATGGAGTCACAAGATTTGTCGCGGGAGGTCAGCACTAGTCAAAACATAGTCTATCATCATCGTCTTTTCATGCCTACTGGCACATCAGGCTGCAATGCTGGTTTTCCATCTGACCCTGTCCCTCGCAGCTGCTCTTGCTTCTGCCCAACTCATCCATCTCACCTTCCTCATTTCAGATTCCATCATTCTTCTCCAAGTTAATTTTGGATGACCTCTAGAGCATCTTCCTTCTGGAGCCCAACTCAGTGCTATCTGTTTACCCCAATGCGAAGAACATGTCCAGTCCAGTCAATTTCCATCTTCTTAGGCGAATTGCTTTATCTATTGACTTGGAGAAGGATTTCTTTAAAAGTTTTCCTCGTTAGTGAGGGTATTTGTCCAGAAGATTTTTAGAATTCTTCATAAACATTTGTTTTGAAAAATGTCCAATTTATTACTTTGTGCCTTGATAAGTTTCTAAGTTTCAGAGCCATATAGCAGTACTGCTCGCACAATAGATTTATAGATATTAATTTTCACTTTAATTGTAATATTTGATGCTTCAAATAATTTATTTAATGACCTGAAACAATTTTTTTTTACAAAGAATTGCTTTAGCAATTATTTGTAAAACGTCTTTGTCGGTGCTGCCTTGTTTATTTATCCAAGGTATGTAAAAGTATCAACACCTTCAATTGTTTCATTTTTTTAACTTAATTTCTTTATTTGATTTTTGATTTATTCGCATGACCTTGGTTTTCTTCTTGTTTATATGAAGACCTAAAGTCTATCATACCAGTCCTTAACCTCGTACGTAGTATGCACCAGGCAATGCATTCCTTGCTATTATCACTCTTCATGCAAAAAAACACATTACTTGTCCTTTTTTACTCACTACCTCCTTTTGCAACTTCCAGGGATTGCCCTTTCTCTTGATCTAACATATGAAATATCTCCTCACTGTTAATATGATAATAACCCGTTAACAGCTTAAATGTCTCAATCTTACCCCCCCCCCCCACATATCTTCTACCCACTAAACTCTGCAGTCTGCAAGTCCTCAGTCTGTCCTCATAATCAACATTGTATAGTCCTGCTTTTATCATTTCTGTTATCTGTCTCTGCACACTCTCTTAAGGTTACTCATCCTCTTCACATCCTGGTGACCAAATCTGAGCATAGAAATTCAGATGTCATCTGATCAAAGCTTTATTACAATAGGATTAGCATGCTTTTATCTCTTGTGGTAAATTTTCTCCTCAAGATTGCGGCAATTCTCTGAGATGTTTTTCAAACCTTTGCAATATGTCTTTGAAACATCCACAATCAGTCTTCCCTTTCTGGACATTCCCATGCTATGTCAACCAAATGGCGGTCTATAATTCTCAGTACATGGCAAATACATTGATTCTAACTCACATTATCACCCTTGTCAGAAATATGGTGTAGGGCAGTAATTGTCAACGTATGGGGCACATACGTTGACAATGCCCCCTTTGGGGGCATGAAGAAAGTAGAATTTAAAAGGAACTACTTTATTGAGACAAAAGATTTAACGAAACAATTTATTGACACAAAAACATAAAATACACTTAAAAAAAAAAAAAAACCCACCATATTGAATAAACTAGTTACGCTTACAGGAACATATCAATATTGCAAAATACACCGAGAACTAATTAAAACTAAACAATAACAATGAATCTAAAAATTAATGGCTTCCTTGGGCCTGTGTTGCAGAGCAAAGCTTTTCATATGATGGTGATAAATTGGAAATTGATATTCTAAGTTCATTTTTTATATTTAACTGAGATCTATATTTTGTTTTTAAGGCAGCCAATGCAGAAAACCAAATTTTAAAAAGATAAGATGCAGGAAATGGCAAAAGTGCACGAAAAGCTCTTGACTTTAGTGCAGAAAATTCATCATCAACACCAGTCCAAAATTCAAACAGCAATTTAGATGCAAATTGTCTTGTTGCTATCTGTTGCTTTATCAAGCTGAAATGAGAATAATTGGTCACAAAGCTTTGACAAAAGTTGCTGCATATCTTCACATTTTTAACCAATTCACTGAGCAACAGTGAATTGGTTAAAACAGTGCATACCTCATTTGAAAGAGGTATGCACTGTAGTTGTTTAGTAAAACTTTCTCCAAGCAGAGTTTCACAATATCAATCACAAAAGCTTTTTGCATTTCAAAGCATTTCAGTTTGGCTGCAAAGACCTCTCAAGGTTTGTTAACATACTCCTCATGAAGTGTTTCCAAATGTCTTTAAGTTTATTTGGTTTCATGCTATTATTATTATTACAGGCAACTTCAAGGAGTCCTTAGACTCATTGAGGGAAAAATTTTAATGAAACATTTATGTATATGGTATCAGCTGCCAAAATTTTCGAACCAATAATGCACAGTGGTCATTCTTCATCATTTACTTCAGTCATTGTAAAACTGAAATATAAATATTCTGCTGCATACTTTCTTGATTTTACTTTCGGAGTGATATTCTGTGAACCTGAATTTGTTGATGCTCCACAGTCATCAGATGCCTACTTACGTCCATTTAAAAATTTATCCATTATTTCTACACTAGAAAAGATTGTTTTTATACCATGTATCACAGTTGTTGCAAATAATGCCAACCATCGACTTCTCACTGTTGCAGTGTTACCGCTGTCTTGCCATTTCAAGCCTTATTTATACTCACAGAAACATTTCCAGAACAACTGAGACTTCCCATGATGAAATCACTAATATTTCCAAAAAGCCAATATATTTCAATGGTCTGTGCAGTGATGCCAGATCTATACAATTTTTGAAAGATTTGATGACATATTTAAATTTGTATGAATATTAAAATATTTAATTCCTAGATTATTTTATTTATTTTTTGCTAACTTTTATGGGTTTTGTCAGTGTCTCAGCACAAGAATTGAAGTGGGGGGAGAGGAGGTGGAGCCACAAAAACTAATATTGAAAAATGGGGCACACATGAAAGAAGGCTGAGAAACACTGGTGTAGGGAAATCTCTGTCCACAGGGCTTATCAAATATGTTCAATAGATTCTCTTCTAAACAAGGAATAGTATTATGAAAGCTACCATTAACTCTAATGAATATGATATAAAAAATATCAATAAAATAATCAATAATTATCGCCTTCATCTTAACCTACCTCAAGAATAAGTTTACAGAATTTGTCTTTTATATGTTAAAGAAAAAATAGCAAAGTCTCTTTCCATCCAGTTCAAAAACCTTCCTTATCTTTCCCTCTTGCAGATTATGTTGTTATAGACAGCCTAGTTGTTTCGCACAAATCATCTTGAAGAACATCAAGAATACATTTCCCTTAAGACAATCAGTAAATCCAGTTTAACAAGCCATACCTTATCCATAAAATGCAGAATTCAGTGAAACAATACTAAAGTATTATGCAACAGCTATTTTCTTTTGGAAAGACTGTACAAAGAAAGCTGTGAAGCACATACTCAAATCCTAACCTTAAGAAAAACAAGTTTTTCTTGGAACATTTTACAGTATCAATGTGCGAATTGCTTTATATATGCATTCAAAAATGTTAAAGATTTATGGAGTGTTAGATCAATAAAAAGGAATGTATTAAAGTGTTAATAGTGCGATGAAAATCTAGGATGTTCCAAAAATAAGAACTGTGTTACCAGGAACAATCAGAAAATGGATGGAACTGCTTGCGACGGCAATAACAGAAGTGACATGGAAGAGTTAATGAAAATGAAGAGTCAGGTTAAATGTATGGAGGAGGACACTGAATGTTTAAAGAAGAGCATAACTAATGTAAATGACAAAGAAGCTAATAAGAAGCAAATATCTAAGGATGATAGGTTGATTTATATGGTCACTCAATTATTAAAGGTGGAGTAAAAAATTAAGTGCACAAGATATGTTTTACAGATGGTACAATAAAATGAATGTCAGATGCTTTGCATAGAAGGAAGGAACGGGGATTGGAATTAGTGGAAGTGATGGGCACAAATGACTTGAATAGTGAGACAAAGAATGTGGAATATGGATTTGAAGAAGTTATTGCAGGAAGTGAAGGATAATAATGTCAGTGGGAAAGTGGTTAGTTTGTTGCCCAGACATGACAGCAGTGAATTGAGAAGGAAAACAATGATATTGAATAACAAAATGGCTAATTGCATCAGATGGAGAGTATTCAATTTGTGAATATATGGTATGAATTCAAAGAGAAGTTAGAATGGTTCAAAGCTGATCGAATGCATTTGAATGTTTATTGTATTGGTCATTTGGAGTGACCGTTGTTTACTAAGAACACTCAGGGTTTTAGCAATCTACTTACGTTTTATGATAAGGTGACAAATTTGTTGGAAAAGATATAAGGCTACCTACTGTATTGGTGGAGCTGTACATCAGGAAGTGGATGAGATTTGGGATAGTGGAGTGATGGTGGACAGACGTTCCTAGGACACATCACATGTTCCAAAGATTGCACATCATATAGATGCTATGATAAAAAAAAGTATATTGACATGTAGGGATAAGGAGTGGTGCCTCTAAATAAGACATTGGTCAGACCACACATGGGCTATTTGTGCTCAGATTTGGTCACCTAATTTTCACTGTAATGTGGAAATACTAGAGAGGGTCCAAAGACGAATAACCCAAGTGATATCATGACTCTGGTGTGTTGGTTATGAAGAGTTTAAGATAAAGAATGGGGATTATAGAGGTTGGTGGATAGGAGGAAAAAAGGAGATCAAAATAGAGACCTTGAAGTTAATTAATGGATTGTATCAGATTAATACAGAAGAAATTATAAGAGTGGATATTAATAGATGGGAAGAACAAGAGGAAATTCCTGGAAGTTGTATAAAGATGTGGTGAAGAAGTGTGTGAGGAGAAGATTTTTCACGTGGAGAGTTGTTATTGAGTGGAATGCATTGCATTTGTGAGTGCAGGTACTGTTAAGCAACTTCAAAGCTCATTATGATAGATGTTGCTGGTTGAATGGGCCTCCTCACAATGAATCTATCGACTCCATGGAGGTTATCAAATAACCAAGTGATATCAAAGACAAATAACCAAAGTGATATTAGCACTCTATTAGCAAATAATAATAATAATCATTAAATGCCCTCAATTTTAGGAAGTTATCCTAAGTGATACTCACCATTTACATGTTTCATAAGTTGTAATTAACTATTTGTTTAAATTTAAAAATATTTTATTAACTACCTTATTTTAATTCTTTATAACTATTAATGCAGGTTGAGTTTTTCTCCTGCAGTCAACAGTGCATATAATAGCATGTGCTTTCAATTTAATCATCATTCTCTCTATCTTTTTTTTTTTGTGTGTGTGTGTGTGGTTATCTTCCTGTAATGTATTGAAAATGGCTATGAAACACAGCTGAAAATTTTTTACTTGACTTCTGTCATTAATTAGTGTCACAATTAAATCGATTTTATCCTACTCAACAGATGATAATCTCCTATTTTAAATTCTATGTTTAACCTTCACCCCCATCTTGGTTAGATACAAGATAGTATTATCCCTACCCTAATCACCAGTTTTTCATAATATTTTATGTCTGAGATTCAGTTGTCTCAAATCTATCTCTCTTTCTGAAATTAGGGGAGCAATATCATGACAGCAGCAGCAATAACAATACAGTTAATAAAAAGTAGTGTCAACAAAGTAGCTACTTAACTGCATCAAACTTTACACAGCAGGAGGATGGCTGCAGTTCAGAAGTGACTAGTTATTCTGCTCATATTTTTACATATGAGTTTTGTTTTGTTTTTTTAATGAGATATATAAGTAGAATTACCTTTTATAACAATCTGTTCCACTTCATAAATTATGGCACTGATAAGAGCACAGAAGGTATCATTTTGAGTTGCCTCCAAAGTAGTCTGATTTATGACACACTGTCCCAGCAGAAATATGTACTTATTAATATATAACAGACGTCTTTGAAGAATATCAGCACAACTTTCGACAGGATGGTCTTCCATACCCAATATAAATTTTAAAAATCTATAGTATAAAAAAAGGATATGTTTTAATATGTTTTAAATTATTAATTAAGAATACCAAGCATATATTATTATGCCTGTTTATAAACTGTACAGGAATAGAAAATGCAATAAAATAATTTTAAAACAAGATAAACTTACTTAAGAAAGCACAGATCTGGCAAATCAGTATCCCTCTTTTCAAGGAGACACAATGGATTACAGATTTTACAAAAGGCATCCACTATTTCTTGAAGCTTGGTTAAAGGCAACAAGTGCCATGGAAGAATCTTCAGCGACAGTAACATATCAGGAAATTGTTTACTCTGAAAAATACAGTGAAGAAATTTTGAATCCCACCAATTTTAATTTATTATTATCATTTCAATCTTTCATACTCTGTATGTGAATTCATACAAATATCCAGGACAAATAATAACAAACACTCATAAACTTGATAATGAAATTTCAGCTAGAATAACTACAGGATGGAAAGATTTTACCCATTATACAGACATATTTAAAGGTAATTTACAAAACTGCTTAAAAAGAAATCTCTATAACCAGTGTGTACTTTCAACAATGACTTATGGTAGTGTCTCAGCAAAAAAAAAAAAAAAGCTAGAGAAACGGAAAACAACATGGTTAGATAAAAACGATAATAGGATAAGGAAACAAAAGTAATGGACATTGCATCAGTAATAAAAGGAAATAAATGCACTACACAAGATGTGATGAGAATGTCTGGAAACATATGGACACCAAGTACTGTCATCAGAAACCAGGTAGACCAGAGGTAAGATGGAATGAGATAAAAAGATATTATGACCATTTATGGTGGAGAGCATAAGACTGGCCAAAATTGAAGAATAACACAAAGCATTCATCCAGCAGTGAACTGAAGAAAGCTGTTCATGATTATTATTATTATTATTATTATTACTATAATCCAGTGATTCCAAATCAAAGATTTGGAATCACTGGACAATTTTTTGATTCCAAAAAAAAAACACAATTTACATACAATTTATTACATTTTTCCTAAAATGTTACACCTCATTCTCTCCCTTTCTACCGTTTGATTATGGTGAAAATTTTCACCTATATGCAATAAAATTCTTTCATCTGTTTATCTGTCTCTAGTTTCACTGTTTCTCTCAAACAACACTCCAGGCTGTATAGCTACATTCTATTAATCTGACCTCATATTCTACAGCAATGATATTGATTAAATTACTTCCTCTGTACCCTCTCTACTTCCAAAGAATGATGAAGACCAAATCTGGGCACTACAGTCTAGTTAACACGTTCATTGAGAAGCTGAAAATTGGAATTTCGTGTAGTGGCCAAATTTTTCTTACTTGATAGCGACGTCCACGCGATAACGCGTGAGCGACCGACAGGTGAGAACTCGCATCACGTGACATCGCGTGATTGGCAATGAACATATTAAGTGGTTCGTAACCTTTTTTTTGCCTGACATCCCCTGCTCAATTTCACACTAAGTTAATGACTCAATAAGATGATTTTAATATATTATTAGGCAAACCTAAATTACCATCAATATATCTGAGCTGAAAGTTAATTAAAAATTAATGATTTTGATACAAATTAATTTTTACTTAAGATCTGATAATGTTGGAGTCTTGACAAGTAACAGACTGATTTGGAGGAAAATTGTAGATAAGAAGTTAGTAATGATGTAATTTTTTTCATGTAGTACTGTCATATCCTGTACACCCCTTGAGGGTACATGGCAGGAATTTGATGATGAAGCTCTCAGGGGACCCTGTAACCCCTAGAGAGCGCGTTCCCTGGGTGGCAGATAGGGACGCCCACCATGTGTGTGTGTGTACATGCACGTGCGTGTGTGTGTGTATATATATATATATATATATATGGTGGGGTGGTCCGAATATGCTAAATAAGAACTCGTGGACCAACAGGGCCATAAGGGGCAATCATCTTGATTGTAAGGGAAGCGGCACTCCCATGGACCCCTAGCTGGATCTATCCTCTCCTTCTTCTACTTTGAGGAAGACCCACTTACTTTAATCTTTCCTATAAGGCCTTATCAGCCAACTCTTCTTACTTTATGACCCTTGTGCTATTAGAGTACTCGAGGGCCATGGGGTCTTTTCATTTCTGGCCTTACAACTATGTCCTCTCTATAAACCTTACTATATTTCTTCTATAACCTACCCTTTCCCCTTCAATATACCCTATTCATCCTATGGGTTTAAATTCGGAAGAAGGCGAGTTCAGAAGCCTTAAGGTAGCAGCCCTACCACTGAACTATTCCATCGTCAGGCTAGTCCCCTGACATGGAGAACATAACCACACTTGTAAGCTGACAGAAAAAGATAATCGGATTGAATCTATGGGAAACGACCCTGGAATGGAAAAAGGAAAACGAAAATGGAAACGACAAAATATAATACACATAGCAAACTGGAATGTAAGAGGAATAGCATATAAAGAAATAGAATTAGACCAGTTATTAAATGAAAGAAATTTTAAAATAGCAGTAATCACTGAAACAAAAAAGAAATTAAAAGGAACTATGAGAACTGAAAATTTTAATGTGATATACAGTGGAGTCGACAGAGACCAAAGAGCACAAGCAGGAGTCATGATTTGGATTCATAACTCCCTTTCAAAACAGTTAAAACATTATAAATTATGGAATGAAAGAATAATAGAAGCTAGAATAAAAATAGATAGAGGCTATTTAACAATAATTGGTTTATATGCCCCAGAAGAAGGAAGAGAACAGGATAATACTAATTTTTATAATCAGCTATAAAACATATATAATAAAATAAATAAAAATGATTACATAATTTTAGCAGGAGACTTAAATGCAAGAATTGGAAACACGAAAATTAATAATAATATAGGAATACATGGAGAACACACTCTAAACAGAAATGGTAAAAAATTGATTGACTTTGTAGTTTATAATAACCTAAAAATAATGAATTCCTTCTATAAACATAAAGACATACATAAATATACTTGGGCAGCAAGAGGATGGAAATCAATATTAGATTACTTCATATTAAATGAAAAGACATCAAAATTTTCACTAGATGTTAGAGTTCACAGAGGATATGAAATAAGCAGTGACCACTTCCTTGTTAAAATAAAATTAAGATTACCACCTAAATGGCTACAAGTAACAAGAACAGAAAGAAAAATTGAAACATTTGTTTATAAAACTAGGCTATTGAATGACACAAATGTACAATGGCTATATGAACAAAGAATTAACCAGTATCTAGATAAAATAAAACAAAATGAAGAAATAGAAATAGAATGGCTTAATATAAAAACGATACTAAATGCAGCAGCAAATGAAAGCTTAGGAAAGACCAAAAAATTCAATAAAAGAAAAAAACTGAAGATCTGGGATGATACAATCAAAGAAATAATCAAAAAGAAAAAAGAAGCCTATCACAAATGGTTAAGCAGTAAAAGATTAGAAGATGAAATAGAATATAAAAGAATAAGAGCCATAGCTAAAAGAGAAGTCAGAAAAAGACATAGAGAATCATGGAATAAATTTGTTTCTAATTTAGAACATGATTTATATAAAATAAGACCCAATGTATATAAGATTTTGAAACACCTAAATGCAGATACCAAAGAAAACATAAAATTAAACACTGAATTGAAATTAAAAGAATTTCTAAATTACTACACAGAACTGTGGACAGACAAATATTTTTAAAAAGACAACTGGCAAACAATTAACGAAAATGAAAAGGAAATAACTGAAGAAGAATTAGAAATCAGCCTGAAAGAAACAAGAAACGGAAAATCACCTGAAGAAGATAAGCTAGGTTCAGAACTATATAAATACGCAGGAACAAGATTCAAAGGAAGACTCTTATTATTTTTAAATAAAATTTACTCAACTGGAATCCCCCCAATAGAATGGAAAAAAGCAATTGTGATTCCTATCTTTAAGAAAGGTAATAGAGATGACCCTAAAAACTATAGAGGTATCAGTATACTAAATTCATGTTACAAAATATACAGCAGAATCTTAAATAACAAGCTAATGAAATATTCCAAAAACTTTATTCTAGAGGTACAAAATGGATTTAGAAAAGGACGATCATGTATAGACCCAGATTTCTGCCTAAAATTAATAATAGAGAAAAGAAGAGAATATAATTTAGAAACACATATTGCATTTATTGACTTTGAAAAAGCATTTGACAAAGTTAAAAGAAACATTATTTAACATATTAAAAGAAAGACAAATACCAAATAATATCCTAAAAGCTGTCACAAGTATATATGAAAATAATCAAATACAAATAAGATTAAATCATGAGCTATCATATACAAGAAAGATAAACCAAGGGGTCCGACAGGGATGTCCCCTCTCAGCAACTCTTTTTAATATCTACTTAAATGAAATAATAATAAAATGGAGTAAAAATTTACATCAAGGAATTAAACTTTCACCTACAGTTAACTTAAACACTCTCCTCTTTGCAGACGACCAAATAATAATTACAAATTCTGAAGATAACTTACAGAAAGCTATTTTAAATCTAAATGAGATATCCAAAGATTATGGTATGATAATATCAACGGAAAAATCAAAAACTATGGCCTTTAAAGGACAAGATCCAGCAAGAACTAAAATAGTATTAGATAACAAGATCTTAGAACAGGTGAATTCATTTAACTACCTAGGATGTATGATCACTTATGAAAATGAAAAAGATATAAATGTAAAAATTGCAAAATATTTAAAAATAACAGGTTGTAATTAACTCTATATTTAAACCAAACCTAGTTCAAAAACAAACCAGGCTAAAAGTATACAATACATTAATACATTAGCCCTACCGGTCTTAATGTATGGAAGCGAAATCTGGACAATAAAACAAAAAGACAAACAAAGATTAACAACAGCAGAAATGAAGTTTATGAGAAAAACTGCAAAGTATACCCTATTTGATCACAAAAGAAACGAAGATATTATGAAAGAATTAAACTAAGAACCAGTAATTGAAAAAATTAAAAAACATAAACATAGATGGATGGAACACGTTCAAAGAATGAAAACAGAAAGATTACCAAAACAAGCCTTAAAGTACAAGCCATTAGGAAAAAGAAAACCAGGACGTCCTCTTAAAAGATTCAACGATGACTTCTAAGGCCGGAACAGGCTATACTAGGCCTAAATCCTTGATACGTATGATGATGATGATGATCATTAATTTTTACTCAAAAAAGATATAAACTTACTGCATTTAATAAGCCAATCATTAATAGCTACCCTGAGCCTGATGAGATCCTGCTAATTTTTCAATATCAGGTTCAATGTTCGACAATCAAAGTCTCAAGTCTCCTCTTTCACTTATTTGCAATCTATTTCGCTGCTTAATTAACAATTGCAACATGACACTAAATCCTTTCTCGACCAAGTATGAAGAAGGAAAAGCAATGAGCAGTAATTTTATTTCTTGACAAAGCTGAGGATACTTGCATTGCATGTTTGGCCAGAATCTTTCATACCCACACTGCTGAAATTGGGTGAACACTTCCGTTCATCCAAATCACACAAATTTGGATGAACAGAAGTGGCATCAGAAAGAAATGGATTTATGACCCAATTGGGTATTTTAAGCTCATCCAAGTCTTTGAATCTGACCACGAAGCCTTCTTTCAGTGTCAGAAGATGGAAACAATAACAATCCAAATCTGTATCTAATATTAAATCATCATCTATTATTTGTAGACTTGGGAACTGCAGAAAATCTCGTCTTGCAATTAAATCCAGGATGATTTTTAAATTTAGTCTTTAATTTGCAAAAATACTCCACATTCTTTTTTGCTTTATTTGGAATGCTTTGTTCTTAAATGCTCAATCATTCTTGAAGGCATCATTCCTTCGTTTGAGAAAGTTTTTTCACATATTAATCACATTGGCAACTGCTCATTATTAATAGACAGAATAACTCCATATTTTAAATATTCACTTGATTGATGACAGTTTCTTTTTTCACACATTTTAATGGGCTACAGTATCAACCAAGTGCATCACACGATACCACGGGTTAGATGTAAACCGCAAAAGGGTTGTCAGATAAGCATTAGGAAAAGTTGCAGATAAAAGCTTGTCACGCCCCCCTCAGTGCCCCTAACTGATTACTGTCCTCCTCACATTCACCCCCCCCCCCCCAAGTTAAGAACCACTGGTCTAGTTGAACTCATACGAGCCTCATAAAGGGAATTTTCATATAATGATTATAGTAATATAAAAATTAGCTTGGGGGCAGTTCCATAGATAAGAGAATTGGTACGGAGAGATATCACCAGTGCAAGGGAACTAGTGAAGAATATTTATTACCAGCCATATCAAGTTGCATACCATATTTTGGTATAACTGCAGAACAGAAGTTATGGAAAAAGTATAAATAAAGAGGAAGGCAGAGAGGAGTTGCATCAGGAAAAGACTCAGGCCAGGAAACGGACTAGCACAGCAAGGAACACAAAACTGGAATATGAGAAGAGATTAACTATGATCCAAGGAAACTTCTAAGAAATTCTTTACACAGAATGTCAATGCCATATTGACATTCTTTACACAGAATGCACAGTTTCTTAGAATGCATGGCAAAATCCCATTCATTCTAAGATAAGTGCTAAGGAATTGACAGCTCCACTGACCTAACTTCTCAATAGTAAGTCTGGAAAGTACCCAAGGAGTGGAAGGAGGATAAGATTAGGCCTATGCATAAGGGTATTTGTAGAATGGAGGCATCAAACTATAGACCAGTTGTTAAAATTTTGGAGAAATTAGTGAGAGATCATGTATAGCACATTGGGTGGTGGGAGAGGGATGTTATTTTTGAGGGTCAGCATGGATTTTTTTAAGGGATACATGTTTTATTAATCTGAATGCTTTTTATAATAAAGTAACAAGAGTGGTTTGATGAGAGAAAGAATACACTTTTTTTTTTTACAAGGGAATTTTAAAGCGTACCACACATGCTAAACTAATATTTAAATTACAATACATGGAAATAAATATACGGTTTAACAAATTTAATTGGAAATTGGCTGCCTGATAAATATCAGAGAGTGGTTTATGGGGAGCAGAAACAAGGAAGAAAAAGGTCACAGATAGGGTTCCACAGGAATTAGTACTGGGACCTTTGCTTTTCAATCTTAATGTCAATGATATCATCTGATCTGGTCAGTAGGATTTGAAGAAGAGTATATTAACCTGAGAGAGGGTGCAGAGGCAGATAATAAAAATGAGATCTGAGGTCATGGGAACTGCAGAGTTTGGTGTGAATAGAGGATGAAGAGGTATTGAGATATTTAAAATGTTGAAAGATAATTATAGGATTGACATTGGAGAGATTTTTCATATGATAGAACAAAGGGAAGGAGCATGGACAATGGTCATCCTTAGACATTGCAATTGAGATATTTAAAATGTTGAAAGATAATTATAGGACTGACATTGGAGAGATTTTTCATATGATAGAACAAAGGGAAGGGGCATGGACAATGGTCATCCTTAGACATTGCAAATGGAAGTAGTAAGAGGTTGAGAAGTAGCTTTTTTTCATGGAGGATGGACGGACAATGGAATGCATGGCCTAGAAGGGTGGTGAGAGCATGAATGGTAAATAAGTTTAAGGTAGACTTAGTGTTGTCCAGTATGGCCCACCCATGATGAGGTTTTTGAATCCATGGAGGCCCTGAATGATGATGATGATAATAATAATATATCAGTTCTTCAGAGCTTACACCAAATGAACCCTGATTTTTCACTTCCCAGCTACTCCAAGATTGTAGAAAATCATGTCAGTATAATATATCTTCTGGAATTTCTTTCAAAACTGAAATAGCATCTAAAGTAACTTCTCGATTTACATGTGTTTAAATTATGCAAATTTACAATAATGCACCATATTTACAGAAAGCACCAAGAGATGCCAGCATGATGGCTCACCATTTTCTCATTTTATTTTGCTAAAGACTGTGGATCCTACTGAAAGTGTATGCACACACACACACACACACACACACATATATATATATATATATATATATATATATATTCTAAAACATAGATTTAATGACTTAAAAAACGGAGATACTTATAAAGATTTTAATGAGAATAATACAACTAGCTTCAGCTTATAACAGCCTTCCTCAGGTATTCATAAAGGAAAAGAATAGTAATAAACATTGAAGTATCTAAAACAACTGGAAATTACAGGTAAAAATTGCCACACATAATTGATACATAAAAAAATTGTATTTTTTCAAGTTGTTCTAACAGGCGTGCCATTGTTTATTGCAAGTGTGCGTGCAGGCTCACGTGAATGCCAATATTGAATAACTGCAGCATGGTTATCTGGGATGTTATAACTCAAATTGTTGTTTAAGTGGACAGGGTTCAGCAGGATTTCCCTTGATTCTTCAATTTTTCTCTCAAACTCATCATCACAGTGAAAAATCCAATTGATGGGATAGATCAGAAAGTATTTTTCGCTGTAATGATGAGTTTGAGAGAAAAATTGTAGAATCAAGGGAAATCCTGCTGAACCCTATCCACTTAAAAACAATTTGAGTTATAACATCCCAGATAGCCATGCTGCAGTTATTCAATGTTGGCGTTCACGTGAGCCTGCATGCACACTTGCAATACACAATGGCACGCCTGTTAGAACAACTTGAAAAAATACGTTTTTTATGTATCAATTATGTGTGGCAATTTTTACCTGTAATTTCCAGTTGTTTTAGCTACTTCAATGTTTATTACTATTCTTTTCCTTTATGAATACCTGAGGAAGGCTGTTATAAGCCGAAACTAGTTGTATTATTCTCATTAAAATCTTCACACACACACACACACACACACACACACACACACACACACACACACACACACACACACACACACACACACACACACACATTATATACGAGAGTGGTCTGAAAAGTTTGGGAAATGATCCGATATCTCAACGGCAACATGGGCCAGGTGCTCGCGCATGCACATGACTATCTAGAGACATGCCGAGCATCGCCACCTAGCATGGATTACACATGGACCATCACGGTAAACCCGCTGTGGGCAGTCAAATGTAGTCAGTGTGAGAGGTAGGGTCACAGTGCAATGGATCAACGAGTGAACACATGACACGTTAGTGCAAGTGTACGGGACGGAAGTGTGAGCAGAAAATGAGTTTACAACTGGTTCAAACGCTTTTGCAATGGGAAGGAAACGACTGAGGATCAGCCACGTTCAGGTCAGCCGTCGACAAGCAGGACCCCAGTCATGATTGAGTGAGTGTGACAAATGCTAGCACGAGATTGGCGATTGACTCTATGATCGCTTGCGGAGGAATTGGGCATTAGCAAGGACATGGTGTGCACCATCATCCGCAAAGATTTGGGTAAGTGGGAGATCTGTTCCTGGTTCATGCTGCACAAGCTGACAGATGAACAGAAAGAAAAACGGATGGAAACCTCTGGAGATTTCATTACCATGTGTGACCAGGATCCATCCTTTCTGTGAACCATCATCACAGGAGATGAAACCTGGTGTTAGCAGTTCGATCCAGAATCTAAGCGGCAACCGATGGAATGCCATTCACTGTCTTCCCTGCAACCCAAAAAGAGTCGCCTTCTTCGACAACGATGGCATCAACCATAAGGAATTCGCTCCTGTGGGGCAAACCGTGAATGGCACATTCTATGAGGAAGTTTTGAAACGGTTGCTATGTTCGGCCAGAGTTGCACAGGACCGGACAGTGGATGTTGCTGCACGATAATACGCCTGCATACTGTGCAATCCGTGTGCACCAATTCTTGGCTCAGCATGGCGTACTGTTCTCTATCATCCACCGTATTCCCCTGATCTGGTACCTACAGACTTCTTTCTGTTTCCTTGCCTGAAGAGTGTCATGAAAGGCGCACGTTTTGCAGACATGGCAGCAATCCAAGAACGTGTGACAACAGTTCTGTGATCGATTCCTAAAGAGGCCTTTGCTGACAGTAGTTTCCAGAAGCTTTATGAACGTTGTCAGAAGTGTGTAGTGAAGGATGCTGATTGTTTTGAAGGACAATAAAGGTAACTTGTTTGTGTCTTCTGTTTTGTTTGCTTTCTGATACCATTCACCAAGCATTTTAGATGCACCTCATATATATATACATACATATATACATACATATATATATACATACATATACATATACACACATATATATACATACATATATACACATATATATACACACACATATATACATACATACATACACACATATATACACACACATATATACATATATATATATACATACATACATATATACATACATACATATATACACACATATATACACACATATATACACACATATATATATACATATATACACACATATATATATACATATATACACACATATATATATACATATATACACACATATATATATACATATATACACACATATACATATATATATTAGGATAACCAA